>NW_027507686.1:3039271-3501771 GCF_037356315.1 Lithobates pipiens | reverse complement strand
GGGGTGGAGAAAAAGGATGGTGCTTGGAGGTGGGTAGGTGGTGGAGACCAAGGACTGTGCTCGGAGGTGGGAAGGGGATAGAGACAAAAGACGGTGCTCTGAGGTGGGTAGGGGGTGGAAACAGAAGATGGCGCTCGGAGGTGGGTAGGGGGTGGAGACAAAGGACCATGCTCGGAGGTGGGTAGGGGGTGGAGATAAAGGACTGTGCTGAGAGGTGGGAAGGGGATAGAGACAAAAGACGGTGCTCTGAGGTGGGTAGGGGGTGGAAACCGAAGATGGTGCTCGGAGGTGGGTAGGGGTGAAGACAAAGGATGGTGCTTGGAGGTGGGTAGGTGTGGAGACAAAGGACGGTGCTCGGAGGAGGGTAGGGGGCAGAGCCAAAGGACCATGACAGAGTTGGGTTGGGGGTGGAGACCAAAGAATATGCTCAGAGGTGGGTAGGAGGAGGAGACAAATTATGTTGCTCGGACGTGGGTAGGGCGTGGAGACAAAAGACAGTGCTCGGAGGTGGATAAGAGGCGGAGACAAATGCTGATGCTTGGAGGTGGGTAGGGGAGAAGACAAAGGATGGTGCTCGGAGGTGGATAGGGGGTGGAGACAAAAGACGGTGCTTGGAGGTGGGTAGGGGTGAAGACAAAGGATGGTGATCGGAGGTGGGTAGGGGATGGAGACACAAGACAGTGCTTGGAGGTGGGTAGAGGGTGGAGATAAAGAATGGTGCTCGGAGGTGGGTAGGGTGTGGAGACAAAGGCCGATGCTCGGAGGTGGGTAGGGGGTGGAGACAAAAGAAGGTGCTTAGAGGTGGGTAGAGATAAAGAACGGTGCTCGGAGGTGGGTAGGGAGTGGAGACAAAGGCCGATGCTCGGAGGTGGGTAGGGGGTGAAGACAAAGGATGGTGCTCTGAGCTGGGTAGGGGGTGGAGACAAAAGACAGTGCTTGGAGGTGGGTAGAGATAAAGAACGGTGCTCGGAGGTGGGTAGGGAGTGGAGACAAAGGCCGATGCTCGGAGGTGGGTAGGGGGTGAAGACAAAGGATGGTGCTCTGAGGTGGGTAGGAGTGGTGGACATGGGGTGACTTGGACAAGAGTATCTGCACCCTGCCTATTTCAATCTGTGTTTAATATCCCCAAACTGGAGTTTGAAAGGCTTTAAGCAAACTGCTTTGAAAACGCTGTGGAAAAAGCTCGCAGTTCACACTACGGTTATACAAGCTGAAGCACGTGTGTGCACGAAGCCCAATAGCAAGTCCTTTTCAAAAGATCTCTTGCCTCCTACTTAGCTCCTCATGGGCGTTACCTCACTTGTGTCCTCCTGCTGGTTGATGACAGAGACGGCGTCCTCCGATGCTTGCCGCTTTGCCTCCGCCAGCGCTCGCTCCATTTTGGCTCTCTCTAAAGTGATGAGGTCGTGAGCCTTGCGCTCCGCTTCCGACACGGCCTTCTGCAGTTCGGACATGGCCTGCCGCTTGACGTCGTTCACCGCCTCCTCTGTGCGGGCAGAGAGACAGCTCAGAGGTGAAGATGAGCCCTGGGAGGGGGTACTCAGGTGAAGGAGGGGTTTAATGATTTAGGTCTATGCCCTACGCTGCAGCTAAACTTTGGCCACCAAAGCTAGTGACGGGCAACGAGCAGATCTGTTGGCCGCTATGGAATAAGAAGGTCCAGCATGTCCTGGCAGCTCTCTCTGTGTGTGACTCCATACACACCTTGGCAGGCAGAGCATGCTGGGGCTTGTAGTTCTACAACCACCAGCGATCTACTGGTTTGCCTATCATGGGGCCATAACACTGAGTGCTAACAAAGCTACAGAACCAGAGAAGGTGCCCAAATAATCTACAATCTACATTCTACCCACTGGTCACCAGTACAACCCTCTGTATGACATCCATTATTGTAACACGGCTTAACCAATCAGCATTTGGGCCCAAAAGTATACCTGATTGTTTCCTGGTAATGCCCCCCCCCCCTTCTCAGTACCAGCAGACTGTACTTACACTAGGTACATTTAAAAAATACAGTTAAAGAGTAACTCCACTTTTGTTGAGAATAAACTCCACCCCCGGGTGATCTCTGTACATTGCAGGGATTGTAAGAAACTTTGTTGCAGATTCCTCCCTTTTGTTACACTGAAGAAATAGCTGTTTGTTTCTCTGTGTCCATGTGCTCAGTGAATGTGAATAGGAGTGAATTATCAATCAGCTGCTGCACCTGCAGGGCTCTAAACAGGGCTGGACAGGGACAAAAATTTGGCCCTGGACTTCATCCAGACCGGCCCACTTTAATTTTGCAAACACACAAAAAACAGTATATAAACTGTACGCAATTGCGGAAAAAAGCCCCTAGAGAGCCCCTCCTTACATCAGGGTCCCAAGAGAGCCCCTTCTTACATCAGGGTCCCCAGAGAGCCCCTCCTTACATCAGGGTCCCTATATAGCC
This sequence comes from Lithobates pipiens, assembly GCF_037356315.1. NCBI lineage: Eukaryota > Metazoa > Chordata > Amphibia > Anura > Ranidae > Lithobates > Lithobates pipiens. The sequence goes on along the minus strand of NW_027507686.1, from coordinate 3,499,337 downwards.
TTCCCCTACATCAAGGTCCCCAGAGAGCCCCTCTTACATCAGAGTTCCCAGAGATCATCCGCCTTACATCAGGGTCCCTAGAGAGCCAACCCCTTACATCCAGGTCCACAGAGAGCTCCCCCTTACATCAGGATCACCAGAAAGAGGGCAGGTAGTGGGCCGGGACCCTGTGGTTGGGGACTCCTGGACTGACTCTGGGCTATGGGCCCCAGATTCGGGGCTATAGCCCCAAAAGTCCCCCCCAGCGATGCCACTGGCTGTCACTGAAACCGGTCCACTGAGCCATCGGCCCACCGGGAAACTCCCTATAGTCCCTATGGCCAATACATGCCTGGCTCTAAAGAGGAAAGCAGCATGGTCTGCATCCCTTTAGAAGTGATTTCCCTTTAAGAGAAACTCACCAAATATTTTTTTTTTTTTTGTTGCAGGAGATGCCCAAAAATCTGACTTGTATCTTAGTGGGAAAATCAGTTGAGCCAATCACACGAGCAGGAAATGACATATCTAGGGGGAGGGCGCTCTGTATATCATCTGTGTACAGAGCGCCTCCAGGTGGTCATATTACATTACACAGAAAATGACAGCGGCTGCAGATTGAAAAGGGAATTTTTAATAACATCCAATTACAGTATGATGTGTGTTGTAATTTTACGTGCTAGATTATTTTGTTTGTTTTATTTTATTTTTCCCACAAAAATGGAGTTATCCTTTGACATTTATTAACAAATCTGCATTTTTTTTTTTAAATATATCATGGAAACCAGCTTTAAATATCCAGGAAGCCAAGCCTCTAGTAAGAAATGTGAAGCTAAATCAAAGAAACACATAGACATGTGCACTGCCAAAAAATCTGTTCGTTTTCGTTTAAATTTTTTTTTTATCGGGTCATTCGTTATGATCGGAATTTGTTATTTTGAATTCATTTGTAAAATTCGAAATCCGAAAACTTGGAAATTCTAAAATCCGAGATTCAGAAAATTGGGAAATAAGAAAGAAAATGCTAAAATTCAAAAGAAGGAAAATCCGAAAATAAGAACGAAATTTTGAAAGAAACGAAAATCCGAAAAGCAAGAACGAAAATTTGAAAATCTGAAAATTCAAAATAACTAATAATAACTAACTATTAAATTATATGTATTGGAATTTCCTTCCAAATTTAGCTGTTAGTGAACGTAACGAATACGAATTTATCCGAAATGACGAATTATCCGAAATGACGAATTATCCGAAATGACGAATTATCCGAAATGACGAATTATCCGAAATGACGAATTTCGTATTTAAACAAATGGAACATAACAAATGAATAATAATAAATAATAATAATACAACGTTTTTATTATTATTTATTATTATTAATTCATTGCGTTCCATTCGTTTAGATGCGGCATTCGTTATTTCGGATAATTCGTAAACGTCAGATAAATTCGTATTCGTTACGTTCACTAACAGCCAAATTTGAAAGGAAAATCCAATACTTATAATTTACGTTATTATTAGTTAGTTATTATTTCAAATATGCAAACCGTAAATATAACACCTTAAAATTTTGCACATTCAAGGTGTTAATATTTACTGTTTGCATATTTGCACAACTTTCTACTATATACAAGCAATATGGATTAGCGCTGCACTTAATATTCTCCAATATCCACTCAATTTGATTGTAGCGTTTGCAGCTTTTCCTTAATCTGTCGAGTAGCGCAGCGTATATTTTGAAATGTAGTTATTAATTCAGATTTTTTTTTGAATTTTCGGATTTTTTGAATTTCTCGATTTTCGAATTTTGGAAAAATTTGTTAAACAGGATTTTGTTCGAATATTTCTGAATGAAGGAATTTGTTCGAATTTCGTTGAAAAACTAATTCAGAACGAAACAAATTGCACATATCTAGAAACACACACACACACAAAAAATAAGGTTTCCTGGCTAATAAAGTTGCTAAAGAATATCCTAATGTACTTAATTTTCAGCAAGACATTGGGGGGGGAGATTTACCAAAACTGGGGAGAGCAAAATCTGGTGCAGCCAATCAGCTTCTAGCAGCTTGTTTTTTTTTTGTTAATTTTTTTTTTCTCTTATTTATTATTTTTTATTAAGAGAAATAAAAATGTTTTTGATACAAAACAGAGTCTATTGGGCATAACCAGGCTCAATAAATTTTCCCATTTCATTTCAATTCTCTTCTTTATTGAATCAAATCTTTTTTATTATTTTATATGAAAACAACATTAAAACAATACAGACAAACTATACAAACAAAAGCACACCAACCACAAACAAAATAAAAAATAAATAAAAAATTCTCTTCTTTATTAAAACACATAATTTTCCTATTACAACTTATAAAAACAAACAACACTGACTAAAAACAAAACAACATAAAAAAATAAAAATAAAAAAATATATATATTATTCCCAAGAATATTATGACATCATAGCAGCATTTTATTATTATCTTCAGCTTGTTGAATGAAGCTTTGACAATAAAACCTGGAAGCTGATTGGTTGCCAATGCAAAGCTGCACCAGATTCTGCACTCTCCAGTTTTAGTAAATCAACCATTTAGTTTTAAATGACTGCCGGGTCCTCCTCAGGGGGACACCAACCAAAAACGCAGTAGGAAAACGCACTACTTCTCTTTATTAGATATGACATTCACTACAAGACACGTGCACTGACAAAAAAATGTGTACATTTTTCGTTTCATTCGTTCTTTTGCTATTTTCGTAAATTCGAAAAATTCGGATTTCGTAAATTTCAGAATTTTCACATCTCCGAATTTCAAATTTTCGAATTTCGATTTTCGGAAATTCAGAAATTCAAAATTTGGAAATTCAGAAATTCGGAAATTTCGAAAATTCGAAATCCAGAAATTCGAAATTCCGAAATTCGAAAATTCGAAATCCAGAAATTCGGAAAAAAGGAAAAATTCAGAAATTAAAGAACTTGTCAAAAATTCGTTAAAAAACGAATTCGGAACTAAAGTAATTGCACTTGTCTACAAACTATGTCCGTTGCATTCTCACAACTCCTATTCATTGCAACGGAAGTCATGATGGTCAATCTATAGAGGGAAATGATGAGCCGCCATCATGATTACATAGCGGATTTCTTGCTGGACAGCTACCAAAAGCTAAAAAAAAAATATTTTAATATTGTACACACTATGGGGGGGGGGGGGGGATTTAGTGAAACCGGAGAGTGCAAAATCTTGTGCAGCTCTGCATGGTAGCCAATCAGCTTCCAGGTTTTATTTGTCAAAGCTTCATTGAAGAAGCTGATTGGCTGCCCTGCACAGAGCTGCACCAGATTCTGGGTGCTCCAGTTTTAGTAAATCTCCCTCTATATGGTGGGACCTCGGCATTATTTCTATCTATGGAATAAGATTTAGTGATGTCATCTGGACACCCCCTGTTGTTGGGGGGGGGGAGGGCGCCTATCACTTGTCTTGGGTGCCCCCAGGATATAACTCACCTGCCTTCCTCCAGATCTCCTCAGGCATATAGCCAGCCGGCGGCGGCCGATGTAGGAAGTCTCTTGATGGCTCTAAAGGAAAAGAAAAGAAGTTGATGAACAGTCTGCAGACAGCGGAACGTTATTGTCTGTGCCCTGCAGTGCCCCTTCAATACCAGGGCAATTTTCAGCGCTGTCGCACTTTGAATGACAATTGCGCGGTCGTGCTACACTGTACCCAAATGACATTTTTTTAAATCATTTTGTTCCCACAACTAGAGCTTTCTTTTAGTGGTATTTAATAGGGTGGTCCCGATACCGATACCAGTATCGGTACCAATACTTGTACTCGCGGCAAATGCTCCCAATGCCAGATCCGATACCTGGCAGAGATGAATAAAGCGAACCGGCGCAACCAGAAGTCAGCGGCTAGGAGCAACGGAAGTGACGCTCTGTGTCGACGTCAGCGTTTGGACATCCCGACGCCCATCTTGGTACACCCTGCACTTGGCTGCAGCAAGCTGGCAGCAGACATCTTATTACACCCATCCCATATAGTTCGGGCTGGGTGTAACAAGATGGCCGCTGCTGCTTTTAATGCGGCCGAGTGCAAGGCGTACCAAGATGGTTGTCGCAGGCAGCCTTTCCTCATGGCATGACAGTGCCTGGCCTGCCCATCAGTGCCCATAAATGGCACCTATCAGTGCCCAATGCACATAAGTGCAGCCTATCAGTGCCAGACACCTGTAAGTGCCATCTACCAGTGCCAGACACCTGTCAGTGCCATCTACCAGTGCCAGCGCCACCTGTCAGTGCCAGCCATCAGTGCCAGCCATCTATCAGTGCCAGCCACCTGTCAGTGCCATCTGTCAGAGCCCACCATCTATTAGTGCTGCATATCAGTGCCACCTAATCTGTATTGTGCTTTGAAAACTGTCACATAACATTCAAAAAAAGTATCGGTAACGGCGAGTACTTGAAAAAAACAATCGGTACTTATACTTGGTCTTAAAAAAGTGGTATCAGGACAGCCCTAGTATTTAACTAGTCAAGGACCAGAAGGAATAACCCCCCCCCCCCCCCTTAATGACAGGCCATTTTTTGCGATACGATACTGCGTCGCTTTAACTGACAATTGCGCGGTCATGCAGCACTGTACCCAAATTACATTTTTTTTTTTTTATTGTTTTGTTCCCACAACTAGAGCTTTCTTTTGGTGGTATTTAACTAGTTAAAGCGGGATTCCACCCTAAAGTGGAACCTCCGCTGATCGGAACCCTCCCCCCCTCCGGTGTCACAATTGACACCTTTCAGGGGGGAGGGGGGTGGAGATACCTGTCAAAGACAGGTATTTACACCCACTTCCGGGCATAGACTCCCGTGGGAGTCTACGCCATTTCCTGCCCTGCCGCGCTGTCTGCTGGGACACACACGGGTCCCAGTGACAGCGCAGAGATTTCCTATTGCGCGGCGCGGCTCGCGCATGCACAGTAGGGAACCGAGAAGTGAAGCCGATTCGCTTCACTTCCTGATTCCCTCACCTCGAATGGTGGCGACAGCAGCCGAGACCAGAGCGATCGATCGGCCTCGGCTGCCGGCATCGCTGGACCCCGGGACAGGTGAGTGTCCATTTATTAAAAGTCAGCAGCTGTAGTATTTATAGCTGCTGGCTTTTAATATTTTTTTTTTTGGTGGAATCCCTCTTTAAGGACCGAAACGATCGCCCACCACCCCCCCCCCCCCCCCAATGGCCAGACCATTTTTTTGTGCTACGGTGCTGCGCCACTTTAACTGACAATTGCGTGGTCGTGCGACGCTGTACCCAAACAAAGGTGACGTCCTTTTTTTCCCCAGCAAATAGAGATTTCATTTGGTGGAATTTGATCACCTGCGCATTTTTTTTTCACTATAAACAAAAAAAAAAAAGCCAGACAATTTTGAAAAAAAAAAAAACAATATTTTTTACTTTTTATTATAATAAATATCCAAAAAAAACGTAAAAAAAAAATTATTTCTTCATCGCTTTAGGCCAATATATATTCTTCTACATATTTTTAGCAAAAAAAAAAAAAAAAATCACAAGAAGTATATATTGATTGGTTTGCACAAAAGTTATATTTTCTACAAAATAGGGGATAATTGTATGGCATTTTTATTATAGAATTTTTTTTTTTTTTTTTTTTTTTTTACTGGTAAGGGCGGCCATCTGCGATTTTTGGTGGGACTGCGACATTGCGGCGGACAGATTGGACACTTGACACTTTTTTGGGACCACTGACATTTATACAGCAATCAGTGCTAAAAATAGCCGCTGATTACTGTATATGTCACTAGCAGGGAAGGGGTTAAAACTAGGGGACGATCAATTGGTTAAATGTTCCCTGTTACTGGTCAACCCCCCCCTCCTCCCCCCCGCACTGCTGTGGTGACCCGCCATGCTTACCGGGCTCTGCTTTGCCCATCGAGGGGCCAGGGATCTCAAGACCTCCTCTGTAACACTAAACTGATGCCTATAGGGGCTTTTGAAGCGTCGCCTATAGAAAATACAGGGCACTGAAGTTTGACGCCGTTTTTACGGGCGCAGGCTTGGCATGTTGAGTATCTATTTACTCGGCGCAACCTTGTCTTTTATGTTTTACCAAAAATGTGGGTGATTAATTGCGTTTGTTTGCCCTATGATTCACGTTAGTGTGTGTATGTTTTTTTTTTACAAAAATATTGCGTTTCCTAGACCTTTGAGGTAATATGACATTAAAAAAAATACAACTACCGCTATTTTATTCTCTAGGGGGTCTGCTTTCAGAAAAAAATATTGTATTTTTATTTTGTGTAATCTTCAGGCCTAAAACTATTTTTTAAACATGTGTGGAGCCCCCCCCCCCCCCCCCCCCCCCCGCAAAATCGTCTCTGGCAGCGAAACGTTAAATCTTCTGTCTTTTTTTTTTTTTTTTTTTCATTTATATTGCAAAAAAATAAAAATTAAATAATTTTTAAATAATTAAAAATATTAAATGCAGCAGTGATCAAACACCACCGAAAGAAAGCTCTGTTTGTGGTGAAAAAAATTATATAAAATGTCATTTGTGTGCAGCGTTGCACGACCGCGCAATTGTTCAGCTAAAGTAGTGCAGCGCTGAATAGCAAAAAATGGGCCGTTCATGAAAGTGGGCGGGGGGGGGTAAAACCTTCCGGAGGTCAAGTGGTTAAAAATCACGACATATAATACTATTACGGGTACGAGTCTCTTCCTGCGCTGACCTGCCGGTGAGGACTCGGTGCTCGAGGAGCTGTTGTGATGTCGCGCTGGCTGAGCCACAGAGCTGACGTTCTTTTTCAGGTCCTCCGCGTCGCTGTAGCGCCGTATCCAGTGATTGAGCTCTTCGCGGTCCGCTTCCTGGCAGCGGCGGAGGACCGTCAGCGAGCGCCGGGTCTTTTCCACCATATCCATAATGCAGTTTAACAGCTGGTGGGGGGGAGGGGAGGAAAAAAAAAAAAAAAAAAAGAAAAGCTGATAATTTCCACGATCTCACCAATAATATGCAAATTCTGCAATCAATCTGAGATTTACTAAAACAGAATCAGGTGGAGCTGGGCAGAGTAACCAATCAGCTTCCAACCTCAGCTTGTTCGATTAAAAAGCAGGGGCGGACTGACCATTCGGGCACTCGGGCACTGCCCGAGGGGCCCCGGGCCACTAGGGGGCCCCCATCAGGGTTGCCAGCCTCAGTAAAACCAGGGACAGTATGTAAAAATTTGTGTTTTTGTTTTTTTACATCTGTCTCTGAAATGTCCCTTACCGACATCCTATTGGTCTAAAAATCCAGAGATTATAGGTGCCCCGCCTCTCCAGTACCTTCTGAGCCAATAGGAACATGTCTGTGTATACTGTGTGATTGTATACTGCGTCTGTGTATACTGTGTGTACATGTATGTGTATACTATGGGATTGTATACTGTGTGGCCCCATAATTTCTGATTGCCTGGGGGCCCCATAATCTCCTATTGCCCGGGGGGCCCCATGAGTTGTCAGTCTGCCCCAGCCTGGAAGCTGATTGGTTACCATGGCCCCGCTGCACCAGATTTTGCACTCTCCAGTTTTAGAAAATCCCCCCATTTGAATCTCCAGATCATGCAAATTTTTGCCAAATTTTGATTCATAATGAAAGAAATCGCCCATACCCTATATTACCAAAAGTATTGGGACGCCTGGCTTCACACGCACATTTAAAGTGGTTGTAAACCCTTACAAACCACTTTGACCTACAGGTGAGCCTAGATTAAGGCTTACCTGTAGGTCCAAGAAATATCTCCTAAACCTATATGGTTTAGGAGATATTTACCCGAAGACGGGCACCGCTATCTACGGCGCACTGAGCGCGGCATTCTCAACGACGGAGCTGCCGTGCGCATGCGCGGGAGTGACGTCATTGCGGCTTTGCCGAATGACAGCGGCGGAGCTGCGAGACCCCACTGAGAAGATGGATGCGGCGGACTACAGGGGACAGCGGTGACTTCGCTGGCTCCTGTGTCAGGTAAGTGACACATAATGGATTACTATGCGATGTGATGCGATGCGATGCATAGTAGTCCATTATGCTTTACCTTTGCAGGGAATGAAAGAGGAAGTAACACTCATCAGGGTTTACTTCCTCTTTAAAGTGGTTGTAAACCCACTTTTTGGACTTCTACCTGTAGGTGATCCTAGAATAAGGCTTACCTACAGGTAGTGGAAACATCTCGGGAAACGTGCGCCGTTTAGGAGATATTTCCCTTGTAATCCGCCGAAAATTCCTACGGAATGCGCGGGAGTGACGTATCAGGCGAATCACAGAGCCGGAGTCCGCGGGGCCTGGAAGGAAGAGGGGCCAGAAGGTGGACGCTGCTCCCACACACAGGGGACGTCGCTGGATTCTTTTTCAGGTAAGTGGCACATAATGGGCTAGTATGCGATGCGTACTAGCCCATTATGCTTTTCAATTGCGGGCTGCAGCAGCGAGCAAAAGAGGAAGTAAAACCCATCAGGGTTTTTACTTCCTCTTTAATGACATCCCAGTCTTAGTCCGGAGGGTTCAATATTGAGTTGGCCCTTTGCAGCTATAACAGCTTCACCTCCTCTGGGAAGGCCGTCCACAAGGTTTAGGAGGGTGTCTGAGGGAATGTTTGACCATTCTTCCAGAAGAGCGTTTGTGAGGTCAGGCACTGATGTTGGATGAGAAGGCCTGGCTCGCAGTCTCCGCTCTAATTCATCCCAAAGGTGTTCTATGGGGTTAAAATCAGGACTCTGTGCAGGCCTGGTTAAGTTCCTCCACCCCAAACTCGCTCATCTATGTCTTTTTTGGACCTTGCTTTGGCACTGGTCCAGATCATTTGGTGGAGGGAGGATTATGGCGTGGGGGGAGGGTGGATTATGGCGTGGGGGAGGGGGGATTATGGTGTGGGGGGAGGGGAATTATGGTGTGGGGGAGGGGGGATTATGGTGTTGGGGGGAGGGGGGATTATGGTGTGGGGGAGGGGGGATATGGTGTGTGGGGGGTGTATTATGGTGTGGGGGAGGGGGGATTATGGTGTGGGGGGCTGTCTTTCAGGGGTTGGGCTTGGCCCCTTAGTTCCAGCGAAGGGAACTCTTAAAGTGGAGTTCCACCCAAAAATGGAACTTCTGCTTTAAGTGCTCCTCGCCCCCTTACATGCCACATTTGTCATGTCATTTTTTTGGGGGGGGGGGGCTTCGTTAGGAGGGGGACTTCCTGTCCCACTTCCTCCTTCCACCCAGTGACCGCTAGCTCGACTCCTCCTTTCGCCTTAGTCGGCCCCTCCCTCTATCCACTCCGGGAGCGCAGCGCGACTCGCGCATGCCCGGAAGTGAAGCCGATAGCTGTCACAGCCAGGTGCCCAGAGTGGAAATAGAGGCGCGGCGGAGAGGAGGGGGGAGAGGGAGCGACGCTCCGTTCGACCGCATCACTGGACCGTGGAACAGGTAAGTGTCTGTTTATTAAAAGTCAGCAACTACACTTTTTGTACACTTTTTTTTCTTCTCTCTTTGCCGTACTAAATGATTGTGGTGGAACGAGATATACCATAAAGAGGGAGCAGATAGATTGGTGTTACCAACAGAGCCCAGTGTGGGGACCAGGAACGTAACATTCTACAAGCCCGTATGATCTCCTTAAGGCCGGGTTCACACCGCTGCGATGCGGGAACGCCGCGAATCCGCAGCGTTTTCCCGCATCGCATTACTCCCGCCGGCAGTTCACACTGCCCTATGCGGACGGCTGGGGAGTGTCAATGAAATGTTAATGACACCCCCAGATCCGTCCGCATATCGCAGTGCGATCTGCCGACTCGCACAGGAATCGGATCGCATGGTGTGAACCCCCATGCGATCTGATTCTGTTGCGGACCCAAAAAAGGGGTCCCGTGCGAGTTTGCTGCGGGAGCGATGCGAATTCAGCCATACTATCTGTATACTATCTGTATGGCTGAACTCGCATCGCTACGGAGATCGGATGTGATTTGCGGTGCGAATCACATCCGGATCTCCCCCCGCAGCAGTGTGAACCCGGCCTAAAAAGAGATCTTGACAGCTGGTAAGCCTCCTCTAATTTGGTGGAGGATAATCTCTTTCTACTCTGGGTGCACCTGCTACGTGTGTAAAGGGTGGTTTTTGAGAGTCACCGAAAAATGGACTAAGATTCAGCATCCTATCCATCTTTCCTTTTCTTTGGACTGCTTATATGCCTGGAAATCATTACTTTGCCACTATTTTTGCATGTTTTTGGGATTTTTTGTAAATTAGAAAAATTATGTCACTTTATAATTTTGTTTTATAAGTTTTAGCGCAGCTATATTTTTTGATTGTTGTATATTTGTGTGTGTCTCGCATTGGGTTGCAGCAAGAACTTACTACTGTCAGTATTAAAGTGGATGTAAACCCTTACAAACCACTTTGACCTACAGGTAAGCCTAGATTAAGACTTACCTGTAGGTCCAAGAAATATCTCCCAAACCTATATGGTTTAGGAGATATTTGCCCAAAAATGGGCACCGCTGTCTACGGCGCATGCGCCGTAGGCAGCGGCGCGCAGGCGCACTAAACGTGGCAAGTCCAAGAATGGAGCTGCCTAATTTGTCGACTCCCGTGCGCATGCGCGGGAGTGACGTCATCGCGGCTTCGCCGCTGTCATTCGGCGGAGCTGCGAGACGCCACCAGCAAGATGGATGCGGCGGACTACAGGGGACAGCAGCGACTTCGCTGGCTCCTGTGTCAGGTAAGTGACACATAATGAGCTACTATGCGATGCGATGCGATGCGATGCATAGTAGTCCATTATGCTTTACCTTTGCAGGGAAAAAAAGAGGAAGTAACACCCATCAGGGTTTACTTCCTCTTTAACACTAATATCAAGTTTTTGTTTTATTTACACTTGATTTTTTCATATATATTTGTCTAGCACTTTGTTTAGACCAGCGCTGTTTTTCGAAGGTTTTATACACTTTTTGTAGCGGCTGACTTTTAATAAACATAAAAAGCCTGGAACTCCGCTTTAAGGCGTCGGCATACCAAGACATTTCGGACAATTTCATGCTCCCAACTTTGTGGGAACAGTTTGGGGTGACGGCCCCTTCCTGTTCTAACATGACTGCCCCACCAGTGCACAAAGCAAGGTCCATAAAGACGTGGATGAGCGAGTTTGGGGGTGGAGGAACTTGATTGGCCTGCACAGAGTCCTGACCTCAACCCGACAGAACACCTTTTGGGATGAATTAGAGTGGAGACTGCGAGCCGGGTCTTCTTGTCCAACATCAGTGCCTGACCCCACAAATGCTCTTCTGGAAGAATGGTCAAACATTCCCATAGACACATCTCCTAAACCTTGTGGACGGCCTTCCCAGAGGAGGTGAAGCTGTTATAGATGCAAAGGGCCAACTCAATATTGAACCCTCCGGAGTAAGACTGGGGTGCCATTAAAGCGGAGGTCCACCCTAAAGTGGACCTCCGCTCATCGGAACCCCCCCCCCCCCTCCGGCGCCACAATTGGCACCTTTCAGGGGGGAGGGGGGTGCAGATACCTGTACAGTACAGGTATCTACACCCACTTCCGGGATAGCTCTCTGCGGAAAGGGGCGTAGATTACACCCCTTTCCGCAAGTGCCCGCCCCTTTCCGCAAGTGCCCCACTGCCTGCTGGGAAACACACAGATCCCAGAGGCAGCGGGGACCGTCCTTATTGCGCAGCGCGATTCGTGCATGCGCAGTAGGGAACCGGGAAATGAAGCCGAAAGGCTCCACTTCCTGATTCCCATACCCAAGATGGCGGCGGCAGCACCTTACAGACGATCTAGAGATCGGCTTCGGGGTGCCGACATCGCGGGCGCGCTGGGCGGGCAAGTGTCACTATTTCAAAAGTCAGCAGCTGCAGTATATGTTCATGTGCGTGTAAAGGCAGGCGTCCCAATACTTTTGGTAATATTGTGTATCTAGTATGCAATTAGTATGATAACTGACTATATTGAAGATCTCCGATCTTAATACCCTTTCCCTCCGATTCTCACAACAGAACCGTTTCGATCTCTAAATATAAAACGTATTTACAATTCCCGTCTCGGCTCCCAATCCGGAGGAGGCTGGAAATATGTAAATTCTGTAACCTCCAGAAGGAGGCGCCACAATCTCTTCTCGTCTTGGGTATCATTCGATCGTTAGGTGTTCATTGTAATTAGTTCTATAGAAAGCGGCAGCAATGACCTACAGTAACCCGCGCCGGCCAATCAGATAACATTTCACAAAAGCTTTGTTATATATATATTAAAAAAAAGGGGGGGAGGGGGGTAATAATTGCACGGTGGCGATCTTTAGAGCGATCGTTTTCTCGCCATACTCACATTGTTGAGATGTTTCCACTCTTCTGCCCACTCGCGCTCTGTCAGCCGGTGATCAATGACCTCATGCACAGCTGAAAGAGGAAATACAAGCCGTTTATCTGGGATAATTATAACCAGACGCTCCTCTCCGGGTTTTCTTATAGGAAATACTAAATCTTTAGTTCTAATGAAGACGGGAGAGTCCTCCGTAACATGGCTGGGAAAACCCTGGAGGCCTATGACAAACCTCCCCACCAGGGGGCTCCAAACCTTCTAAACAAAGGGCTGGATTGTGGATCCCCCCAGGAATAGAAAATGTCCTCACATCAGTAATCGTCATTGGGAGGAAAAGTATAGTGCCCCATCATTGGTGTCAGTGGGGGGAATAGTGCCCCATCATTGGTGTCAGTGGGAGGAATAGTGCCCCATCATTGGTATCAGTGGGAGGAATAGTGCCCCATCATTGGTATCAGTGGAAGGAATAGTGCCCCATCATTGGTATCAGTGGGAAGAATAGTGCCCCATCATTGGTGTCAGTGGGAGGAATAATACCCCATCATTGGTATCAGTGGAAGGAATAGTGCCCCATCATTGGTATCAGTGGGAAGAATAGTGCCCCATCATTGGTGTCAGTGGGAGGAATAGTGCCCCATCATTGGTGTCATTGGGAGGAATAGTGCCCCATCATTGGTGTCAAAGGGAGGAATAGTGCCCCATCATTGGTATCAGTGGGAGGAATAGTGCCCCATCATTGGTGTCACTGGGGGGAATAGTGCCCCATCATTGGTGTCAGTGGGAGGAATAGTGCCCCATCATTGGTGTCAGTGGGAGGAATAGTGCCCCATCATTGGTGTCAGTGGGAGGAATAGTGCCCCATCATTGGGGTCAGTGGGAGGAATAGTGCCCCATCAGTCTTATCAGTGGGAGGAATAGTGCCCCATCATTGGTATCAATGGGAGGAATAGTGCCCCATCATTGGTATCAGTGGGAGGAATAGTGCCCCATCAGTCTTATCAGTGGGAGGAATAGTGCCCCATCATTGGTATCAATGGGAGGAATAGTGCCCCATCATTGGTATCAGTGGGAGGAATAGTGCCCCATCAGTCTTATCAGTGGGAGGAATAGTGCCCCATCATTGGTATCAGTGGGAGGAATAGTGCCTCATCACTGGTGTCAGTGGGAGGAATAGTGCCCTCAGTGGGAGGAATAGTGCCCCATCAATGGTGTCAGTGGGAGGAATAGTGCCCCATCATTGGTATCAGTGGGAGGAATAGTGCCCCATCATTGGTATCAGTGGGAGGAATAGTGCCCCATCATTGGTATCAGTGGGAGGAATAGTGCCCCATCATTGGTGTCAGTGGGAGGAATAGTGCCTCATCATTAGTATCAGTGGGAGGAATAGTGCCCCATCATTGGTGTCAGTAGGAGGAATAGTGCCCCATCATTGGTGTCAGTAGGAGGAATAGTGCCCCATCATTGGTGTCAGTAGGAGGAATAGTGCTCCATCATTGATATCAGTGGGAGGAATAGTGCCCCATCATTGGTATCAGTGGGAGGAATAGTGCCCCATCATTGGTATCAGTGGGAGGAATAGTGCCCCATCATTGGTATCAGTGGGAGGAATAGTGCCCCATCATTGGTGTAATTGGGAGGAATAGTGCCCCATCATTGGTGTCAGTGGGAGGAATAGTGCCCCATCATTGGTGTCAGTGGGAGGAATAGTGCCCCATCATTGGTGTAATTGGGAGGAATGGGGCCCCAAGGGTCGAAAAAAAGGCAAGCGAAGGGCCACATTATTAAATTTTTCCCATTCCTTTGTGTGGTTTCTGCCTAGAAAGTCCCAACGAAGGGGGGATCGTTTTTTTCTTGATAGCCCCGCCCTCGGCTCTACGGACCCCCGTTGGGATTGATTGCGGGGTGGAGTAGGCTCTTCTCCACAAATGTTGGACCACAGAGCTGACAATCCAGGAGGAGGAGCACGCTGTGTGTGTGTGAGGACAGGTTCCGATGGCGGTGTGACGTCGTTGCATTATAAACGCACACGTTGGAATGTGAGAGCGTCTCCCCCTACTGGGGGGAGGGGGGGGCATCGTACAGCATGTCAGCTGATGAACACATAACACGGCCTGCTGCGGAGATCACGCTGCTTCCCGGGGCATCTGCTACACTGACATGGAAAGGCACCCGAAATAGACTTTGTATGGCAATATTAGCCGCAGCTCGGCCGGCTGTTACACAACACCAGATGTGTAAACACATAGCAGCACCGTCTGCTCATTACAGTACAGCTCCGGATCCTCAGTTACCCGTATTATTATTATACAGGATTCATACGGCGCCAACAGTTTGCTCAGCGCTTTACAACATGGGGGCAGACAGTACACTTACAATGCAAATCAATGCAGGAGGGATCGGAAGGGGCCCTGATCATTGGAGCTCACATTGCGGCAGATAACACTGATATAGTGACAACACTTAAGGGACAAATAAAAAGAAATCCTATCTTGAGAAAATAAGGCCGGCCACAGACAGAGCGATTTACCCCCCCCCCCCCCCCCCCTCACAGGTTGCAGGAAAGAAATTTGCATGAAAACTGTCAGGGGGAATCCATTGTGTTCTCCCAGCAGGGGGAGGAGACAATGATTATTGATAGAGGCTATAACAGTCGCAAGCAATAATTGCGTGTAAAACCCGTCAGGCTGGTTGTACCCAAGTTGAGCGATGAATTTGGGTGCATTCAGCCTTGCCCATACATGGTTTGAATCTCTACACGGTTTAGGAGATATTTACCTGAAGACAGCGGCGCGCAGGCGCACTTGGCAAGCCGCAGATCGCGGCGATAAGCTGCGAGTGTCGGCTCCCGTGTGCATGCGCGGGAGTGACGTCATCGCTGCTCTGGCGAATCACAGCGGCGGAGCAGCGAGACCCACTGAGAAGGTGGACGCTCGGAACTACAGGGGACAGCGGTGACTTCGCTGGCTCCTGTGTCAGGTAAGTCACACATAATGGACTACTATGCGATGCGATGTGATGCATAGTAGTCCATTATGCTTTACCTTTGCAGGGAGACAAAGAGGAAGTAAACCCATGGACACTCAAAAGGCTGCAGATGGACACTGATAAGGCTGCATTGATGGGCATTTAAATGTAAGTTTTTTCCTTAAACTGCCCTCCTAAACTTGGTGTGCATGTTATACGCCGATAAATACGGTAATGTACAGAAGGTAGGGCCCGAAATTGACTCAAGCCCAGGGGCCCCCACTACTCTAAGTTGGCCATACATATTTAAGAAGGCCAACAATGGGAATCTCCATCATTGTTTCTTAAAGTGGAAGTAGACCCTGATGGGTTTACTTCCTCTTTCATTCCCCCGCAAAGGTAAAGCATAATGGACTACTATGCATCGCATCGCATCACATCACATCGCATAGTAGTCCATTATGTGTCACTTACCTGACAGAGGAGCCAGCGATGTCACTGCTGTCCCCTGTAGTCCGGAGCATCCATCTTCTTGGTGGGTCTCGCTGCTCCGCCGCTGTCATTCGGCGAAGCCGCGATGACGTCACCCCCGCACATGCTTATCGCCATTGACGGTGCCGCGCTCAGTGCGCCTGCACGCCACTGTCTACGGCACATGCACCACAGACAGCAGTGCCTGTCTTTCGGCAAATATCTCCTAAACCGTATAGGTTTGGGAGATATTTCTTGGACCTACAGGTAAGCCTTAATCTAGGCTTACCTGTAGGTCAAAGTGTGTTGTAAGTGTTTACAACCACTTTAAAGTAGAACTAGAGGCAAAACTTTCTCTTTCATTCTCTATAGAGTAAGGGAGGGTTATATTTTTTTTTTTTTTGCCATCCCATCGCCAAAACAGGAAGTGAGAGGAAATCCATGCAAATTAAGGGAATTTCCCCACGTCACCCCAACTAGCGTCCCTATTGAAAGAATTCCTCTTTTCTGGGGACAACTCAAAATTTGTGACTTTCTTTTACTTTGACTTTCAATGGGTACTGTAAACAGGACAAATAGACGGGGGCGGTGTGGGGGGGGGGGGGGATCTCCTTAACGGGGACACAGACAGCAATAAAACCTTACAGGGGTTCTAATCCACCTCCGCTCTTTCCAAACCTAAAAACTAAAAGTTTTGCCTTTAGCTATACTTTAAGCCACGGGCCAAAGGTCGGACGACATGAGGCCCGCGTGTACTGCAACCGGTCCGACAGAAAGGGGCATGCCTGAAAAAAGGTCTGCCCCTGGCCAATGGCTGAGAGCGCATACCAAAGTGTTATGGCGTGGGGGCGTCTCCATGTCAGAACACAATAGAACAGCAGGGGAGATCGCTGTACTAACATCGGATTGTTAGTACATCGGCTGTGACTTGAGCTGTCAGTTCTTTTTGTTCAGCCTGCTAGGGTTGAAAAAAAACAAAAAAAAAACAAACTACCAGGCTTCAGGCCGGCCATGGATGGAGTGAATTTCTTTCCTGCAACCACAGTCAGTGTTGATGGGGGAATCCCATATTGCAGTGGTGGCGAACCTCGGCACCCCAGATGTTTTGGAACTACATTTCCCATGATGCTCCACTACACTGCAGAGTGCCAGAGCATCATGGGAAATGTAGTTCCAAAACATCTGGGGTGCCAAGGTTCGCCGCCACTGCCATATTGTGTTCTCCCAGCGGGGGGGGGGGGGGGGGGGGGGTGGGGGAGGGCATCCCTGCTAGGAGAGCACAGTGATTATTGATAGCAGCTATAACAGCCTCTAGTAATAATTGCATGTAAAATCCAGCAGGCTGGTTGTACCCAAGTTAATCGATGGTACATTTAGCCTGTCCGAATCTCGGCTCAGAGATTTGAACCCTCTATGGTCGGCTGTTTATGGTCCATCTATGCCTGGGTATTGCCATTCCGCCTCTTTGCTTCTCGCACCATTTAACCTAGACATGCCGGAGCGTCTCCCATACCTGCCTGCCGATGCCGATCTCGCAGTTCCCGAGGGTCTGTATGCCGGTAGTGATGGGCCAGCACCATGTCCTCCAAGCGGTAGTGCTGAGTAGGAGGAGGGGTGGGGTGCGGGAGTCCATTGGTGGGCGGGTGGAGGAGTCCATTGCTGGGACTGTATCGTTGGGCGGGGCTTGTGGTGCATGGCCGCTTGGCAAGGTGATCCGGGTGGAGACCTTCCTGTGCGTTCTCTTTGGTCCTAAGGAAAAACATTTATTTAGGTTTTTTTTACTGTACAATTCACAACTCAAAAAGAGCAACATTACTTTCTGACACCATCAGTCCGATCTCCAATCCAGAATACAAATGGTTTACTCCGTACTCAAGGAGGAGTGAAGCTGTATAGATAGAATGAGGCTGATTTACAAGAGCAAAGTGAATACATAGAAGCTGAATGCACTTGAATCACCCAATCACGTGCAAGCGAAAATCCTCCCTTTTTAATACTCTTGCATATGATTGGGTATTTAAAGTGAACACAGCTTCATCTTATTTGTAAAGCTAACTAGCAATTCACTTTGTTAATATTCAGAACCTACAAATTCAAACCGTTCTTATTATATACACGAAAGAGATCAACTTGATGTAAATAATCGTATTAATAGAAACATTGTTTCTTTGTATACTGTATGTATTTATTGATATACAGTGGTACCTTAGATTACGAGCGTAATCCATTCCAGGGGCGCCGGTGTATGCAGTACCGCATGTGGCCAGAGTTGAGGGGTGCCGAGTGTCTCCGATTGTCACCGGCATCCCCGCACCTGTGGCCAAATGTGGTACTGCACTCCCCAGCGGCTTTAATCCTGCTTGTCTTGTGAGACAACGCTCGCAAATCGAGTCAGGATTAAAAAAAAAAAAAAATAGCTTGTATTGCGAAACGCTTGTAAACTGCGTTGCTCGCAATCTGAGGTTCCACTGTATATTCATGGAGGCAGCCATATTTGCTCCTTACAAATGCAGGACCTGTTTTCATTGCAGTGCTGCTATACTGTAAGGGCTTGTTAAGACTTGTGGGTGGGAGGCAGCAAAACTAGGCAGTTGAGCCACCTTTTTGCTACACACCCCCCTTCCACTTAAACTGCAAAGGCAGCCAACAAAAATCACCCCTCCCCGTCGAACAGGGCCACGTAACCGTGGCTGCAACACATGATGGGGGGTTGATTTACTAAAACTGGAGAATGCAAAATCTGGTGCAGCTATGCATGGTAGCCAATCAGCTTCTAACTTCAGCTTGTGGATAAGAAATCTCCACCTGCAGTGCTGCAGGCACAGGCTTATGTATTCTGAGAGCAAAAACCCTGCTGCTGTCAGAACACACAGATCGGTGCTGCAGCAGGTTAACAATAACACACATGGGTTGATTTGCTAAAACTGGAGAGTGCAGAATCTGGTGCAGCTGTGCATGGGAGCCAATCAGCTTCTAACTTCAGCTTTTCTGATAGAATGGAGTTCTTCTTTGGGCGCCTTTCGCTCGGACATTCCGATCATATCTGTCTGTCAGTTTTTTCAGGCGGACCCAATCAGAACCTCCTTTCTGCTTTATGGGGCGGCAGGCGGGGGTAAACGGACATGTGTCTGTTTACACCCACCTACATCCAATCCAATCTGATCCGCCAAAAACAGACGGATGAGGATCCATTCCCCTTCTGTCTAGCGGATCGCATGGCAGTTGGGTGTTAACGCAGAGGCGGTCCGTTTCCATCTGGTCTGCCATAGAGGAGAGCGGTCTGTGTCAGCTCTGCATTAGCAGAGCAGACACAGACCTGTCATCTGCCTGCTCAGGGAGGGGGTCAGCAGAGAGATCCCCTGCGGGGCAAGCAGGTCGCAGCCGCAGTCTGCTTCGTGTGAATGGGGCCTTAGCGGACACGATTGGCAAAGATTTACCTTACGGCCATCAATTGTGTTTTTTATCTCTGTCCATTCATGTTATCTTTCCTAAATCCGCACCAGACTTTAGTTATTTATCTCCCGCTGATGGTCATACCTGTCAGGTGTCCGCCTCTTGCCATTCTCATTCACCTCCAGTAGGAGGTGCTCAGAGGCATCGTTGGGGGAGCTGCTGACGCTGGTGTCCAGGAGCAGCTGTTCATGCTGTGCCAGGTACTGGGCTGGGCTTTGCTTTGCCAAACGGGCGCAGTGAAGAAGCTCCCGCTGCAGAAGTGGAAGGTTAGCCTGGAAAAAAAAAAAAGATTTTTATTTATGTGTGCAGGAAAAAAAGGTGATATGTATAAGTACAAGAGCTGCATGCTTGTCCCATAAGTGCAGAACCACGAGGTTTTCATGTAGTGGCCGAAAAGACATGAACCCCCGATACACTTCATGGATTACAAAAAAAAGAAATACTGAAATACAGCGGCTTACGCGTTTCAGCGATTAACTAAAAATAGCTGGTTGTTAAAGAGGAACTGCAGTCTGTTCACATAAATTAGTAAAAAAAAAAAAACTCTTTACCATTCTGAAGCTTCCCTCCAACCACTCTGCAAATTATTTTATATATACTGTGATTCTGTACTTAGCGTAGCCAAATATGCTGCAGAAATCTCCCTCCATTGAGTCTGGCTGCAGCCATTTTAACTGTGGGCAGCTGAAGCTGCTACCTGTTCACTTCCTGGTTTTACACAGAGCCACACCTCCAGCTCTGCAGCTTTCATTGGCTCTCTTATGTCTCAACCCCCCCCCCCCCCCCATCCCTTCCTGGCAAACTCTCACAAGAGTGAGTGAGAAAGCTGTGCATGATGTCATAAGCCTAGGCTAATGACCAGAAAAAACAGGAAATGGGCTGTATAAGGGATTTACTGGTAGAAATAAAAAGTTTTATTATCCAAAGTTAAAACAACAACAACAACAGAAGATTTAATAGATGGAAAGATGAAAAAAAAAAGACTGAAGGTCCGCTTTGAGGAGCGGGCCGGCTGCCACATCCTTAACAACCGATGACTCCATCAGCTGTCAGCGGGTCCCCCACTGTCAGCTGAATGTAAGCCAAAGACTTGCTGGCAATAAAATTTGCTAAAAAAAATCAGCGTGCCCCTCCCCCCCTTCCCAATCCAGGCCCTGAATAGAGAAAAAAAAAAAAAAGAAGAGGTCTGCACCTGTTGCTGGTTGCGTCATTGGGTGGCCCCACCCCTCCGTTACTTAAGAACTGGCAGACAGCGGGAGCCAGCGACCGGGGACCTTTTTTTTTTCCGGGTCGGTAGCAGTGGCAGCGTTCATTGCGATTGACGCTGGATTTACTTCAGGGGACATTGTTTTTTATTTTTATTTTTTGTTGTTTTTTTTTAAATAAAGGAATTGTCAAAAACTGTCTGTGTTTTTGAGACTTTTTTTGGTGAATGAGTGGGGGGGAACAGTGAGCCGCGTACCCATTCACATGAGGAGGGGCGAGATCTGGGGGCCCCCCCTGTCAAAAGGGGCTTCCAGATTCCGATAACCCCCACAACCCTGGAAGAGGCCCTTTAACATGGGGACAAGGTGCTTGGGGTGGGGCATAACCCCCTTGCCCCGAAGCATGCCCCAATGTTGAGGGCATGTGGCCTGGTATGATTCAGGAGGGGGGGCACTTGTTTGTACCCCCTCCCCCCCCCCCACTTTTCATGGCCTGCCAGGTTGCATGCTCAGATAAGGGTCTGGTACTGATTTTGGGGGGGGGGGGCCCCAAGCCATTTTTAAATAAATTATTTACCTTTATGGGCAACAAAAAGAAAAGACGTCATCGATGTCGACAGTTTTACCTTTAAGAACGGGATGACAAAAGGGCGGAGAGGGAAGTTGGTGGCTTCTTGCAGTTTGGAGTGAAATTCTTCGATCGTGAGCGTGGAATTCTGGGAAAATAGAATGAAAAAAACGTTTTTAAAAACCTCGCACACAACTGGAGCTTTCCTGGAAATGGAAGTGTAGCCAATGTTCTCAGTTAGCAGCCATTTAAGGCTTAAAAGACTAAAATGACCAGGGGCCGTCTGCAATGTACATTACAACAAGGCCGGGACAAGGGGGTGGGCAGGAGGGACGGCTGCCCTGGGCTCAGCATGTATTTTTGCTATAAGGTTGACAGGAGTAGTGACAGCAGCATCACTACTTCTGTCAGCCCAGTGCTGAAAGCGGCAAGGAGAGGAGAAGAAAGTCGGAAGGAGGTGCAGGCTGTGCTCTCTCTCTCCTCTTCCTCCTCATAAGCTTGCACATAATTAAGGGGGGGGGGGCATAATTTGGCATCTTTACCCTGGGCACTATATGACCTTGTCCTGGCACTGATTACAAGTATGTGTTTTTATTGCTGATTTATGTAAAGACGACCCACATTCGACTCTGCTTTCCCGCTTCCGGTACTCACCACCAGTCCCAGCACCAAGGCCCGCACCCGCTCCCCGATCTCCGGAGAGATGTCGCTGCCGAACTGCTGTAATGTAGTCAGGAAGCGCTTGAGTTTGCTGAGCTGCCGGGCCCCACAGGCCGGGGGCAGCTGTTGATTGGTTAGTGCAGCCGAGGATGACGCAGAGGGCCCGTTGCTGAAGCCATTAGGGGTGGATGGGGCTCCATTGATAGCGGTGGGGGAGTGACTGCTCCCGTTCATTACTGCGGAGAAAAACAGGAAACAATATGACTGATATAGAACGTTCACTCCATTATATCTGTAATAATGCACAACGGGTCCACTCTATTTTATTGTAACCAAAATATATATATATTTTTTTTAACCATGTGAATGAAAAATTCCCCCTCCCCCGGAGGTGGAGCGCTGGACTGATAGCGCTCCTGCTCAAAATGTCTTCCCAACACCAACAGAACCTGGAAATGTAGAGTAGATAGCTGAGCTCCTTCCAAAAGAATCACTTCATTTCATTGAGTAGAATGTACAAAATACAGTGCCTTACGCGTTTCGGCGATAAGCCTTAATTCTACCCAGCGGCTATGATTAAGGCTTATTGACGAAACGCGTAAGCCACTGTATGTTGTACACTCTACTCGATAAAATAAAGTGATTATTTTGGAAGGACGAGTTGCCGTCTCTCTACTCTACATCCTCCTTTCTTTTCTTTTTTTTTCGTTTTGGATAGAGTTTGGGAAAGTTAGAATCTCCGGAGTTCCGGCTGGGGAGATTCGTCCTTTTTTGTTTGTCACCAGGCGTGAGGGAACGTCCGAAATTCTGAGTTGCCCCCAGAAAAGGAAAACTCCCAAATGGGGAAAATATGTTCTGGTGACAACGGATTATTCCATCTGAGAGAGAAGTCTCACTTTGTGCCGTGTCTACAGGAAAGGAAGTGAATGGGAAAAATAAATCCTGATAACAGTTTTAACCGTTCTCTACTCAATCCATAATGAAAATAAAAAATAGTTTTGCCTTTAAATATGCTTTACGTTTGTTCTTTTTAAACTCATGTTTTGTCGAGACAATAAAAAAAATATTAACATGATAGAGGATTCCCAGAGCACTATGGGTTAGCTAAAGAGACAGCACAGTAATAGCAGCCTGCTTTGAGGCAGGAATTCTCTGATTGAAACCCTGGACTGAGCCGTCTGAATCACTGCTCTGGTTTAAAGGAGAAGTAGAGGGTTTAAAAAAAGAAACAAACATCCATACTCCATACTCATACATCCATACTCACCTTTATGCTGCCACACCGGTGTGATTCTGCAGCTGTCCCACATCGACTGCAAGACTGAGAACCGAGCGATCACATGTACCATGATCTTTCAGTTCCCGGTGTGCTGCTCTCTATTCTGCTTCTCCAGTGCCCACGGGAGTGCTGTGTAGAGGAGGGGCCGGGAGCGGATGGCTCTTAGTCGCACACTAACAGGTGAGGTCAGCTGTTAAACAGGCGGTGGGGTGGATCCTGTCAATATTGTTAGGATCCTTCCAGAGCCTGGAGCGAGCAATAGCTGACTCTGGGTCACACAAGAACAAAAGTAAGTGCACTCAGGTCACTATGACCGAAAAAACGTAGGCCATGTTTCTCTTTTAGGTATAAATAAATATATATATATATATATCTTGCAGCTTGAGCTTTTGAACTCTGTAAACATAGCAGGATTTATTGAACAGGCATTGAAAAATTAGGCTAGAACTGTAACTGCTGGCAGTAAAAATGCAAGCTATTACTATTAATAGCAACATTTTAAGTTTCATTTTTTTTTCTAGTCCTAAATTTAAAGAAAGACAACAATAAGTTTAAAAATATTTTAAAAATATAAATATTTTTTGAAATATATAAAAATATAAAAATATATAAAAATATAAATAATATATAAAATATATAAATATAAAACATAAAATGATATAAAAATATAAATAACATATATAAAAATAAAATATAAAATGATATAAAATATAAATAATATATAAAATATATACAAATAAAATATAAAATGATATAAAAATATAAATAATATATGAAAATAAAATATATAAAAATAATATATAAAATATATAAAAATAAAATATAAAATGATATAAAATATAAATAATATATAAAAATAAAATGATATAAAATATAATATATAAAATATATAAAAATAAAATATAAAATGATATAGAAACATAAATAACATATATGAAAATAAAATATGAAATGATATAAAATATAAATAATATATAAAATATATACTAATATATAAAATGATATAAAAATATAAATAATATATAAAATGATATAAAAATATAAATAATATATAAAATATATAAAAATAAAATGATATAAAAATATAAATAATATATAAAATATAAAATGATATAAAAATATAAATAATATATAAAAATAAAATATAAAATTATATAAAAATATAGATAATATATAAGATATATAAAAATAAAATATAAAATTATATAAAAATATAGATAATATATAAGATATATAAAAATAAAATATAGAAATAGGTATAAAATAAAACCCAAAATATAAATAACGAAATAGATAACCGCTCTGTTTTTCTTTTAACAGTGCACGTTGTCACATTTCCTGGTGGCAGGTTTATTTGCAACAGCTTTACAGCAGGGTGGCTCAGTGCCCATCACTGTAGTGTTGGGTTTCTGGGTTCCATCGCCACCTCACACTCTTTGAAGTTGAATATTCCAGTGCCGGTATGTGTTGCTGCAGAACGTTTGGTGCAGGACAGGTGAGTATACAAACCATGAGTTGTGTTTACCTGGATTAAGGTTACAGGGACACCAGATGGCCTCAGGGTGGGGCATCTCTTTCTACACCAAAAGCTAACATACTGGTCTGTGTGTGCGGTTGACAACATAAAAATATATCTAAAATAAAAACATAAACTAATTCTGGCCTATGGAATAGATAAACCTCTTTCATTTTTTTGTGTCTCTGTGGAAACAGTTTGGGGGACGGCCCCTTCCTGATCCAACATGACTGCCCACCAGTGCACAAAGCAAGGTCCATAAAGACATGAATGAGCGAGTTTGGGGTGGAGGAACATGACTGGCCTGCACAGAGTCCTGACCTCAACCCCTTAGAACACCTTTGGGATGAATTAGAGCGGAGACTGCAAGCCAGGCCTTCTTGTCCAACATCAGTGCCTGACCTCACAAATGCTCTTCTGGAAGAATGGTCAATCATTCCCATAGACACCCTCCTAAACCTTGTGGACGGCCTTCCCCAAAGAGTTGAAGCTGTTATAGATGCAAAGGGTGGAGCCAACTCAATATTGAAAACTATGGACTAAGACTGGGATGTCATTAAAGTTCATGTGTGTAAAGGCAGGCGTCCCAATACTTTTGGCAATACAGTGTATACGAATTGGGAAGAGGCGATATATAAAATCGTTCCGTCTTTGTTTTAGATACACTTGAAGCTTTCTGTCTATATCTCATGTGATCCCTCCATGAGGTCTCAGGGTGGATCTCCCTGATTACTAATCTTCTTTAATGCCCCCCCCCCCCCCCCGAGTATACACACCAATCACAGCCCTGAAAACAAACGCCATTCATACATTACAATCCACACTTCATAGGTAAGTCAAACAGCAGCCCGGAGTGGAGCTTTAGGGTTCACCTATCCTGTACAATTTACTATGTTTAGGTTCCTTTGTAATTATCAGCCATAAATGGTCTCACTTTATGATCTACCAGAGATCTTATATATTAACGACAGAGAGAGGGCGCCACCAGACTAGTGCATTATCTATAAACACTGTTTATTACGAGGAAAAACGGTTATCCTACTCACAAACCCATAAAAAGGACCTCCTCATCATAAATAACCACATGAAGAACCACCAGAACCACTACGCATTCTTCTTGCATGCTGGGAAGATGCCACACAGGTCTACAGGTGCTGATGTGTTTCGAGGGGGGTCCCCTCTTCATCAGGGGTCTCTACCTAAGAACTACTAAAACTACCTAGGAGAAGCCACAACCAATACGATCCATTCCATCTCTACCCATTTCCATAAATAACTACATGAAAAACTACTACACATGATTCCTGTATGCAGGGAAGATGCCACGCGGGTCTGCAAGTGCTGACGTGTTTCGAGGGAGGGTCCCCTCTTTATCCAGACTCTCTACCTAAAATCTACTAAAACTATGTATGGGAAGCCAAAACCAAGACTATCCATTTCATTTCTACCTATTCTCATCATAAATAACTACAAGAAGAAACATGTTTCTTGTATGCTGGGAAGATACCACACAGGTCTGCAAGTGCTGACGCGTTTTGAGGGGGGTCCCCTCTTCATCAGAGCTCTCTACCAAAGATCTAATAAAACTATCTAGGAGACGCCACAACCAAGACTATCCATTCCATTTCTACCTATTCTCATCATAAATAACTACATGAAGAACTGCTACACATGATTCTTGTATGCTGAAAAGATGTCACGCGGGTCTGCAAGTGCTGACGCGTTTTGAGGGGGTCCCCTCTTCAGAGCGCTCTACCAAAGATCTACTAAAACTATGTAGGAGAAGCCCCAAACCAAAACTGTCTATTCCATTTTTATCCATTCTCATTATAAATAACTACATGAAGAACTGCTACACATGATTCCTGTATGCTGGGAAGATGCCACAAGGGTCTGCAAGTGCTGACATGTTTCGAGGGGGTTCCCCTTTTCATCAGAGCTCTCTACCAAAGCTCTACTAAAACTATCTAGGAGACGCCACAACCAAGACTATCCATTCCATTTCTACCTATTCTCATCATAAATAACTACATGAAGAACTGCTACACATGATTCTTGTATGCTGGGAAGATGCCACACAGGTCTGCAAGGGTTGACGCGTTTTGAGGGGGTCCCCTAGGAGAAGGAGTAGGAGAAGCCCCAAACCAAAACTATCGATTCCATTTTTATCCATTCTCATTATAAATAACTACATGAAGAACTGCTACACATGATTCCTGTATGCTGGGAAGATGCCACAAGGGTCTGCAAATGCTGGCGTGTTTCGAGGGGGGTCCACTCTTTATCAGGGCTCTCTACCAAAGATCTATTAAAACTATCTAGGAGAAGCTCCAAACCAAGACTATCCATTCCATTTATACCCATTCTCATCATAAATAACTACACAAATAACTGCTACACATGATTCCTGTATGCTGGGAAGATGCCACAAGGGTCTGCAAATGCTGACATGTTTCGAGGGGGGTCCCCTCTTCATCAGAGCTCTCTACCAAAGATCTACTAAAGCTATCTCAGAGAAGCTCCAAACCAAGACTATTCCATTCCATTTCTACCCATTCTCATCATAAATAACTACATGAAGAATATGCTTCTTGTATGCTGGGAAGATACCACAAGGGTCTGCAAGTGCTGACATGTTTCGAGGGGGTTCCCCTCTTCATCAGAGCTCTCTACCAAAGCTCTACTAAAACTATCTAGGAGAAGCTCCAAACCAAGCCTATCCATTCCATTTCTACCTATTCTCATCATAAATAACTACACAAAGAACTGCTACACATGCTTCATGTATGCTGGGAAGATGCCACACGGGTCTGCAAGAGCTGACGTGTTTCAAGAGGGGGTCCCCTCTTCATCAGTGCTCTCTACTGAAGATCTACTTAAATTATAAAGAAGCCCCAAGCCAAGCCTATTCATTCCATTTCTACCCTACCAGGGAAGCTCTTGTACTGCATACCTGTTCCTAGATGTAAAGGAGATTGTACAATCAGATTGCAAGGTGTATAGCAAACTAGAGAACTCATTGAAGCACAGATATTACCACTAATATACCAACTGCATAATCTTATCACACCATTTATCAATCACTGGAAGAAATAAGAAAGGAGACAAGTGATATAAATACATATGTGTACATTAAAGGGGATATAATTAACCAATAACCAGAAATGCAATATATTGCAGCTTACCAATCATTAGATGTGGTGGCTGCATTAGTTTTCTTTTCTTTGTCCCCCCCCCTCTTTTTTCATCTGATGGTCTGCCCAGTAAGACACCTCCTTTATTAGATTGACCCCCCCCCCCCCTCCACCACCACCACTCTGTATGAAGGAGAACACGAGGCACAGCAGACAGGAACATTGTGGGCCTATGGAGACGGACTGGCAGATTTAGATATACTAACAAATTGAAGCCAAACTCCACCACACACTTTAGAATAAGTTACGGCAGTTTTGTTCGTTTTGTTCCATTTGGGATAAAGGTCTTCCATGAATAAATAAAAGCTGATCATTGTAAGCACCCCTGTCAGTGGTAAACGGATTGTCTCATCCCTCCAACTGCTACATCTGAAGGACAGTCTTGTTCTGTTGAAAAACAACAGACTCACTGGCAGGATCACCAAATGAAAATAACGAAAAGAAAGCCTAAAAAAAGAAAAGGAATGCAGCCATTACATCTAAGAATTGCTAAACTGCGAGATAATAAATGTTTGCTTTCGGGTTTAATAACCGCTTTAAATGTCTACGGCACAAAAAGGTTACAGTTTGGCAATATATATATATATATATATATATATATATATATACATACATATATTGCCCCTATGCCCCTATACATACATATATACACACACAGGGTATATTTTACATATATATATATAAATGAATTCAACGTCATACCCCTCCCCCACCAGGTAATTTGTGTTGGATATTAGTGGACAAGCACCACCCAAATGGGCCAGGCTCTCAGCGAATCACGTTCCTGAAGACACAGAGCACCAACAAGCTCATTTTACCATTTCCAGGACTCCTACTTCAAGAGCCTGCACAGACACGGGGACACAGTTTAGCTAATAAATCTCAATTCGGAATTTGATGAACTCTGCGCAGTGACCGGCACAGAAATGCCAAACTGTAGCCGGAGGTCCCCTTTAACCCCCCACACAGGAATGCCGTCCTGATCCATTGCATACGATCCGAAGATAACTTCATCCTTCCCCAGCGTCCCGATCCAAATCCACAACAATCTGCCCTTATATAACAAAGGGGGTCTGTCCCACCGGCACCCCGATTCCTCCACATTCTCCGAGGCCGCGCCCGCTACGTATTGGTGAGATTTCGGTGAATGGCACTTACCTTGCTGTGGATTCACCTCTCTGTCTATAGCTGTCCGATCGCCTTCCACTAACACACACACACACACACACACACACACACACACACACTGGCACCAAGTGCAGGCTGAGGGGCGGCCCGCAAAAGAGCAGCCCAAAATAACCGCATGCCCACAACTGACAGGTGGGATCCCAAAGTGACACTCTGTCCGTGTGTGTGTCCATGTGTGTGTGTCTGACATGTTCCGTGTGTGTGGCTGACATGTTCTGTGTGTGGGCTGCATGTTTGTAATGCAGGATGTACGGACGCTGGCATGTACAGACCCGTCACATCACAGCTTTACAAACCTGACACTAAACCCCGGAGCACAGTACACATACATTACATACATTACATACACATACATTACATACACATACATTACATACATTACATACACATACATTACATACACATACATACGATACATATACATACGATACATACACATACATTACATACATATACATACGATACATACACATACATTACATACACATACACAGATATGCACATACATTGCATACACATACATTACACACACATACATTACACACATATACATTACATACACATACGATACATACACATACGATACATACACATGCGATACATACACATACATTACATACACATACATTACATACATATACACAGATATGCACATACATTACATACACATACATGACACACAAATACACATACATTGCATACACATACATTACACACACATACATTACACACATATACATTACACACATATACATTACATACATATACACACTTACATTACATACATTACATACACATATATTACATACACATACATTACATACACATACGATACATACACATACATTACATACACATACATTACATACACATATACACACATACATTACACAGATATACACACACATACATTAAATACACACATACATTGCACACATATGCACACAGCTACACATATATACATACATTATACATACATACATCGCCTTGAAAAAGTATTCATACCCCTTGAAATTCCCCACATGTTGTCATGTTACAACCAAAAACATAAATGTATTTTATTGGGATTTTATGTGATGGACCAACACAAAGTGTCACATAATTGTGAAGTGGAAGGAAAATGATAAATGATACAAATAAATATGTGAAAAGTGTGTGGGGGGGGGGCATTTGTATGGCGCCCCCTTTTCTCTAATACCCCTAAGATCTAGTGAAACCAATTGCCTTCAGAAGTCACCTAATTAGTAAATAGAGTCCACCTGTGTGTCATTTAATCTCAGTATAAATGCAGCTGTTCTGTGAAGCCCTCAGAGGTTTGTTAGAGAACCTTAGTGAACAAACAGCATCATGAAGGCCAAGGAACACACCAGACAGGTCAGGGATGAAGTTGTGGAGAAGTATAAAGCAGGGTTGGGTTATAAAATAATCTCCCAAGCTTTGACCATCTCACGGAGCTCTGTTCAATCCATCATCGGAAAATGGAAAGAGTATGGGCACAACCGCAAACCTACCAAGACACGGCCATCCATCTAAACGGACCTGGCCGGGCAAGGAGAGCATTCATCAGAGAAGAGCCAAGAGGTCCATGGTAACTCTGGAGGAGCTGCAGAGATCCACAGCTCAGGGGGGAGAATCTGTCCACAGGACAACTATTAGTCGTCTCTCCACAAATCTGCCCTTTATGGAAGAGTGACAAGAAGAAAGACATTGGAGAAAGAAAGTCATAAGAAGTCCTGTTTGTAGTTTGTGAGAAGCCATGTGGGGGAGGGGGCAGCAAACATGTGGAAGAAGGTGATCTGGTCAGAGGAGACCAAAATTCTACTTTATGGCCTAAAAGCAAAACGCTATGTGTGGGGGAAACTAACACTGCCCCTCCCCCGAACACACCATCCCCACCGTGAGACATGGTGGTGGCAGCATCATGTGGTGGGGATGGTTTTCTTCAGCAGGGACAGGGAAGCTGGTCAGAGTTGATGGGAAGATGGATGGAGACAAATACAGAACAATCTTAGAAGAAAACCTGTTGGAGTCGGCAGAAGACTTGAGACCGGGGCGGAGGTTCCCCTTCCAGCAGGACAACGACCCGAAACATCCAGCCAGAGCTACAATGGAATGGTTTACATCAAAGCATATCATGTGTTAGAATGGCCCAGTCACAGTCCAGACCTAAATCCCATTGAGAATCTGTGGCCAGACTTGAAAATTGCTGATCACAGACGTTCTCCATCCAATCTGACAGAGCTTGAGATATTTTACAAAGAAGAAGAATGGGCAGAAATGTCCTCTCTAGATGTGCAAAGCTGGTAGAGACACCCCCAAAAAGACTTGTAGAGAAAGGGGGTTCTACAAAGTATTGACTCCGGGGGGCGCCATACAAATGCCCCTCCCCCACACTTTTCACATATTTATTTGTATCATTTATCATTTTCCTTCCACTTCACAATTATGTGACAATTTGTGTTGGCCCATCACATAAAATCCCAATAAAATACATTTATGGTTTTGGATGTAACATGACAAATTGTGGGGAATATCAAGGGGTATGAATACTTTTTCAGGGCACTGTATTCACATATATACACACATTCTTTAAACACACACATATACATATATATATATATACGCACATAGATTACACAATCACACATATACATAGAAATGACATACACATACATAAACATTAGGGACACGGATTATGAACATACACACGCATCTGTTCCTGTTCAGCTTAAACTAAAACCCATCAGATCAGAAGCTTCCACAACCCAACATCTAATTAAAGAACATCTGGCTGGAAGAAGCAGATCTCATGAAGGAGTTGATAGAGACAATGCGGGGTATGAGAGATCCAGAGAGACAATGTGGGGTATGAGAGATCCAGAGAGACAATGTGGGGTATGAGAGATCCAGAGAGACAATGCGGGGTATGAGAGATCCAGAGAGACAATGCGGGGTATGAGAGATCCAGAGAGACAATGTGGGGTATGAGATCCAGAGAGACAATGTGGGGTATGAGAGATCCAGAGAGACAATGCGGGGTATGAGAGATCCAGAGAGACAATGTGGGGTATGAGATCCAGAGAGACAATGTGGGGTATGAGAGATCCAGAGAGACAATGCGGGGTATGAGATCCAGAGAGACAATGTGGGGTATGAGAGATCCAGAGAGACAATGCGGGGTATGAGAGATCCAGAGAAACAATGTGGGGTATGAGAGATCCAGAGAGACAATGCGGGGTATGAGAGATCCAGAGAGACAATGCGGGGTATGAGAGATCCAGAGAGACAATGTGGGGTATGAGAGATCCAGAGAGACAATGTGGGGTATGAGATCCAGAGAGACAATGTGGGGTATGAGAGATCCAGAGAGACAATGCGGGGTATGAGAGATCCAGAGAGACAATGCGGGGTATGAGAGATCCAGAGAGACAATGCGGGGTATGAGAGATCCAGAGAGACAATGTGGGGTATGAGAGATCCAGAGAGACAATGCGGGGTATGACAGATCCAGAGAGACAATGTGGGGTATGAGAGATCCAGAGAGACAATGTGGGGTATGAGAGATCCAGAGAGACAATGCGGGGTATGAGAGATCCAGAGAGACAATGTGGGGTATGAGAGATCCAGAGAGACAATGCGGGGTATGAGAGATCCAGAGAGACAATGTGGGGTATGAGATCCAGAGAGACAATGTGGGGTATGAGAGATCCAGAGAGACAATGTGGGGTATGAGAGATCCAGAGAGACAATGTGGGGTATGAGAGATCCAGAGAGACAATGTGGGGTATGAGAGATCCAGAGAGACAATGTGGGGTATGAGATCCAGAGAGACAATGTGGGGTATGAGAGATCCAGAGAGACAATGCGGGGTATGAGATCCAGAGAGACAATGTGGGGTATGAGAGATCCAGAGAGACAATGCGGGGTATGAGAGATCCAGAGAGACAATGCGGGGTATGAGAGATCCAGAGAAACAATGTGGGGTATGAGAGATCCAGAGAGACAATGCGGGGTATGAGAGATCCAGAGAGACAATGTGGGGTATGAGATCCAGAGAGACAATGTGGGGTATGAGAGATCCAGAGAGACAATGCGGGGTATGAGAGATCCAGAGAGACAATGCGGGGTATGAGAGATCCAGAGAGACAATGCGGGGTATGAGAGATCCAGAGAGACAATGTGGGGTATGAGAGATCCAGAGAGACAATGCGGGGTATGAGAGATCCAGAGAGACAATGTGGGGTATGAGAGATCCAGAGAGACAATGTGGGGTATGAGATCCAGAGAGACAATGTGGGGTATGAGATCCAGAGAGACAATGTGGGGTATGAGATCCAGAGCAAGACCAGATACTTGCACTTGTACATTTTTAAAAACAGTAGACAATATTAAAACATCTAAACATGAAACTGCTACATTTCTTTTAATTTGCAGAAATAAGCACCATAAAATGCCAAAGAGACAGCCCAATCCAGCAAAAAACAAAAAAACAGCTAATCCAGCAAAGAAACATCCACATATAGCAAAGAGACAGCCCAATCCAGCAAAGAGACATCCCTCTCTACCCCAGTGCAGCTGTCATCGTGTGATGGCGGGTGATAAAGGAGAGAGTGTGCGGTGCCTCTTCAGTGCGGCAGTGTCTCCAGTGGCCGGCCCTGGAAGTGTGAGTCTCCCTGCAGGCAGCGCTTCCTGTGTGTCACTGGAGCCGACTTCTTTTGCACCTCTTACTATGCTGTCGCCGGCTGTGCTTTAAGGCAAGTCTGTGGTGGCCGGTCCAGTCAGCCCCTGGCCCGGCCGCGGTGCAGCTGTCATGGTGTGCCGGCCAGTGTTATGAAGGAGAGAGTCCGCCGTGTTCCTTCAGTGCGGCAGTGTCTCCATTGGCCGACCCAGGTGTGTGTGTGTCCCCCTGCAGGCAGCACTTCCTGTGTGTCACTGGAGCCGTTTCCTGCACCGTCTGTGGCGGCTGGCTCAGTCAGCCTCTGCCAGGTGGTTGGGGCTGTGCCCTAGGCAGCAGTGCGCCCCCTGGAGTGGCTGCCTAGTTTGCCTAGTGGTAGCGCCAGCCCTGAGTGCACCGCGGGTTACCGGCACTGAGAAAGTGCAGCACACCTGCAGGATATAATAGAAGTCTATGTCAAAGTGCAGCTAACCCTCAGGAAAGCCGCAGGAAAATCGCAGCGCATCAATCTGAAAGCAGCCTTAGGGCCCCTTCGGACCCTCTATTCCCCTCTATGGAGCAACAAATGTAAACGGACTTGTGCCGTTTATATCCACCTACCTCAGCTCAGAGGGCCCATAGAGTAGAGTGGGTTGTGTCTGTGTCCGCTCTGCATATGCAGGGTGGACATGGACCTGCCATCTCATTGTGGCCCACAAAGTGGTTACCAAGTCGCTTAAGGGGCCCTCGCTCTTCAAAAGGTTGGGCACCCCTGGCTTAAAGGGAACCTGTCATTATGGAGATCTGGGAGCTGCCACTGCTGACTTGTCTTGGAAGGTTCAGTCTCCAGGGCCGTCATCCTTATCCTACTACTGACCCAGGAAAAGCCTCGGCTTATCAGGGGCCACACAACCGATGTGTATATACAGCATGTCACCATATAGAGCAGCCTTTCCCAACCTTTTCAACACAGAGGAATCCTTGAAATAGTTCTCCGCTCTCGGGGGAACCCCCTGCTAAAAATTTGAAATCTACAACTCATGATACATTAGTGTGATGGTCAGCAGGAAGAATGGTCCTTACACTTGTGGTCATTGGGAAGAACGGTCCTTACACTTGTGGTCATTGGGAAGAACGGTCCTTACACTTGTGGTCATTGGGAAGAATGGTCCCTTACACTTGTGGTCATTGGGAAGAATGGTCCTTACACTTGTGGTCATTGGGAAGAATGGTCCTCACACTTGTGGTCATTGGGAAGAATGGTCCTTACACTTGTGGTCAGTAGGAAGAATGGTCCTTACACTTGTGGTCATTGGGAAGAATGGTCCTTACACTTGTGGTCATTGGGAAGAACGGTCCTTACACTTGTGGTCATTGGGAAGAATGGTCCTCACACTTGTGGTCATTGGGAAGAATGGTCCTTACACTTGTGGTCATTGGGAAGAACGGTCCTTACACTTGTGGTCAGTGGGAAGAACGGTCCTTACACTTGTGGTCAATGGGAAGAATGGTCCTTACACTTGTGGTCAATGGGAAGAATGGTCCTTACACTTGTGGTCAATGGGAAGAATGGTCCTTACACTTGTGGTCATTGGGAAGAACGGTCCTTACACTTGTGGTCATTGGGAAGAATGGTCCTTACACTTGTGGTCATTGGGAAGAATTAGCTCCTTACAGATAGCTAAAAAGATCAATGGTGTCGGTGGGAACTTATCTGAGAGGCAGGAATTGCCCCAATGCTGAAGGAACCCCTAGCAATCTTTGGGGGAACCCTAGGGATCCACAGAACCCTGGTTGAGAATCACTGATATAGAGAAAGGAAGGATACGGGTGACAGCCTGGAGGCAAGAAACGCCATAGTCAGTAATGGAAGATCCCATATGTCTGGATGGAGACATTAATTTTAAAGGGATTCTGATATTTGTAATGGAATAATCTGAGGGTCGGGCCAGACTTCTCTCACTGGAGTCTGTAGGCACCATATCATCCAAAGAAGCTTCTCTCTGCTGGGATCTCCTCGTATACACAGAACATGTTCTTTCTGGTTCTAACCTGTAGAAACACTTATATGAGATCATAATTCTACTGATAAAAATGTGTGATGAGCAACTAGGCAGGAGAAAAGATGCCTATAGGCACAGCCTACTGCGTCTAATGGTAAATCCACCCTAAGATGTCTATAGGCACACCTATTGTGTCTAATGGTAAGTCCATCCCGAGGTATCTATAGGCACAGCCTATTGTGTCTAATGCCACGTACACACGAGTGGACTTTTCGACGGACTAGGTCCGACTGTCTTTCCGACGGGCTTTCGGCGGAGTTCCGACGGACTTTCCGAATGAACGGACTTGGCCACACACTATCACACCAAAGTCGGACGGATTGGAACGTGATGACGTACGACCGGACTAGAATAAGGAAGTTCATAGCCAGTAGACAATAGCTGCCCTAGCGTCGGTTTTCATCCGTCGGACTAGCATACAGACGAGCAGATTTCGTGATAGGAAGTGGGTCCGGCAGAGTTACGGCGAAAAAATTTGAAACATGTTCTATTTCTAAAGTCCGTCAGATTTTTGGACAGCAAAGGTCCGATGGAGCCCACACAAGATCGAATTGTCCAACGGATTCGTTCTGTCGGACCTTTGCTGTCGAAAAGTCCGGTCGTGTGTATGTGGCATAATAGTAAATCAGTCCCAAGGTGCCTATAGGCACAGCCCATTGTGTCTAATGTTAAGTCCATCCCAAGGTGCCTATAGG
The DNA here is from genome assembly GCF_037356315.1 of Lithobates pipiens. NCBI lineage: Eukaryota > Metazoa > Chordata > Amphibia > Anura > Ranidae > Lithobates > Lithobates pipiens. The sequence continues at coordinate 3,463,097 of NW_027507686.1, read as the reverse complement.
CACAGCCAACTGTTTTTAATGGTAGGTCCATCTCAAGGTGCCTAGAGGAACAGGCTATTGTGTCTAATGGTAAATCCATGCCAAGGTGCCTAGAGGCACAGCCTATTGTGGCTAATGGTAAATCCATGCCAAGGTGCCTAGAGGAAAAGCCTATTGTGTCTAATGGTAAATCCATCCCAAGGTGCCTAGAGGCACAGCCAATTGTGTTTAATGGTAGATCCATCCCAAGGTTCACTTTAGGCACAGCCTATTGTGTCTGATGGTAAATCCATCCCAAGGTGACCATAGGCACAGCCTATTGTGTCTGATGGTAAATCCATCCCAAGGTGCCTAAAAGGCATAGCCGGTTGTGTTTGATGGTAAATCCATCCCAAGTTTTCTATAGGCACAGCCTATTGTGTTTAATAGTAAATCCAGCCCTGCTGAGGGTACCTTGATTAGACGCGCCTTAAAAGGAGGACACTTGCTTCATGGATTAAACCCCCGTACCATGCACCCCCCTTTTTCCCCCAATCATAGATAAGTTACACAACACCTGTGAAGGAACATTGCAATCCTGGCATGTCTGAACATTGTATGTAGACCCCGGGCAGGCAAAGCCATTGCTCCCGTTCTAACCTGGTTTAGAATTTTAGGATGAATTGTAAATAGGCTTATCACTGACTTTGCCCGGATGAGGAGGTCTTTGGGGACCTCAAATCTCAGGAGAGACCCTAGATCTGCAGATCTACTAGATTGGATGAGGAGTGGACGATTCTGGACCTTTATACTCTTATAGGACATCGGGATCCCATCAATGCCCATACTTTCCTGGGAAAAATAGGAAATAGCTGGATTGCCCTCTGTGGGGGTATCTAAGCAGGGGTTACCAAGACACGGCCTAAATGACAGAAGATCTGTTACCACCTAAATCGATGGAGGATCGATATTCAACATTATTAAATGAAATACCCCTCGGGGGAAAATAGGGGGACCTTCATTTTCAAAGCATTTATTTGGTTAATGGGGACAAATCCACATTTGTTTTTGACTGTAATGAGAAGTTGTGAAGGCTCGTGATAGAATGTTTTTGACGTTTGTGTTATTGTGGTCCTCAGTCCTTCATTACTTATTCGCTACTATTGTAACAAAAATACCATTGCAGTTTAATTGCATTTTTTTGTTAATGATATGTACATTGAATGTTCTGTCAAACCATCTTACAAGTACCCCTGGGGTACATGAGTACCCCTCGTGAAAGTACCCTTTGTGAAAGCACTCCTGGTGTACATAAGAACACCTCTTGTAAGTACCCCTGTGGTATATGAGTACCCTTCATGAAAGTACCCCTGGGATACATGAGTACCACTCGTGAATGTATCCCTGGGGTATATAAGTACTCCACCTGAAAGTACCCCAGGGGTACATAAGTACCTCCCGTGAAAGTACCCCTGGGCTACATGAATACCCCCTTGTGAAATTACCTATGGGGTACATGAGTACCTCTCGGGTAAGTACCCCTGGGGTACATGAATACCTCTTGGGTAAGTACGCCTGGGTACATGAGTACCCTTTGTGATTGTACCCCAAGGCTACATGAGTACCTCTCATGAAAGTACCCCATGGCTACATGAATACCCCTTGTGAAAGTACCCATGGGGTACATGAGTACCTCAAGGGTAAGTACCCCTGGGGTATATGAATACCTCTTGGGTAAGTACGCCTGGGTACATGAGTACCCTTTGTGATTGTACGCCAAGGCTACATGAGTACCTCTCATGAAAGTACCCCATGGCTACATGAATACCCTTGTGAAAGTACCCTTGGGGTACACGAGTATTGTTCATTAAAGTACCCCAGGGGTAAATGAGTACATCTCGTAAAAGTAGCCCTTGGGTACATGAATACCTCTCATGAAATTACCCCAGTATACATTAATGCCTCTTGTGAACATATCCTACATGAGTACCCCTCGTGAAAGTACCCCTAGGGTACATGAATACCTCTCATGAAATTACCCCAGTGTACATGAGTGCCTCTTGTGAAAGTACCCCTAGGGTACATGAATACTTCTTGTGAAAGTACTCTGGGGGTACATGAGTATCTCTTGAGTAAATACTCCTGGGGTACATGAGTAACTCTCATGAAAGAACCCCTGGGGTACATGTACCTTTGGTTGAGAACCTGTTGTCTCACCCAAAGGTACGTTTCTGGAGGACAGGCTGGAGAACATTTGATGCAGGTGTAGAAGCCAACCGGTGACATCCTGTAGAAGAACCACAAGTCTCAGCATGCCATGACAGCCAACAACAGGCCCGCTTGCCCTTGCAGTTCCCCATCAAGCTTCCTACTATCCATAGTACCACCCCCCCCAACTTTCTATACAGACCCCCCCCCCCCCCCCAATTTTAATGCGCCATCTCACTTGTGCTTGGGGTGTAGGAGGAAGTGCGGTTGGTCCCTTGGCTGAGTGCAGGTGATGGAGGGGGCATGGTGGGCGGCGTGGTCCTCGTCTGGGTCTTCACATCAGCCGGTGAGTCTGGCATTGTAATCTGGGAATCGTGTGAATTGCCTGCGAAAGAGAAAAGGAAAAGAATGAGATGAGCCGCTCATAATAACAGGTTCTCTTTATAATCTCAGAGATGACAGATTGTGCCAGTCCGGGGGGGGGGGGGGGGGGGGTGACCCAGGCGCTGGGTGGAAATTACCATTCAGGTGGAGAGGGTCGGTGGGGGGTGATGGAAGACGTGGACGGAGAGCAGCAGTTAAAGCAATTCCGAAACACCTGCTGCTGGGATCAGCTGTGGCGCTCCCCCCCCCCACCCCCACCTCCTCTACTATTATTAACCCTTGCCTGGCCGGCGGCGCTCTGTTCCTCTGCCAGCGACGAGGTCCGCGGGGTTCACTGCAGTTTGAGAGCCGAGGACAGGTGTGCGGCAGCTGCCGAGATCCGTCCTGCAACTCCAGCCAAGACCAAAGAAGGGAACGCCGGGCAGAAGACAGGAGGGAAGGAGTCTGCCAGGGCCGCCTTAACCCCTCGCGTGCCACCCGGCGCCACAGTTTGCAGGGTTCCTCGCCTCTTTTTGTTTTTTGCACGGACGCGCGCACACCCAGCCCCGTTGCCTTGCGCCTCTCTCTTTCTCTCTGGCGTACGCCCCGCCGGCCAGGACTGGCGCACACCATATGGGATTGTATCCCCAGTGCCCCCCCCCCCCTCCTGGTGCCACAGATAAGAAGGCTCCCTGTTTATGAGAAGCACTTTTCTCAGCCGCCAGGGTTGGCGATTGCCGCTTGTGTGTGTGTTTTTTTTTTTTTTGACAGGTCTTGGGAAAACTCCAGCGCTCCCAGCCCCGGCTCCAGCCAGGAACTCTCCTCCTCTCTTCGGATTATTTTTATTTGCTCGCTAATGGGCTGCAGCTGGACGTTTGTGCGGAGCTGACATCTGGAGTCCATCACCAGCGCGGGCATCCAGGATCACATCTACACAATGGTGCCAAATGCAGAGCCGGGAGGAGGGGGGGGGGGGTGATAAAGAGGGGGCATTCTCCAGAGCTGGCTCTACGGTGCCATGTGCTGAGGGTACCAGCAAGCCGTGCCCGCCGGTGGGGGAGGAGGGGGTACAGTGTGACCCAAGACTCACATTGGTCCCTTTTATTTAAAGTGAACCTGTCATCCATTTCAAACATTGAAAACTAAAACGTCCTGCCTGACAATAGAAGAGACACCCAACTATATCTTTATTCTCCATCCACATCCACTACGCCCTAGTCACCCACTCCTCAGGGCATTCCTTCTTACTGTGTATTTCCAGCTCCTTGTAACGTCCTATGTGGGCTCCCGACCCTCTCCCTTTCCCCCTCCCATGAACAGCTCTGTGCACAACCCATCGTTCATCTCAGGAGTGAGGAAGAGAGGGGGGCTGTGTTCCTACGTACAGGGGGACCAAGAGAGGGGGGCTACAGTCCTATTTACAGGGGGACCAAGAGAGAGGGGCTACATTCCTATATACAGGGGGACCAAGAGAGGGTGGCTACATCCCTACATACAGAGGGACCAAGAGTGGGTGGCTACATTCCTACATACAGGGGGACCAAGAGAGGGTGGCTACATCCCTACATACAGAGGGACCAAGAGAGGGTGGCTACAGTCCTATTTACAGGGGGACCAAGAGAGAGGGGCTACATCCCTACATACAGAGGGACCAAGAGAGGGTGGCTACAGTCCTATATACAGGGGGACCAAGAGAGGGTGGCTACATCCCTACATACAGAGGGACCAAGAGAGGGTGGCTACAGTCCTATATACAGGGGGACCAAGAGAGGGGGGCTACATTCCTACATACAGGGGGACCAAGAGAGGGTGGCTACATCCCTACATACAGGGAGACCAAGAGAGGGTGGCTACATCCCTACATACAGGGGGACCAAGATAGGGTGGCTACGTTCCTACATACAGGGGGACCAAGAGTGGGTGGCTACATCCCTACATACAGGGGGACCAAGAGAGGGGGGCTACATCCCTACATACAGGGGGACCAAGAGAGGGTGGCTACGTCCCTACATACAGGGGGGCCAAGAGAGGGTGGCTACGTCCCTACATACAGGGAGACCAAGAGAGGGTGGCTACGTCCCTACATACAGGGGGACCAAGATAGGGTGGCTACGTTCCTACATACAGGGGGACCAAGAGAGGAGGGCTACATCCCTACATACAGAGGGACCAAGAGAGGGTGGCTACATCCCTACATACAGAGGGACCAAGAGAGGGTGGCTACATCCCTACATACAGGGGGACCAAGAGAGGGTGGCTACGTCCCTACATACAGGGAGACCAAGAGAGGGTGGCTACGTCCCTACATACAGGGGGACCAAGATAGGGTGGCTACGTTCCTACATACAGGGGGACCAAGAGTGGGTGGCTACATCCCTACATACAGGGGGACCAAGAGAGGGGGGCTACATCCCTACATACAGGGGGACCAAGAGAGGGTGGCTACGTCCCTACATACAGGGGGACCAAGATAGGGCGGCTACGTTCCTACATCCAGGGGGACCAAGAGTGGGTGGCTACATCCCTACATACAGGGGGACCAAGAGAGGGTGGCTACGTTCCTACATACAGGGGGACCAAGAGAGGTTGGCTACGTCCCTACATACAGGGGGACCAAGAGAGGGTGGCTACATTCCTACATACAGGGGGACCAAGAGAGGGTGGCTACATCCCTACATACAGGGGGACCAAGAGAGGGTGGCTACGTCCCTACATACAGGGGGACCAAGAGAGGGTGGCTACGTCCCTACATACAGGGGGACCAAGAGAGGGGGGCTACATCCCTACATACAGGGGGACCAAGAGAGGGTGGCTACATCCCTACATACAGGGGGACCAAGAGAGGGTGGCTACATCCCTACATACAGGGGGACCAAGGCAGGGTGGTTACATTCCTACATACAGGGGGACCAAGAGAGGTTGGCTACGTCCCTACATACAGGGGGACCAAGAGAGGGTGGCTACATCCCTACATACAGGGGGACCAAGAGAGGGTGGCTACGTCCCTACATACAGGGGGACCAAGAGAGGGTGGCTACGTCCCTACATACAGGGGGACCAAGAGAGGGTGGCTACGTCCCTACATACAGGGGGACCAAGAGAGGGTGGCTATGTTCCTACATACAGGGGGACCAAGAGAGGGTGGCTACAGTCCTACATACAGGGGGACCAAGGGAGGGTGGCTACGTCCCTGCATACAGGGGGACCAAAAGAGGGTGGCTACGTCCCTACATACAGGGAGACCAAGAGAGGGTGGCTACGTCCCTACATACAGGGGGACCAAGATAGGGTGGCTACGTTCCTACATACAGGGGGACCAAGAGTGGGTGGCTACATCCCTACATACAGGGGGACCAAGAGAGGGTGGCTACGTTCCTACATACAGGGGGACCAAGAGAGGGTGGCTACGTTCCTACATACAGGGGGACCAAGAAAGGGTGGCTACATCCCTACATACAGGGGGACCAAGGCAGGGTGGTTACATTCCTACATACAGGGGGACCAAGAGAGGTTGGCTACATCCCTACATACAGGGGGACCAAGAGAGGGTGGCTATGTTCCTACATACAGGGGGACCAAGAGAGGGTGGCTACGTCCCTACATACAGGGGGACCAAGAGAGGGTGGCTACATCCCTACATACAGGGGGACCAAGATAGGGTGGCTACGTCCCTACATACAGGGGGACCAAGATAGGGTGGCTACATCCCTACATACAGGGGGACCAAGAGTGGGTGGCTACATCCCTACATACAGGGGGACCAAGAGAGGTTGGCTACGTTCCTACATACAGGGGGACCAAGAGAGGTTGGCTACGTCCCTACATACAGGGGGACCAAGAGAGGGTGGCTACATTCCTACATACAGGGGGACCAAGAGAGGTTGGCTACGTCCCTACATACAGGGGGACCAAGAGAGGGTGGCTACATCCCTACATACAGGGGAACCAAGAGAGGGTGGCTACGTCCCTACATACAGGGGGACCAAGAGAGGGTGGCTACATCCCTACATACAGGGGGACCAAGAGAGGGTGGCTACGTCCCTGCATACAGGGGGACCAAGAGAGGGTGGCTACGTCCCTACATACAGGGGGACCAAGAGAGGGTGGCTACGTCCCTACATACAGGGGGACCAAGAGAGGGTGGCTATGTTCCTACATACAGGGGGATCAAGAGAGGGTGGCTACAGTCCTACATACAGGGGGACCAAGGGAGGGTGGCTACGTCCCTGCATACAGGGGGACCAAAAGAGGGTGGCTACGTCCCTACATACAGGGAGACCAAGAGAGGGTGGCTACGTCCCTACATACAGGGGGACCAAGATAGGGGGGCTACGTTCCTACATACAGGGGGACCAAGAGTGGGTGGCTACATCCCTACATACAGGGGGACCAAGAGAGGGTGGCTACGTTCCTACATACAGGGGGACCAAGAAAGGGTGGCTACATCCCTACATACAGGGGGACCAAGGCAGGGTGGTTACATTCCTACATACAGGGGGACCAAGAGAGGGTGGCTACATCCCTACATACAGGGGGACCAAGAGAGGGTGTCTATGTCCCTACATACAGGGGGACCAAGAGAGGGTGGCTACAGTCCTACATACAGGGGGACCAAGAGAGGGTGGCTACGTCCCTACATACAGGGGGACCAAGAGAGGGTGGCTACATTCCTACATACAGGGGGACCAAGAGAGGTTGGCTACGTCCCTACATACAGGGGGACCAAGAGAGGGTGGCTACATCCCTACATACAGGGGAACCAAGAGAGGGGGGCTACATCCCTACATACAGGGGGACCAAGAGAGGGTGGCTACGTCCCTACATACAGGGGGACCAAGAGAGGGTGGCTACGTCCCTACATACAGGGGGACCAAGAGAGGGTGGCTACATCCCTACATACAGGGGGACCAAGAGAGGGTGGCTACGTCCCTGCATACAGGGGGACCAAGAGAGGGTGGCTACGTCCCTACATACAGGGGGACCAAGAGAGGGTGGCTACGTCCCTACATACAGGGGGACCAAGAGAGGGTGGCTATGTTCCTACATACAGGGGGATCAAGAGAGGGTGGCTACAGTCCTACATACAGGGGGACCAAGGGAGGGTGGCTACGTCCCTGCATACAGGGGGACCAAAAGAGGGTGGCTACGTCCCTACATACAGGGAGACCAAGAGAGGGTGGCTACGTCCCTACATACAGGGGGACCAAGATAGGGGGGCTACGTTCCTACATACAGGGGGACCAAGAGTGGGTGGCTACATCCCTACATACAGGGGGACCAAGAGAGGGTGGCTACGTTCCTACATACAGGGGGACCAAGAAAGGGTGGCTACATCCCTACATACAGGGGGACCAAGAGAGGGTGGCTACATCCCTACATACAGGGGGACCAAGAGAGGGTGTCTATGTCCCTACATACAGGGGGACCAAGAGAGGGTGGCTACAGTCCTACATACAGGGGGACCAAGAGAGGGTGGCTACGTCCCTACATACAGGGGGACCAAGAGAGGGTGGCTACGTCCCTACATACAGGGGGACCAAGAGAGGGTGGCTACGTCCCTACATACAGGGGGACCAAGAGAGCCTGGGTATGTTCCTACTTACAGTGGGACTAGGACAGGGCAACTAGGTTCCTACATACAAGTGGCACCAAGACAGGGTGGCTACATTCCTACATACAATGGGACCAAGAGAGGGTGGGCTATGTTCCTACATACAGGGGGACCTAGTTAAGAATGCATATTTTTATTTAAACCAGAGTTTACTGTCACTTTAACTACTATTAGCCACAAAATTATATTTGCCCCTCTGATGCTGGTTTCACTTTTTTTTTTTACTTCATCCTCCATCCTGCGCCCCATTACCCAATCAGAGCACCTTATTGGCCAGCAGGGCTCCTCTTATTGGACACGGTGCAGGCACTTAGAGAACAGGAGCCGGCAGCATAGCAATGTGTGAACTGCAGGTGCTGGGCTAAGAATTTTAACAAATCATTTCCTTGGGAATATTTATTTTCTTGTGTTCAACTGAAAAGCGCTGAGGGTTTAATATTTCTTCAATACTCAGAACTCATGGGAAATGTGAATGCTACAGAAAGACTTACATGACACCTCAAGCCAAACTCCCAATTACACAGCTGAGCAATCCATACAGGAACCAAATTATTGGCTGTAAAATTGTGAAGGAATGCGTGCCCTCCAGTGATCCATCCGCACCTGCTGTGCTGTGTAGCTGCATGGCACCACCAGGGTGACAACACTTTTTTTCACACCACATTAGTGACACCCACCCCGATCCATCAACCAAAGGGAGAAAAATTGTCCAACGGAAAAATGGGTAAAAAATTCAGGATTCCTAGATAAGCGTTCATTTCTGACCATCATGTATGCAGTCTGTGACCATCTCCTGTATCATGTCTGCAGTCTCTGACCATCTCCTGTATCATGTCTGCAGTCTCTGACCGTCTCCCGTATCATGTCTGCAGTCTCTGACCATCTCTTGTATCATGTCTGCAGTCTCTGACCATCTCTTGTATCATGTCTGCAGCCTCTGACCATCTCTTGTATCATGTCTGTAGTCTCTGACCATTTCCTGTATCATGTCTGCAGTCTCTGACCATCTCTTGTATCATGTCTGTAGTCTCTGACCATTTCCTGTATCATGTCTGCAGTCTCTGACCATCTCCTGTATCATGTCTGCAGTCCCTGACCATCTCTTGTATCATGTCTGCAGTCTCTGACCATCTCTTGTATCATGTCTGTAGCCTCTGACCATCTCCTGTATCATGTCTGCAATCTCTTGCCATCTCCTGTATCATCTCTGCAGTCCCTGACCATCTCTTGTATCATGTCTGCAGTCTCTGACCATCTCTTGTATCATGTCTGTAGCCTCTGACCATCTCCTGTATCATGTCTGCAGTCTCTGACCATCTCCTGTATCATCTCTGCAGTCCCTGACCATCTCTTGGATCATGTCTGCAGTCTCTGACCATCTCCTGTTTCATGTCTGCAGTCTCTGACCATCTCTTGTATCATGTCTGCAGTCTCTGACCATCTCTTGTATTATGTCTGCAGCATCTGACCATCTCCTGTATCATGTCTGCAGTCTCTGACCGTCTCCTGTATCATGTCTGCAGTCTCTGACCATCTCTTGTATCATGTCTGTAGTCTCTGACCATTTCCTGTATCATGTCTGCAGTCTCTGACCATCTCTTGTATCATGTCTGTAGTCTCTGACCATTTCCTGTATCATGTCTGCAGTCTCTGACCATCTCCTGTATCATGTCTGCAGTCCCTGACCATCTCTTGTATCATGTCTGCAGTCTCTGACCATCTCTTGTATCATGTCTGCAGTCTCTGACCATCTCTTGTATCATGTCTGCAGTCTCTGACCATCTCTTGTATCATGTCTGTAGCCTCTGACCATCTCCTGTATCATGTCTGCAATCTCTTGCCATCTCCTGTATCATCTCTGCAGTCCCTGACCATCTCTTGTATCATGTCTGCAGTCTCTGACCATCTCTTGTATCATGTCTGCAGTCTCTGATCATATTTTGGATCATGTCTGCAGTCTCTGACTATCTTTTGGATCATGTCTGCAGTCTCTGGCCATCTCCTGTTGTGTGTTTGGTGTCTCTGATAATGAATATTCAGTGGATTTTATTTGTGGCCCTTTGGTGATGTCAGGGGCCGCACTTTGGGCCCCTCATATTAGCAAAGTTGATCACCGCAGCTTTATCTGCAGATTCCACCTAACAAGAGAGCAATGAGGAATCGGCAAACCAACGGAAGAAAAGTGAGATTATTACCGCCGGCAGGGAAGCAGAAAGAGGAAGAGAGGGCGTGAGAACGGGCGATGAGCGGGGGACCTGCGGCTGCCTGTCACATGGCAGGAGCGTGGGAGCAGAGCAAGGGTTAACAGGGGACCCCAGCAGTCCTCTCTCTGCTCTTTAAATGGCTGGAAATGCAGAGCAGATGTTGGGAGGCCGATCCCAGCCACAGCCAGCCCCGCTCCTAAATAAAGTAAAGTATTCCTGAAATTCAGCGCTGAGCCCCGCCAAGAACAACTCCAGATAAGAGCCGGAGACACTGGGCTCCATCTGGTCTCTGTTATGGAAACACTCAGCTGGGAGCCAGAGAGCTCCCTGCACAGGGACTGGAAGAATGCACAGCTTGCAATGGTGGAGGCTGAGCAGGGCCTACCTGGAACACAGGGCCCGGGGTCCCAATGGCCCCAATCCCCCCCAATACCCCAGCCTAATACCCCCCATCCCCCGTTCATGGAAAGACTTCACATCCAATCCACATGCTGACCTCAACTCTACTACACTGAGACCTACCTACAGGGCCCACCAGCCCCTTGTCTGCTGCTGCCTGCAGAGCTAAGTACACCTTCAGCTATATTCCAGGTGAAACAAATCAAAAGGTGCACAAAGTCTTACCATTTATTTCCTTTAGAAAGCAGCCACAGCTTCAGTAGGAAAGCCCGTCCCCCGCCAGCATGCTGCAGAGCGGGAGCTATGAACGTTGTGTGAAAGCAGTGGTCTCTCTGCAGAGGTCCAACATGCCCCTTCTGCACAAATAGGTGCCTACGGGGGGGGCCTAACAGCCCATTGTCTGTTGCCTGCAGAGTTAAGTACACCTTCTCTAACCCTCTGTGGTGGGCTTAAAGTGAACCTCCACTTTGCTACCATGCACTAAGCAATTTAAAAGCCCTACTCAGGGCAAAACGGGGGCAGCTGCCCCGGGCCCAAGAAAATCTTTGCCAGGGTCCAAGCAATATTAAAGACGGCCCTGGCTCTACTGAATGTTCAGTTTGAGTAGGAAAGCCTGCTGTCCCCTGCCAGCAGGCTCCAGATAGGGAATTATGAACTTTGTGTGCAAGCAGTGGTCTCTCTGCAGAGGTCCGACATACCATAAGGTGGGCTTAAAGTAAACCTTTATCTTGCCGGCAAAGGGAAGACACATACCAAAAGATGGTTAGGGAGTGCTGCTCACCCCCGAGATATAGAAAATGTGGGGGAATTTTTCCCATTACCTTTATCTTGCCTACCCAGCACTGAGAAACAGGTATAATCCAAGTATGAGTGTTCAGTTTAATTCAGCAGTATATATATTGCAGGTGCAACCGATCAAAGGGTCCTTTTTGCCTTAGAAAGCAGCCAGAGCTTCAGTAGGGAAGGCTGTTCCCTGCCAGCTTGCTGCAATCATGGACTCTTGCACTTTGCATGCAAGCAGTGGTCTCTTGCAGAGCTCCCACCTGCCCCCTTCACTCTAATAAGTACCTACAGGACCTAACAGCCCTTTGTCTGTTGTTAGCAGCTTGAGTAGGAACACCTGTCCCCCCCCAGCTTGCTGCCCAGGAGAACCTTGCACTTTGTGCGGAAGCGGCGGTCTTTCAGCAGAGGTTCCTCATGTCCCTTTGCTGGGTCAGACCTTTAGCTCTCCATTAAGCAAAGCTGATATAATGTTATACTGCTCTGTGTTTCACCAACGGAAGAATTCCTTCTGACTTCCGGCATGCTGCAGAGAAGGATCCTTGAACTTTGTGTGGAAGCAGTGGTCTCTCTGCAGAGGTCCCTCGTGACCCATACTGGGTCAGAGTTATAGTGTTGGAGGTGGTGGGGGGGGGGGGGGTTGGAGGTGCCGGGGGGGTGGAGGTGCTGGGGGTGTTGGTGGGGGGGTTGGAGGTCTCGGGGGGGGTTGGAGGTGCCGGGGGGGTTGGAGATGCCAGGGGGGCTGGAGGTGTGGGGGGGTTGGAGATGCCAGGGGGGCTGGAGGTGTGGGGGGGTTGGAGATGCCAGGGGGGTTGGAGGTGCCTGGGCGGTGTTGTTTGCCCCCCCAAACAAACCACCAGCTGCCATTGGTAGGCTGGTACAAATCCTTTATTATAAAACACGAATTTCTATTATTTTGTGTAAAGTTTCCACTCTCAGAATCTGATCCAGGCGCTGTGCCAGCTGCCGGGGGGGTTTGAGGTGCCGGGGGGGGGGTTGATGATGTCAGGGGGGATGGAGGTGCCGGGGGGGCTGGAGATGCCAGGGGGGCTGGAGGTGCCTGGGGGGTATGGAAATGCCAGGGGGGCTAGAGGTCCCGGGGGGGTTGGAGATGCCAGGGGGGCTGGAGGTCCTGGGGGGGTTGGAGATGCCAGGGGGGCTGGAGGTTCGGGGGGGGGCTGGAGATGCCAGGGTGGCTGGAGGTGCCGGGGGGGTTGGAGATGCCAGGGGGGCTGGAGGTGCTGGGGGGATGGAGATTCCAGGAGGGCTGGAGGTGCCTGGGGGGTTGGAGGTGCTGGGGGGGTTGGAGATGCCAGGGGGGCTGGAGGTGCCGGAGGGGTTGGAGGTGCTGGGGGGGGGGTTGGAGATGCCAGGGGGGCTGGAGGTGCGGGGGGGCTGGAGGTGCCGGGGGGTTGGAGATGCCAGGGGGGCTGGAGGTGCGGGGGGGTTGGAGATGCCAGGGGGGCTGGAGGTGCCGGGGGGGTGGAGATGCCAGGGGGCTGGAGGTGCCTGGGTGGTGTTGGAGGTGCTGGGGGGGTTGGAGATGCCAGGGGGGCTAGAGGTGCTGGGGGTGTTGGAGATGCCAGGGGGGCTGGAGGTGCGGGAGGGGCTGGAGGTGCTGGGGGGGTTGGAGATGCCAGGGGGGCTGGAGGTGCGGGAGGGGCTGGAGGTGTCGGGGGGGGGGTTGGAGATGCCAGGGGGGCTGGAGGTGCGGGAGGGGCTGGAGGTGCTGGGGGGGTTGGAGATGCCAGGGGGGCTGGAGGTGCGGGGGGGTTGGAGATGCCAGGGGGGCTGGAGGTGCCGGGGGGGTGGAGATGCCAGGGGGCTGGAGGTGCCTGGGGGGTGTTGGAGGTGCTGGGGGGGTTGGAGATGCCAGGGGGGCTAGAGGTGCCGGGGGTGTTGGAGATGCCAGGGGGGCTGGAGGTGCGGGAGGGGCTGGAGGTGTCGGGGGGGGGTTGGAGATGCCAGGGGGGCTGGAGGTGTCGGGGGGGGTCGGAGGTGCCTGGACGGTGTTGTTTGCTCCCCCCCCCAAACAAACCACCAGCCGCCATTGGTAGGCAGGTACAAATCCTTTATTATAAAACAGGAATTTCTATTATTTTGTGTAAAGTTTCTGATGCAGGCGGTGTGTGCTCGGCTCCCGGCGCCTGAATCTTCGCTTGTTTTTTGGAGTGGGAGTTCTAATGCCAGCAAATCTCTGGCAGGTCTGCAGACGATGACATCATGCGATATACGCTTATTAATCCTAATAAACAGAATAAATGGCTTCTCTGTAGCAGTCCAGTCATCGCCGCAATCTGGTTGCTATTCTTCATAAATATAAATGGAGATTTCTGGAGGTTTTTAGCGTTCGGATCGGGAGAATTTCCTTCATACACAGAAATCTCTCCAAAGTATGAGGGGGAGGGGGGGGGAATCTCCTCTTCGCTGACACCGGTGTCCCCAATGGAAGATTCCCTCTCACTTCCTTTGCTGGTGACAACTTGTAACATTTTGGATTTCCTTTCATTTTTTTTGTTGGGGTTACAATGGTCTCCAGGTCAGATGGAGGGGGGGGGGGGGTACGACAACAACTCAGCAATAAAACCTGCCAGGGGTTCTAAACATTCCCTACTCTATCAAAAAAAAAAAAAAACTTTTGCCGGTCATACACGGTTCGAATTTTGAAAGAATTTTCTTTGGAAAATCGTATCCAAGAATTCTGGTAGGAATTTTGCACTATCAGTGGGAGGGGCATCAACAGCCGATTTTCGTGCGAAAATCAAATTTGAGGGATCGGACATGTTGGAAATTTTTTTTAAAACAAAAACGATTTTCTAATCAATGATGGGAGAATCGTGCGAGAAATGTAATAAGAAAATAAAATGTATGGAGAGAAGAGAAGATTCCCGGCCAAGAAGATTCTTTTCTGTAGCAACATGGAGGTGAAATTGAAGGCTTGGTCGGCTGAATTTCGAAAATCAATGGTGACGCCAATTGGATCAGCCTGTGTCTTAGAATAAGAGGGAGGTGAAGCCTCCATCAATCTACATGTAATACCCCACCCCCATTGCGTTTAGCTGGTTAGTGGGGATAGAGGAGGCGGAAAGGGAAGGAGTGGCCTGTCATTGTCTATACGCCCACATGTGTGACTCTATAGTAATATGGGCTGCTTAGATAGGGTGATAGGGAGGAAACGCTCAGCATAGAAACTCACTAAGAACTGAGCATGTGCAGAGCTGACACCACGGCGCTGCAAAATCCCTCGCTGTATTGGGGACATGGACAGAAGGGGGAGATAGAGAGCAGCAGGACCAACCAGGATTTTTTGCACAGGAAAGTTCCTGATCATCGCTTGTGATCGGGACTTTTTCAATCATGTGACCGCTGCGACAGCCAATCACAGCAGCCCCGCCCGCATCAGCAAACCCCTTAAAAGGCCGGCGGCAGCCAGCACCAAGGGGCCAAAGTAGATAAAGCCTAGAAGTAATGTGATGTCTAAGCCTGTGACCCAACCACATACTGTATACCACATACTATATACTATATACCACATACTATATACCACATACTATATGCCACATATTATATACCACATACTATATACCATATACTATATGCCACATATTATATACCACATACTATATACCATATACTATATACCACATACTATATACTATATACCCCATACTATCTACTATGTACCATATACCACATACTATATACTATATACCACATACTATATACTATATACCACATACTATATACAATGTACCATATACCACATACTATATACCATATACCACATACTATATACTATATACCATATACTATATACCACATACTATATACCATATACTATATACCATATACCACATACTATATACCATATACTACATACCACATACTATTTCTCCCCACTGACTCCAATGATAGGGCACTATTCCTCCCACTGACACCAATGATGGGGCACTATTCCTCCCACTGACACCAATGATGGGGCACTATTCCTCCCACTGACACTGATGATGGGGCACTATTCCTCCCACTGACACCGATGATGGGGCACTATTCCTCCCACTGACACCAATGATGGGGCACTATTCCTCCCACTGACACCAATGATGGGGCACTATTCCTCCCACTGATACCAATGATAGGGCATTTTCTGCTCCCACTGATACCAATTATGGGGCACTATTCCTCCCACTGACACCCATGATGGGGCATTTTCTGCTCCCACTGATACCAATGATGGGGCACTATTCCTCCCACTGACACCAATGATGGGGCACTATTCCTCCCACTGACACCAATGATGGGGCACTATTCCTCCCACTGATACCAATGATGGGGCACTATTCCTCCCACTGACACCAATGATGGGGCATTTTCTGCTCCCATTGGCCACAGTCCAGCCCCCCTAAAACCTGAAGGACAGTAAACTGGCCCTTTGTTTAGAGAGTTTTGAGACTCCTGGTTTAAATAGACGATCTGTCGATCATCACAGCTTGTCTATGGATCGTCTGCAGAACGTTTCCTGAACCCTGGTGGGGGGAGGGGGAGGAGGAGGGGGAGGGGGGTGGGGTATCTCCGCACTTCTATAATGCAGATGGGAGAAATATCCGCACAGAAGGAGCTCTGATGACCTTTGTATAGGACACAATATGGCTCTCATTGTACGTTGTGGGGTTGTGACTTTTAATGACACTGTAGTGACTTTCACACAACCCCCTCCCCTCCCCCCACATCATTTACGGGGGTTTCAGGTGCTGCTTTGCCTCTGCCGTGCAACAACTTAAAGCCGGCCTCCGGGTAAACTGCTAAATGAGCCGATAAAATACATGGGAGACGTTTTACCCGCTAAAGGATTTATAATTCTGTCCATCTAATTCTGAGAATTAAAAAGCCCCTGCCAGGCAGCACAGCCAGGGGGATCGATGCCAACCCCCGAGCCTGCTGATTGGACAGTAAGTGAGCAGCGGCAGACTGATGAGATATTCATTCGCTATTGTCACACAAGTGGGTGGGCTCGGGGGGCGCAGTGCTCTGTGCCCCACACCTCCCAACTGTCCCTGATTTCGAGGGACTGTCCCTCATCCCCCCCATTTGTCCCTCGTGTTGGTCTGACCTCTATAGTTGTATATAAAATGCACTTTTTATCTTTCAAAGATTTCTTCTCGGAGCAAAACCTTCCATCCAAATTCTAAATTGCTACATTTGTAATTTCTAAAGCCGATATAAAGGAATATTAATGGTAAAAAAAAGCCCTTGTGGGTTAGACGAATCTTTTCTTGTATAATTCTCCTTTAAGGAGGCGTGGCTGGGGGCGTGTCCTATGCTTACACACTTTCTAATAGGTGTCCCTCATTCCCATCTCAAAAAGTTGGGAGGTGTCCCCCCGAGCCCCCCCCCCCCCCCGAGCCAATTCAAGCGTCTGGCTTTAATCACGTGCTTCAAAAAAAAAAAACATTGGGATGCTGCATGTAGATTAGGGGATAGGTGCGTGGATTAGGGGGGGCGATGCCCTTGCACCCCCCCCCCCCCCCCTCAATGGAGTGGCCGCCACTGCCTAGGAGTCTTCAGAAGGGGAGAAGTGGAGGAGGGGTTTTCTCAGCTAAGCACACCCTTCTGCATGTATGCTTGAGCTAAGGGCAGATGGATTCCGGAAGTAAATGCTACATAAATCATTTGCCCAGATGACCGCAGATAGAAATATTTATTATTTATTTATTATTTATTTCTATGTTTCTAAAAAAAATAAAGCATGGAGACATTGATGGATGGATGGAGACATTGATGGATGGATGGATGGATGGAGACATTGATGGATGGATGGAGACATTGATGGATGGATGGATGGATGGAGACATTGATGGATGGAGACATTGATGGATGGATGGATGGAGGCATTGATGGATGGATGGATGGATGGAGATATTATGGATGGATGGATGGATGGAGGGATGGATGGATGGAGACATGGATGGATGGATGAAGACATTGATGGATGGGTGGATGGATGGAGACATTGATGGATGGATGGATGGAGACATTGATGGATGGATGGATGGAGATATTATGGATGGATGGCTGCATGGAGACATTGATGGGTGGGTGGATGAATGGATGGAGACATGGATGGATGGGTGGATGGATGGATGGAGACATTGATGGACGGATGGATGGATGGATGGATGGATGGAGACATGGATGGATGGAGACATTGATGGCTGGATGGATGGAGACATTGATGGATGGGTGGATGGATGGATATATGGATGGAGACATTGATGGATGGAGACACTGATGGATGGAGACATTGATGGATGGATGGAGATATTATGGATGGATGGCTGCATGGAGACATTGATGGGTGGGTGAATGGATGAATGGATGGATGGATGGATGAATGGATGGAGACATTGATGGATGGATGGATGGATGGATGGATGAATGGATGGAGACATGGATGGATGGAGACACTGATGGATGGAGACATTGATGGATGGATGGAGATATTATGGATGGATGGCTGCATGGAGACATTGATGGGTGGGTGGATGGATGGATGGAGACATTGATGGATGGATGGATGAATGGATGGATGGAAGGATGAATGGATGGAGACATTGATGGATGGATGGATGGATGGATGGATGGATGGATGGATGAATGGATGGAGACATTGATGGATGGATGGATGGAGACATTGATGGATGGATGGATGGATGGATGAATGGAGACATTGATGGATGGGTGGATGGATGGAGACATTGATGGATGGATGAATGGATGGATGGATGGATGGATGAATGGATGGAGACATTGATGGATGGATGAATGGATGGATGGATGGATGGATGAATGGATGGAGACATTGATGGATGGATGGATGGAGACATTGATGGATGGATGGATGGATGGATGAATGGAGACATTGATGGATGGGTGGATGGATGGATGGAGACATTGTGGATGGAGACATTGATGGATGGGTGGATGGATGGATGGAGACATGGATGGATGGATGGAGACATTGATGGATGGATGGATGGATGGATGGATGGAGACATGGATGGATGGATGGATGGATGGAGACATTGATGGATGGAGACATGGATGGATGGATGGATGGATGGGGGAGTTTGCTTTGAATATTAAAAATAAATGAAATGTTCTTGGTTTATGGTGAATGTCGGGTAATATTGATTTTTTTTATCTCTTTAAATAAATATATATTTTATAAATGTCTTTTTATTGAAAGGTAGAAATAAAATGCAATCAAAATACTGAAAACGTTTTTTTTATCGCACTTAATTTCGAAGGCGATCCCTCCATCCAACCGCCACGGGGGTGTGTCCGAACAAATGACACGGCCGGGAACTTTGTGACGCACATTTCTCGCAGGTTGTACGGCTGCTCTCGGATCACACAACGCGCCCCCCTGGTAGTCGGCACACTTCGGCACGGGCTCGGCATTATTCGGCATGATTAAAAAATTGTATAGATTGTCCTTTCCATGGGGGGGGGGGGGGGGGGGGTTGGGCAGAACCACCCTTTGTCATGGCAAAGTGCCACACAGCGTTCCTCGATAGCGGATGAGTTAACAGCATTAGGCACCCCCAGCTTAGCGCCACTGGGCATCGGGTACACTGAGTGGGTATAATCCTTGTGACCACTTAGTATTTCTGTGTCATTCTCGGCACACATTGAGTTCAATTATCAGGGTAATTAAAACAGGATGAGTTAATTGGCAGTCATTTGCGTGGCAGATGGTTTTAATTGTGGCATCAAACAATTCACCTGTTTATATAAACAAAAGTGAAGCGCGTGAGTGACAGGCCTGGTGTGACAAATGCGACGATGATCACAATCGCGACACCCTGGGACAATTACAGCACAAAACTCAAAGATCATCAGGCTGTCATTTATATTGTTTGTCATGAGGCGGCACAATTTGGTGGTGGGGGGGGGGGGGGGGGAGGGGGGAGGGGGGTGTTGGCTGCTTATCTTTTCAATCCTGACAGATGGATGTGGGTTTGCCAAGACGCGGCGTTGCAGTATAGCGCACGGTGCAATATTACACATTTAATCGGGTGAACTCAACCTGTGGCTCTCCAGCTGGTTAGAAAACGAAAGCTCCCAAAATCCCACTGGCAAAAAATGGTTGGCTTTGGGGTAATGGAAGGCTTCAACAATGGCAGGAGTCCCACAAGACGAGCAATTCCGAGCGATCGTTGTTACTGAGCCCAGCGGAAAGCGCTGCCTCTATACTGGTGAGGAACGGATTGGTTTATGTAAAACCACAATTCACCCTAGAAGTTCCTTGTCCTCAACAATGGAGGGTTTGCTGTGGGGCACTGCAAGTGGCATGGCATGCAGGCAAACTGGGCACCTTGGTGAGCTGCTAAAGGCTCCTTTGGACCCCAAAACAGTACATTTTCATTTTGTGCATGCTAAAAGTTTACTTCCATGTTGTTGCATTATACCAGTTCACTTCCATGTTGGTACATACTACCAGTTCACCTCCATGTTGGTACATCCTACCAGTTCAGTTCCGTGCTGGTGCATGCTACCAGTTCACCTCAATGTGGGTACATGCTACCAGTTCAACCAGTTCACCTTCATGTTGGTACATCCTACCAGTTCAGTTCCATGCTGGTGCATGATACCAGTTCACCACCATGTTGGTACATGCTACCAGTTCACCTCAATGTGGGTACATGCTACCAGTTCAACCAGTTCACCTTCATGTTGGTACATACTACCAGTTCACTTCCATGTTGGTATATGATACCAGCTCACCTCCATGTTGGTACATGCAACCAGTTCACCTTCATGTTGGTACATTCAACCAGTTCACCTCCATGTTGGTACATACTACCAGTTCACCTCCATGTTGGTACATACTACCAGTTCACCTCCATGTTGGTACATACTACCAGTTCACCTCCATGTTGGTACATACTACCAGTTCCCCTCCATGTTGGTACATACTACCAGTTCACTTCCATGTTGGTACATGCAACCAGTTCACCTTCATGTTGGTACATACTACCATTTCACCTCCATGTTAGTATATGATACCAGCTCACCTCCATGTTGGTACATGCAACCAGTTAACCTCCATGTTGGTACATACTACCAGTTCACCTCCATGTTGGTACATACTACCAGTTCACCTCCATGTTGGTACATACTACCAGTTCCCCTCCATGTTGGTACATACTACCAGTTCACTTCCATGTTGGTACATACTACCAGTTAACCTCCATGTTGGTACATGCAACCAGTTAACCTCCATGTTGGTACATACTACCAGTTCACTTCCATGTTGGTACATACTACCAGTTAACCTCCATGTTGGTACATGCAACCAGTTAACCTCCATGTTGGTACATACTACCACTTTACCTCCATGTTGGTACATACTACCAGTTCACCTCCATGTTGGTACATCCTACCAGTTCAGTTCCGTGCTGGTGCATGCTACCAGTTCACCTCAATGTGGGTACATGCTACCAGTTCAACCAGTTCACCTTCATGTTGGTACATCCTACCAGTTCAGTTCCATGCTGGTGCATGATACCAGTTCACCACCATGTTGGTACATGCTACCAGTTCACCTCAATGTGGGTACATGCTACCAGTTCAACCAGTTCACCTTCATGTTGGTACATACTACCAGTTCACTTCCATGTTGGTATATGATACCAGCTCACCTCCATGTTGGTACATGCAACCAGTTCACCTTCATGTTGGTACATTCAACCAGTTCACCTCCATGTTGGTACATACTACCAGTTCACCTCCATGTTGGTACATACTACCAGTTCACCTCCATGTTGGTACATACTACCAGTTCACCTCCATGTTGGTACATACTACCAGTTCCCCTCCATGTTGGTACATACTACCAGTTCACTTCCATGTTGGTACATGCAACCAGTTCACCTTCATGTTGGTACATACTACCATTTCACCTCCATGTTAGTATATGATACCAGCTCACCTCCATGTTGGTACATGCAACCAGTTAACCTCCATGTTGGTACATACTACCAGTTCACCTCCATGTTGGTACATACTACCAGTTCACCTCCATGTTGGTACATACTACCAGTTCCCCTCCATGTTGGTACATACTACCAGTTCACTTCCATGTTGGTACATACTACCAGTTAACCTCCATGTTGGTACATGCAACCAGTTAACCTCCATGTTGGTACATACTACCAGTTCACTTCCATGTTGGTACATACTACCAGTTAACCTCCATGTTGGTACATGCAACCAGTTAACCTCCATGTTGGTACATACTACCAGTTTACCTCCATGTTGGTACATACTACCAGTTCACCTCCATGTTGGTACATACTACCAGTTCACCTCCATGTTAGTATATCCTACCAGTTCACGTTCATTTTGGTGCATGCTACCAGCTCACCTCCATGTTGGTACATACTACCAGTTCACCTCCATGTTAGTATATCCTACCAGTTCACGTTCATTTTGGTGCATGCTACCAGTTCACCTCCATGTTGGTACATACTACCAGTTTACCTCCATGTTGGTACATACTACCAGTTCACCTCCATGTTGGTACATACTACCAGTTCACCTCCATGTTAGTATATCCTACCAGTTCACGTTCATTTTGGTGCATGCTACCAGCTCACCTCCATGTTGGTACATACTACCAGTTCACCTCCATGTTAGTATATCCTACCAGTTCACGTTCATTTTGGTGCATGCTACCAGTTCACCTCCATGTTGGTACATACTACCAGTTCACCTCCATGTTAGTATATCCTACCAGTTCACCTTCATGTTGGTACATACTACCAGTTCACCTCCATGTTAGTACATGCTACCAGTTCACCTCCATGTTGGTACATACTACCAGTTCACCTCCATGTTAGTATATCCTACCAGTTCACGTTCATTTTGGTGCATGCTACCAGTTCACCTCCATGTTGGTACATACTACCAGTTCACCTCCATGTTAGTATATCCTACCAGTTCACCTCCATGTTGGTACATACTACCAGTTCACCTCCATGTTAGTACATGCTACCAGTTCACCTCCATGTTGGTACATGCTACCAGTTCACCTCCATGTTAGTACATGCTACCAGTTCACCTTCATGATGGTGCATGCTACCAGTTCACCTCCATGATGCTGCATGCTACCAGTTCACCTCCATGTTAGTATATGCTACCAGTTCACCTTCATTTTGGTATATGCTACCAGCTTACCTCCATGTTGGTACATGCAACCAGTTAACCTCCATGTTGGTACATACTACCAGTTTACCTCCATGTTAGTACATGCTACCAGTTCACCTCCATGTTGGTACATGCTACCAGTTCACCTCCATGTTAGTACATGCTACCAGTTCACCTTCATGATGGTGCATGCTACCAGTTCACCTCCATGATGCTGCATGCTACCAGTTCACCTCCATGTTAGTATATGCTACCAGTTCACCTTCATTTTGGTATATGCTACCAGCTTACCTCCATGTTGGTACATGCAACCAGTTTACCTCCATGTTGGTACATACTACCAGTTTACCTCCATGTTGGTACATGCTACCAGTTCACCTCCATGTTGGTACATGCTACCAGTTCACTTCCATGTTGGTACATTCAACCAGTTCACTTCCATGTTGGTACATACTACCAGTTACCTCCATGTTGGTACATGCAACCAGTTAACCTCCATGTTGGTACATACTACCAGTTCACCTCCATGTTGGTACATACTACCAGTTCACCTCCATGTTGGTACATACTACCAGTTTACCTCCATGTTGGTACATGCTACCAGTTCACCTCCATGTTGGTACATACTACCAGTTCACCTCCATGTTGGTACATACTACCAGTTCACCTCCATGTTAGTATATCCTACCAGTTCACGTTCATTTTGGTGCATGCTACCAGCTCACCTCCATGTTGGTACATACTACCAGTTCACCTCCATGTTGGTACATACTACCAGTTCACCTCCATGTTAGTATATCCTACCAGTTCACCTCCATGTTGGTACATACTACCAGTTCACCTCCATGTTAGTATATGCTACCAGTTCACCTCCATGTTGGTACATACTACCAGTTCACCTCCATGTTAGTACATGCTACCAGTTCACCTCCATGCTGGTACATGCTACCAGTTCACCTCCATGTTAGTACATGCTACCAGTTCACCTCCATGATGGTGCATGCTACCAGTTCACCTCCATGTTAGTATATGCTACCAGTTCACCTTCATTTTGGTATATGCTACCAGCTTACCTCCATGTTGGTACATGCAACCAGTTAACCCCCATGTTGGTACATACTACCAGTTTACCTCCATGTTGGTACATACTACCAGTTCACCTCCATGTTGGTACATACTACCAGTTTACCTCCATGTTGGTACATACTACCAGTTTACCTCCATGTTGGTACATACTACCAGTTTACCTCCATGTTGGTACATACTACCAGTTCACCTCCATGTTAGTATATGCTACCAGTTCACCTTCATTTTGGTGCATGCTACCAGCTTACCTCCATGTTGGTACATGCTACCAGTTCACCTCCATGTTGGTACATGCAACCAGTTCACCTCCATGTTGGTACATTCAACCAGTTCACCTCCACGTTGGTGCATGATACCAGTTCACCTCCACGTTGGTACATGCAACCAGTTCACCTCCATGTTGGTACATGCTACCAGTTCACCTCCATGTTGGTACATGCAACCAGTTCACCTCCATGTTGGTACATGCAACCAGTTCACCTCCATGTTGGTACATGCTACCAGTTCACCTCCACGTTGGTGCATGATACCAGTTCACCTTCATGGCATTCCTTGGGTTTCATGACCAGGAGGATCCTGGCACATCCACATCTTCTACCATCTATTAGTATAGAGCAGGGGGTCTCCAAACTTTCGAAACAAAGAGCCATTTTTTTTATCCTTCAGACTTTAGGAGGGCCGGACTGTGGGCAGTGGGATTGGAAATTTCCTTGGCATTGGTGGGAAAAACATAACATTTGGTATTAGGTGGAGGAATAGTGCCCCATGTTTGGTTTCATTAGGAGGAACAGTGCCCCATTGTTGGTGTCATTGGGAGAAATTGTGCCCCCTTGTTGATGTCAGTTGGCAGAACAATGTCTTGTATCAGTAGAAGGAATAGTGCTCCAAGGGTCTGATAGAGGCAAGAAAAGGGCCGCATCTGGCCCCCGGGCCATAGTCTGGAGACCACTGGTATAGAGGAGCGGGATGTACAGGATAGGGGTAATGGCACTCTAGTACAGGTGAACTTCAACCAAAGCCTACAATGGCTTTAAACTTTCTGAGCCCAGACAAGCCTCCATATTTGTTGGAGGTCAGCAAATCAGAATTAGCAAATCGATTAGCGTGACAGCCATCCAACCATCATCTTCATAAGGAGAAGGCAGCAATGGTGGCCTCCATATCTTCCTCCCTACAGGTTTCCTTTGAGTTAATGCTCAACCTCCCCACATCCCCTTATGTAACCAACCTCAGACGAAGAGGAACTGTGTTGGTGGTTTTGGTTGAATGGATAAGAGATGTTAGAAGGAAGGAGGGGAGGGCGGCCCGTCCTAAAAGGGGAACTAGAAGGCCAACTCTCAGACGAGGAGGTCAAGCCAGAAGTTTCTACAGAAAGCGGTAGCTCCGAAAATAGACATCTCTGGCCGATGAAGTAGATAACAATATTTCCTAACCTGCATTAGATGAGAAATCTGATATTTCAAAAGTGGCAATTTCCCCTTTTCTTTTGTTATCATAATATTTATCGGCTTGATCTGTTTTCAAAATAATGAAGAAGAGAAGTGTAGGCCAGGGCAAAACAAAACAAAAAAAATCCATGCCCTGCATCTCTGCCACACGAGCTCATTTCCACAGGTTGTACCCAGGGCCGTTTTTAAAGCAGGGCAAAAGGGGCAGCTGCCCAGGGCCCTGTCATTGTTGTGGGGCCTAAAGCAGCTGCTTCATAGTTGCCAACTCTCCTGGTTTAAATTCCCTCGTCCCTTGAGGTTTTAGTCCTGTGCTGTGTCCCAGATGACTGACCTGGAGACCCTGTGTTTACATATAAATTTCCGGCATTCATATGTAAATAGAGGCGGCCGGTGGCATTGATATGTATATCGTGCCCCCCCCCCACCCCAAGGTCATATCCACAGTAATCTCTAGCAACCAATCAGCAAGCAGAAATCATGTGCTGTAACCTCTAGCAACTAACCAGTGAGCTGTAATGTGTTCTGTAACCTCTAGCAACCAGTCAGTGAGCGGTAATGATACCCTGAAACCTCTGGCAACCAATCGCAGTAGCTGCCTGATCTGATTCAGTAAACTGATTTTGAGTCTAACTGCTATTTATTGTATGTCTCAGAGCAGGTGGAGAGCGAAACTGCATGGGGAGGGGGCCCCAAGAAAAGTTTTGCCCAGGGTCCAATCAATATTAAAGATGGCCCTGGTTGTACCCAACAAGGACAAATACCTTTCCATCCACCAGAAATGCATTCGGCTCCTGTGGTGGGCCAACAACACGCCACGTTTTTATGGTGTCAGCCCTCCGGTTTGTTTGTTTTTTTTCCTAAACTATTCAACCATTACAACTCTCAGCTCTCTACAAGATAAAGGCTAATCTTTCTGTAGACCAAGATGAGAACTAGGAGGGCTAATTACACTCCTTGAGGTAGCCCAGGAAGTGTGCACAGAACAGCTCTGGATTTCTGCCAGGATCAACTGTTTTTTGGGGGGGTTGTCATTGCATCAATAGACCCTCCAGCACCCCCTTGCCATTAGATACATTCAGTGCTAGAAGTGTTCACGTGTTCCCCCTGAAAAAAAATCCTGGTATTTGGTTTTGCACTTCTTAGTAAAATAAATAAATAAATAAATGTTTACAGGAACTTTGCACAGTTTGATTAGTGCAACTTATGAGTTGTATTTTGGATTTGGGATCTCTGCCTGGGAAACACAGACAACCCTGGTCTGTAAAGAGCAAAAGACAAGTCCTCGAGTACTCTGATGGGCTGGTGACAGGTATTCGGGTACTCTGATGGGCTGGTGACAGGTACTCGGGTACTCTGATGGGCTGGTGACTGGTATTCGGGTACTCTGATGGGCTGGTGACAGGTATTCGGGTACTCTGATGGGCTGGTGACTGGTATTCGGGTACTCTGATGGGCTGGTGACAGGTATTCGGGTACTCTGATGGGCTGGTGACTGGTATTCACGTACTCTGATGGGCTGGTGACTGGTATTCGGGTACTCTGATGGGCTGGTGACTGGTATTCACGTACTCTGATGGGCTGGTGACTGGTATTCACGTACTCTGATGGGCTGGTGACTGGTATTCACGTACTCTGATGGGCTGGTGACTGGTATTCACGTACTCTGATGGGCTGGTGACTGGTATTCGGGTACTCTGATGGGCTGGTGACTGGTATTCACGTACTCTGATGGGCTGGTGACTGGTATTCGGGTACTCTGATGGGCTGGTGACTGGTATTCGGGTACTCTGATGGGCTGGTGACTGGTATTCGGGTACTCTGATGGGCTGGTGACTGGTATTCACGTACTCTGATTTGCTGGTGACTGGTATTCGGGTACTCTGATGGGCTGGTGACTGGTATTCGGGTACTCTGATGGGCTGGTGACTGGTATTCACGTACTCTGATGGGCTGGTGACTGGTATTCGGGTACTCTGATGGGCTGGTGACTGGTATTCGGGTACTCTGATGGGCTGGTGACTGGTATTTGGGTACTCTGATGGGCTGGTGACTGGTATTCACGTACTCTGATGGGCTGGTGACTGGTATTCACGTACTCTGATGGGCTGGTGACTGGTATTCGGGTACTCTGATGGGCTGGTGACTGGTATTCGGGTACTCTGATGGGCTGGTGACTGGTATTTGGGTACTCTGATGGGCTGGTGACTGGTATTCACGTACTCTGATGGGCTGGTGACTGGTATTCACGTACTCTGATGGGCTGGTGACTGGTATTCGGGTACTCTGATGGGCTGGTGACTGGTATTCGGGTACTCTGATGGGCTGGTGACTGGTATTCGGGTACTCTGATGGGCTGGTGACTGGTATTCCGGTACTCTGATGGACTGTGACAGGTTTGTCTATTGAGGAACCTTTGTGTATGACAGCCTATCGGAGAGTTCTCCAAAACTCTGGAAATTAACAGCGATTGGACGGTCACCCTGTCCATCTGCTCAGCGTCAACTGAGAGGGAAGGAGGACGTTCGGCTGGTTCCGGAAACTTTCGGCCCGCGTCGGAAATCTTCGCAGGATCCGCACATGCTCACGCCCCCCAGCGGCGTGTGAGAGCGGAGTACGCACCTACGATCCCTGCAGAGGGTTTGTCTGCCAGTGCTAATGACTCCGTTGATCTGGGGTCCACCCATTGCGGTAAGAGTCCAACTTTTTTCCGGTTAGGAAGTGATACTGGCGAAATTTGGAAGGTTTCATCAAGCTTCTGAGAAGGACTGATTTCCTTGTTCTCTAAAAAATTTGGGGACTTAAATCACAACCATAATTTTTTACATATGAGGACTTAGAGATTGAATATGTAAATGAGGATTTTCTATATGGTGTATTTTAGACTCATGCTTCATATATGATCTATATTGGATTTTATTATCCTTTTACATTATAGATTTCACGTACATTTAGCGCAACTTCACACACAATTTTTTTGACTTGATCCATAATGATATTTGTTGGTTTTTAGTTGCAGCTTTTAGGTTTTGCCCCAGCGCGATATTTTTGTTTTTTCCATTTGTATTTTGGATTGAAGAATTTTTCATGCACTGCACACATTTTTATTGTGTCCCCATCCACCACTCAGTGGCTCTATCTGTCACACAAATTATGATAAAAACTTGAGAACCCCCCCCCCCCCCCAACGAACAGGACTTTTTTTTACCCCCTTCTTTTTTTTCAGATCTTTGTGGACGTCACTTGGCATCTCTCCAGCCGAGGCAGTGAGTGGGTGAGGAGCCTCTCCCTGCCGGGTGCGAGGATGGCAGCACGTTTCAGCTGCTATACTGTTTGCACAGGAACAGAAGGGCTGGCACTGATCGCTATCACCGTGAATGGCTGGCACCGCGCCACCCCCTCAGAGAAACGTGAAAGAAAGGGGTTTACGCCGGGGGACCGAGGAGCCAACAATAATCGAAACAACCTCAGCTTTATTAGTATTGCAGGAAATGTAACTGCGCTGATCCAAAGACGCTTATACAATATCACCACTAACACGGTGTCTGCAACATGTGCGCAAACCTCACAGCTATATACCTGTGAAGTGCAAAGTAACAATATATCAATCTATAGTGCAAATTATCGAAACCCCAGTTCTCTGAACTTTCGACCGACAAGAACGCAGTGTGACGTACAACACTACGACGAGCCGAGAAAACGAAGTTCAATGCTTCCGAGCCATGCGTCGAATTGTTTCCGAGCATTGCGTAGGAATTTTGCGCGTGGGAATTGGTACAGACGATCGGAATTTCCGATTGGAACTTTTTCAGACTGAAAAGTTGAGAACCTGCTTTCAATCTTTTTGCTGGTCAGGAAACCCGCCAGCAAAAGTCTGATGGAGCGCACACACGGTCGGAAATTCTGACCAAAAGTTCTCGTTGGACTTTTGCTGTGTGTACGGGGCTTTATACATAAAGCTGGGGTTAAAAGTGAAAAAGTGTGTGTCACCAATGCAAAAATGATAATAATATTTCAAATTAAAATTAAAATGAAAATATGATCTGCTGCAGTTAAATGTCCTATACCAAAGGTTAGGAGAAGATGAATATTGCATGAAATGTAACTGCGCTGATTCAAAGGCGCTTATACAATATCACCACTAACACGGTGTCTGCAACATGTGCGCAAACCTCACAGCTATATACCTGTGAAGTGCAAAGTAACAAAAGTAACAAAATATCAATCTATATATCAATCTATAGTGCAAAATATCAAAACCCCCGGACAGGTTTTTTACAATGATCCCCAAAGTCCACTTCACTATTTTATCATTTAAATCCCATGTGCGTCGTGTGCGCCAATTCACCTCCGTGCTCTATAAAAAGCCTTCTTGTGCCACCACCACCTTCTGAAATGGGCACATAACCTAAAAAAACAACAACTTGTGCCTTTGGTTTGTATTGGGATAACTGCTCCGCTTTCCTGGCGTTTCTCCAACTAGGTTGCCACTAGTTACTCCTTATATCTCCATGTCAATCTTGATACCTCATAAGAAGGAAACATCCATCATTGCGCAACATGCGTGCGTTCCAAGCCTCGGTCAGGTACCTTGGAACGCATGCCGATCACCGGGAAGACGAATCGGCGGAGCTAAACCCAAAAAACACACCGCTGGAAAGACTCAGCGCCGGTCTAAAGGCACCTGAATTGGGAGTGAACATTTTATACATTTTGGATGTTTATCTTATTGGTTAAAATACATTTTATAAAAGCATGTTGTGCGACGATGGATGATTCTGATATTGTGCCCTCCTACCCCCTTTTATACTGTGCCCATTTGCATTCCGCCCTGTACTGTGCCCTTTTGTAAAATTGATTTTATTGAAAGTACTAATGAATCTATGTTTAACCACTTCAGCCCCGGCCTATAGTCATATGAAGCCCACAGATGGGATCTACCATCCTGGGTGGGCGTCATATGACGTCCTCTGATTGCCGGCTGCCTAGGGGGCACGCGGCATCACTTGTGACCCGGTGCGATGTTCGCTGGGCACCCGCGATTGCCCGGGAGCACAGCAGGAACGTGGTTCTGTGTATGTAAACACACAGATCCACGTCCATGTCAGTGGAGAGGAGACATGGTGTGTTCCCAGTACAGAGAAACACCGATCGGTCTCCTCCCCTTCTGAGTCCCCTCCCCCCACAGTTAGAATCACTCCTATAGGGAACATATTAACCCCTGCAGCGCCCCCTGGTGTTAACCCCTTCCTTGCCAGTCACATTTACACAGTAATCAGTGCAATTTTATAGCACCGATCGCTGTGTAAATGTGAATGGTCCCAAAAATGTGTCAAAAGTGTCCGATGTGTCCGTCATAATGTTGCAGTCACGGGAAAAAATCGCAGATCGCCGCCATTACTAGTAAAAAAAAAAAACAAAGCCATAAATCTATCCCCTATTTTGCAGATGCTCTAACTTTTGCGCAAACCAATCAATAATCGCTAATTGCGATTTTTTTTTTACCAAAAATATGTAGAAGAATACATATCGGCCTAAACTGAGGAAAAAATTATTATTTTTTTAAAAATATTGGATATTTATTATAGCAAAAAGTAAAAAATATTGCCTTTTTTTTTTTACAAAATTGTCGCTCTTTTTTTGTTTATAGCGCAAAAAATAAAAACCGCAGAGGTGATCAAATACCACCAAAATAAAGCTGTATTTGTGGGAAAAAAAGTATGTCAATTTTGTTTGGGTGCCACGTCGCCGCGGCCGCGCAATTGTCAGTTAAAGCGACGCAGTGCCGAATCGAAAAAAGTGCTCTGGTAAGGAAGGGGGTAAAATCCTCCGGGGCTGAAGTGGTTAATTCTATCAACTATTTATACTTTATTTCTTGAGGTAGGTGCGTAAATTGGGGCAAGCTGGTAGTGGCCCCAATGCATTACTTTGCCCAGGGGCCCATGATGCTATTAAGACGGCCTTGCTTTTATCTGCAGCAGATCATATTTTAATTTTAAATATTATTATAATTTTTGGTGCTGGTGACGCACTTTTTCACTTTTAACCCCAGCTTTATGTATAAAGCCCCCCGTAAACGCGATCGGAAATTCCGCCAGCAAAAGTCCTAAAAGAGCTTTCGTTCAGAAAAAATTCCGACCGTGTGTATACTCCATCGGACTTTTGCTGGTGGGTTTCCCGCCAGCAAACGATTGAGAGCAGGTTCTCAATTTTTCAGTCGGAAAAAGTTCCGATCGGAAACTCAGATCGTCTGTACCAATTCCGACGCGCAAAATTCCTACGCAATGCTCGGAAACAATTGGACGCATGGCTCGGAAGCATTGAACTTCATTTTCTCGGCTCGTCGTAGTGTTGTACGTCACACCGCGTCGAAAGTTCAGAGAACTTTTGTGTCGTGTGTATGCAAGACAAGCCTGAGCGGAATTCCGATGCTGCGGCCTCCTGTGTCACCCGGCTCATTCGTCCCAATATTTTGCTGCAACTCCTGAAGCACAACAAGAAGATGAAGAATCCTATCATCCTCAATGGGTCTGTTCACACCTAAGCGTTGCGCTGCGGGTCATTTGTCGCACGAAGCTTCTTTGGGGCAGAATTACGCATTTTTTTTTTTTGGCCCCGTAGAAAACGCACGTTCGCGCAAATCTTTCAGGTCGCCCTCAATCAAAGAACGAAAGGCAGGTGCAGCGCTCAGAAGATTGAACCCACAGGCGGGCGCTCTGGATGTCTTCCAACCATCACAGAAGCTTCAAAACCGAGTGAAGGAGCCGGGACTCCAAATCCGTATACGGTAAAAACTCGGATTGAGGGTAACTTGGTCTGAGAGCGTTTTGGAAGACAAGCAAAATTTTTTTAAATACATTTTGACTTGATATACAAGCGTAGGAGTGGGCAGCCTATTGCATTAGGGTGTGCCCCCAGAGGTTCAAACACAGAGCAACAGAGGCAGTGGATAGGGGTGCCCAGGGCCGTCTTTAATATAGATTGGACCCTGTGAAAAATTTTTCTTGCCCCCCCCCCCCCATGCAATTTCCCTCTCCACCTGCTCTGAGACATACAATAAAGAGCAGCTAGACTTAAAATCAGTTTTCTGTATCAGATCAGGCAGCAATTGCGATTGGTTGCCAGCAGTTACAGCATATTATTACTTCTTACTGACTGGTTGCTAGAGGTTACAGCACACATTACGGCTCACTGATTAGTTGCTAGAGGTTACAGCACATCATCTCCTCACGGCAGGGGGGCATGATATACATAGAAATGCCGCCTTTATTTACATATCAATGCAGCCAGCCGCAGCTATTTACTTAGTATTGTCGCCGCTATTTTCATATGAATGCCGGTTATTTACATGTAAACACGGGGTCTGCAGGTGAGTCACCTGCACACAACAATAGGGCAGAGCTGGGCAGCATTAGTACCAGCACTTCACACTGAGATATCAGGACACAGCACAGGAATAAAACTTCAAGGGACAAGGGAATTTAAACCTGGACAGTTGGCAAGTATGAGGCAGCCTAGTCCGGCACTTTGGACGCAAATGCTAGGTTCGGGAGCGCGCCCACAAGGTAACCCCCCCCCCGGGAGATCGCTCCTCCTCGGGGGATACAGTATATGATGTGGGGAGGAGCTGATAGCACCGCAGAGGGACCCCAGAAGAGGATGGTCCCGATCTGCCTCTTCTGCCCCCCCCCCCCCCGTAGCGCTGGTGGCTCCTCCCCGCATGGAGTGCCCACATTGGAGAAGCACTTCCTTGGTGGACACCTGTGTGGGCGGGCTTGTGAGTCCTGCTTCTGTGTCCATTCACACAGAATGCAGGATTCGGCCCCCAGCCCCCGGCACCTGCGTCATTGAATTTGCTTGAGAGCAGCGGGAGCCAATGTCTGCGCTGCTATCAATCTATCCAATCAGGACATGAGAGATACCAGCTAGAGCTGCTGTGCTCGTTCCCGGCTGGAGAAAGATGGGGTTCAGGTAAGTAAAAGGGGAGCTCGAGGGGGGGGGGGGAGGGGGCTGCAGCGCTACAGAATGTTTTTCAACCTTAGAATGCAAACCATGAATAGAACGCAACCCCTTTGAGTGATGAATGGACACAGGAACGATCAGTTTGTTCATTATTCAGAAAAGTAAGGTGGCGGCAAATGACACATTAAAGGACAGGCAGGCTGTGGGGGGGGGGGCATGTCAGCACAAGTCTGATCATTGGAGGACAGGCAGGCTGTGCAGGGGGGCGTGTCAGCACAAGTCTGGTCATTGGAGGACAGGCAGGCTGTGCAGGGGGGCGTGTCAGCACAAGTCTGGTCATTGGAGGACAGGCAGGCTGTGCAGGGGGGCGTGTCAGCACAAGTCTGATCATTGGAGGACAGGCAGGCTGTGCAGGGGGGCATGTCAGCACAAATCTGATGATTGGAGGACAGGCAGGCTCTGATGTTGGACAAGAAGGCCTGGCTCGCAGTTTTCCGCTCTAATTTATCCCATGTATCCCAGTCCCTGCAGTCACAATCATTTCAATTGGAAAGTAACGATTTAATTGGACGAAGCAGACACTGGGTGTGACCCACATGGCTGGGAACAGCGGCTGCGTTTGCGCATCACAACTGAAATGAGTGGGAGTGCGTGAATGGGGATGCATGGAACGCGACCCTCGCAGGGGTGTACGCTGCACCACGCCCCATGAGAACGAGGCACGGCGCTCACCATCGAGATCCAGCGGCGCTCAGGCCAGCGACGTTTTGCTGCGTCTGGCTACAAAGCAGCGGCTCCCGGGGGCCGGCAGGCGGAGTGATCAGCGATCCTGCCGCTGGCGGCTTTGTCTGTAGCAGCAGAATGAGCCGAGCGCAATGTCTGTATGAAAGCTCCGCACACTAATATAAATCATCGCCGGACTCGTCTTTACAGGAGGAGAGCGAAGAGCGGAGTTATGTAAGAGGAACGAGCGCAAACATTTCCGAGGAAAAACCGCCAAGAGTGAGGCAAGCGCCGAACCTGATGTAACGCGACTTCTCCATCACCGCGCCGCAATCTCCCCATCATCAGAAAGAGTTACAGCAACTTCTACACACAGGAAGTGCGATGTGCAAACTACAAACAATCCATCTAAAGCAGAATTAACCCCTTCAATCCCGGCAACTCCTCCCCCCCCTCTGCCCGCCCAGGACAATTTTCAGTGTTCAGTGTCATCACACTTTGAATAACAATTGCACGGTCATGCTACATTTATACGTTTTTCACACTTATAGAACTTTCTTTTGGGGGGGGGGGGGGGGGGTATTTTTTGCTAAACAAACTAAAAAAAAGAAAAAAACATTTTTCATAGTTTGTTATTAAATTTTGCAAACAGGTAACTTTTCTCCTTCACTGATGAGTGCTGATGAGGTGGCACTGATGAGGCAACATTGATGGGCACTGATAGGCTGCACTGATGGGCACTGATAGGTGGCACTGATGGGCACTGATAGATGGCACTGATGAGCACTGACATGCTGCACTGATGAGGTGGCACTGATAGGTGGCACTGATGAGGCATCATTGATGGACACTGATAAGCGGCACTGATAGGTGGCACTGATTGGCACTGATAGGTGGCACTGATGAGCACTGACATGTTGAACTGATGGGCACTGATAGGCTGCACCGATGGGCACCAATAGGTGGCACTGATGGGCACTGATTGGCGGCGCTGATGAGCACTAATGAGGCGGCACTGATAGGTGGCACTGATGAGGCAACATAGATGGGCACTGATAGTTGGCACTGATGGGCACTGATGAGGCGGCACTGAGGCAGCGCTAATGGGCACTGATAGGTGGCACTAATGGGCACTGATGTGGAGGCACTCATAGGTAGCACTGATGGGCACTGATAAGTGGCACTGATGAGGAAGCACTGACGGGCACTGATGAGGCAACACTGATGAGGCAACGCAGACGGGCACTGATAGTTGGCACTGATGGGCACTGATAAGGCGGCACAAAGGCAGCGCTAATGGGCACTGATAGGTGGCACTAATGGGCACTGATGAGGAGGCACTCATAGGCAGCACTGATGGGCACTGATGAGGAAGCACTGATGGGCACTAATGAGGCAACATTGATGGGCACTGATTGGCAGCACTATTGGACACTGATTGGCAGCACTGGTTGGCACTGTTGGGACTGCACTGATAATCAGTGCCGATGTCCCGGGTTATCGGCTCTCCTCTCCCCTTCTCACGCTGCCAGTGTGACGAAAGAAAAGCCGATAACCGGCTTGTGTTTACATCTGTGATCCGCTGTCATTGGACACAGCTGATCACGTGGTAAAGGGCTGCTGTGATTGGCCCTTTACCCCGATCTGTGATCAGCTGAGTCCAAAGAGCTCAGTGATCACAGAGCGGACCACCCGCGCACCCGGCAGCGCGATCACAGGAGGCCATCCATGTACGCCCTCCCAGCAAAGTAAGCCTGTGCTGAAGCCGTCTTTTGGCTAGAACGCGGGGCGTAAACTGGATAAACCCCAAAACAAACATATATGTACATATTGCAGACTACCAATTCTTAGATGTGACGGCTGCATTAGTGTTCTTTTTTAGGCTCTCTTTCTTTTATTTTCACCTGGTGATCCTGCCAGAAAGTCTGTTGTTTTTAAACAGAACAAGCTGTCCTGCAGATGTAGCCGTTAGAGGGCTGCAATAAACTATTTACCACTGACAGGGGTTCTTACAATGATCAGCTTTTATTTATTATTATGTTATTATGTAAAACCTTTATTCCAAAAGTGTGAGCTGGAGTTTGGCTTTGATTTGTTAGTGTATCTAAATATGCTAACCCATCTAACACCCCCCCCCCCCCCCCAGACTGACAATGCTGCTGTTCTCCTTCATCCAGAGTGGGGGCGCTCTAATACAGGAGGTGTGTTACTGGCCAGATCACCAGGTGAAAACACAAGGGGGGAAAAATCTTGGGTATAATACTTAACTATACACAGAGACAGATAAATCTTATACTTCATTGGGGTGTTTTATATGGTTTAGTTATGAGCGGGGTAACCCGCGGTTTGGGTGCCAAGGTAAGCGGGTGAAGAAAATGGAATGAAGTTTGTTACATATGATGGAGATTGTAGAGTGATGAATCCTCGAGTGAAGAGCGAGTGAAGAGCGAGTGAAGAGCGCACCTCATCAGAGTACTGCTGCTCATTCACTATCTAAGCGGCCATTCTCATCCTCCTTAACTGGAAGAACCAACAAAACGACTTTCCGGTCCCAGAGAATCCCGGATAATAATTACCACATCTACACCTCATGGGCCATTACTGGTCACAGGCAGCGCTCTCCAAACTGCGGCCCGGGGGCCAGATGCAGCCCTTTGCTTGCTTTTATCCAGACCTTGGGGCCCCGTTCCACTGACACCAATGATGGGGCACTATTCCTCCAACTGACACCAATTATGGGGCACTATTCCTCCCACTGACACCAATGATGGGGCACTATTTCTCCCACTGATGCCAATGATGGGGCACTATTCCTCCCACTGACACCAATGATGGGGCACTATTCCTCCCACTGACACCAATGATGGGGCACTAGTCCTCCCACTGATACCAATGATGGGGCACTATTTCTCCCACTGATGCCAATGATGGGGCACTATTCCTCCCACTGACACCAATGATGGGGCACTATTCCTCCCACTGACACCAATGATGGGGCACTAGTCCTCCCACTGATACCAATGATGGGGCACTATTTCTCCCACTGATGCCAATGATGGGGCACTATTCCTCCCACTGATACCAATGATGGGGCACTATTCCTCCCACTGATGCCAATGATGGGGCACTATTCCTCCCACTGACACCAATGATGGGGCATTATTCCTCCCACTGACTCCAATGATGGGGCACTATTCCTCCCACTGATGCCAATGATGGGGCACTATTCCTCCCACTGACACCAATGATGGGGCATTACTCCTCCCACTGACTCCAATGATGGGGCACTATTCCTTCCACTGACACCAATGATGGGGCACTATTCCTCCCACTGACTCCAATGATGGGGCACTATTTCTCCCACTGACACCAATGATGGGGCACTATTCCTTCCACTGACACCAACGAGGGGGCATTATTTATTTGAATTGACACCAGGGCACTTTCTTGCCCCACTGGCCACAGATCTGCTCCTCTAAAGCTTGAAGGACAATAAAGTGGTCCTTTGCTTAGAACGTTTGGAGACCCCTGGTCAGTGGGATGAATGCTCCTTACATTTGTGGTCATTGGGATTCCCCCACTTACAAATAGCTGGAAAGGTCGTTGGTGTCAGTGGGAACCTATCTGAGAGGCAGAAATTGCTCAAGGAACCCCTACAACCTCTGGAGGAACCCCATGGCACCAAGGAATGAGAATGAGAAAGGCTGGTCTAGATACATTGTGGGGGGGGGGGGTCCTAGACCAGGCACTATGGATTCACTGCCGTGTAGCCTGCAGAGAGGTCCGGTACCCTTAGATGTGACCCTAACAAGCCCAAACAACCCCCCTCCCACCCCCACCCCAGGCATCACACCGGGCAGGTGACGCCTTTATGGCCAGTCTTATCCATCCCAGTTTTGCACCAAACTGACGGCTCTGGGTAAAAACAAGGTGGCGATCGAACCACACAGATCTTCTCTAGGCACTTCCAACATGTGCGGTGCATTTTTTTTTTTCTCAACAAGAAGTCAAGCGCTCAACTGCGCATGCTCAGCAAATGCTTATCAAGTAACAAGCTACAGTGCAGCAAGTCCCAGCAGGATTGAGGGTGGACAGATGTCTCAGAGCCTGGCGTGTCTAGGGAGTCATCTGTCCATCTACAGCCAACCTTCAGCATTATCTTTTTCCTTGGCTTCCTTTCCTTTGCTATTTGAATCTCTAGTATTCCGCAGAGCAAAATTCCAAATAATAGCGACTTCTGTAAGATTTGCCCATTGCTTTTAGTTGGCCGCGTGCCTCAAGAATCGAACTATGTATCCCATGCCACATCCCAAAAAACGTGCCTCTTCCCTACAATATTATACATATTGCAACAATGTATTGATTTGTTATTATTAATATCATTAGTCATTACTATTATTATTCAAAACTCACTTGCAGCAGATTATATGCATATTGCAACAATGTATTAAATTGTTTTTATTATTATTAGTCAATACTCTCTTGCAGCATATAATATGCAAGTTATAACAATGTATTGAATTATTATTATCATTACTATTATTATTATTATTCAAAACTCTCTTGCAGCATATTATATGCAACAATGTATTAAATTGTTATTATTATTATCATTACTATTATTATTATTACTAATATTATTATTCAAAACTCACTTGCAGCATATTATATGCATTTTGCAACAATGTATTAAATTGTTATTATTATTATTATTATTACTATTATTATTATTCAGAACTCACTTGCAGCATATTCTATGCATATTGCAACAATGTATTAAATTGTTATTATTATTACTATTATTATTATTCAAAACTCTCTTGCAGTATATTATATGCATATTGCAACAATTTATTGAATTGTTATTATTATTCAAAATTATATATACATATATATATATATATATATATATATATATATATATATATATATATATAAAAAATTATATATATTATATTATTATTATTCAAAATTATATATATATATATATATATATATATATATATATATATATATATAAAATTATATATTTTATATTATTGTTATTCAAAAATATTATTCACTTGCAGCATATTATATGCATATTGCAACAATGTATTAAATTGTTATTATTATTACTATTATTATTATTCAAAACTCTCTTGCAGCATATTATATGCATATTGCAACAATTTATTGAATTGTTATTATTATTCAAAATTATATATATATATATATATATATATATATATATATATATATATATATATATATATATATATATATATATATATATATATATACATATATATATAGAATTATATATATTATATTATTATTATTCAAAAAATATATATATATATATATTATTATTACATTGTTATTATTATTAGTCAATACTCTCTTGCAGCATATAACATGCAAGTTGTAACATTGTATTGAATTTATACTATTATCATCATTACTATTATTATTATTATAATTATTATTATTCAAAACGCTCTTGCAGCATATTATATGCAACAATGTATTAAATTACTATTATTATTAGTATTAATATTCTTCGATACTCTCTCACAGCATAGTATTGCCTAATACTATAAATTATCATGCAATAAATTAAAATTAATTAAAAGTGTTAAAATAATCTGCTTTATCCGGTTAGGCGATGCCAAGATTAATACTGGTATGTACAAAGTTGGGTGACCCAGAGAAACCCCTCCCCCCCCCCCCCTGTCACCAGATAACGGGAGGTAAGACAATGACATTTAATTGCCAGCTGCTTGTCAGGGGACATTGCCCTTTGCATGTTGCCCTTTGCATGTTGCCCTTTGCATGTTGCCCTTTGCATGTTGCCCTTTGCCGTACGAAAGAAGATGGAGAGATTTTTAATTATAAATATTAAAAACTGAAGTATATAACGGGAACCCCCCCGTTTGGGATATTTACATCTCATCCTTTGTAAAAGGTTACGGATGCGCAGACTCACGGACTGTAAGCTGAGTAAAGACGGCGATATAATTGACGATGATAAATAAACATTATTAATAGGTATTTACTAAGAGGGAGGAATTTCTTCACAGAAGGCAGAAAAAGTGAAACAAAATTGC
Organism: Lithobates pipiens; assembly: GCF_037356315.1. Classification (NCBI taxonomy): domain Eukaryota; kingdom Metazoa; phylum Chordata; class Amphibia; order Anura; family Ranidae; genus Lithobates; species Lithobates pipiens. The sequence continues at coordinate 3,423,058 of NW_027507686.1, read as the reverse complement.
CCAATAGTTCTCCCAGGGATGTCGGCTTTTGAGGAGCGGCCGGCGTCCCCCCCCCCCCTGCGTACGACGCAGCCCGATGAGAGCGGCCAGGTGGCAGGGATGGCTCCTCGCCTTGACGGCCGGCTCCGTAACACTCTGCGTGACAGACGGATTCCGCAAACAATACCCGGCCAGCGCTAAGAAGATTACACGGTGTATTGTTACAGAGCTTACTAAACACGACATGAATTGCCAAACCAATAATCTGGATCTGGTGCCATTCGCCGGTAGATCGTTACCGGAGTTCACGAAACAAGCCTCTTTTGTCAATGCCAAAGCTCAATCTGATTGCTAGCTCTGCAGGCAAATTTTTTTTTTTTTTTTCCTGTATCTTTTTTTTTTTTTTTTCTTCTTTCCATTTTCCTGTCAAGCCAAACGCAGGCAGAGATCAAACCCCACCGGAATAACCGGCTTTCCTAATAAAATAAATCACAATTCTGCCAAGTGACGGCGATGAGACCGGCGGAGACTGGGTTGGGAAATTGCATCCTCTCGCCACACAGAGGAGTTCTCGTCTTATTTTATTATTATATTCTGATGTTTGTGTTATAGTTCTAGCAAATAAAAAACATCAAAACACACCAACACCCCCCCCCCCCCAACCCCGCTCCCCCACCCCCCACCCCCCATACACACAAACATTGACCTGCCATGGTCTGCAATGCCAGAAAGATATCCGACAACAAATAAGATGGAAGAACCTCTTCCCTTCCGAAGAATCCACAAAAATCTCACTTCATCGCCCCCAAAAACAGCCAAAAACACCATAAAAAGTCACACAAAAGGAAACTCTGAGATTTCTTCCTCTAGTCACCCAACAGATAACAAAATAATAACATTAATAGGACACCGAGGATGGACGGGGAGCCGCTGACAGGAGATAAATCTTTACTGGAAAACTAGAGGTGGAAATATGGATTCTGTACACGGAACTTCCAGAAGAAGCCGAAAAAAGAGCTTAACAAACATGGCTGAATAACAGAAAGAGGCAAGGGTCAATGGCAGGATAGGCAATGGCAGGATAGGCAATGGCAGGATGGTCAATGGCAGGATAGGCAATGGCAGGATGGTCAATGGCAGGATAGGCAATGGCAGGATGGTCAATGGCAGGATGGTCAATGGCAGGATAGGCAATTGCAGGATGGGCAATGGCAGGATAGTCAGTGGCAGAATGGTCAATGGCAGGATGGTCAATGGCAGGATAGGCAATGGCAGGATGGTCAATGGCAGGATGGGCAATGGCAGGATAGGCAATGGCAGGATGGGCAATGGCAGGATAGGCAATTGCAGGATGGGCAATGGCAGGATAGGCAATGGCAGGATGGTCAATGGCAGGATAGGCAATGGCAGGATGGGCAATGGCAGGATAGGCAATGGCAGGATGGGCAATGGCAGGATGATCAATGGCAGGATGGTCAATGGCAGGATAGGCAATGGCAGGATGGTCAATGGCAGGATAGGCAATGGCAGGATAGGCAATGGAAGGATAGTCACTGGAAGGATGGTCAATGGCAGGATAGGCAATGGAAGGATAGTCATTGGCAGGATGGTCAATGGCAAGATAGGCAATGGCAGGATAGTCAATGGCAGAGTATTCAATGTCAGAATAGGCAATGGAAGTATAGTCATTGGCAGGATAGGCAATGGCAGGATGGGCAATGGAAGGATAGTCATTGGCAGCATGGTCAATGGCAGGATAGGCAATGACAGTTTAGTCAATGGGCAGGATGGGCAATGGAAGGATAGTCATTGGCAGGATGGTCAATATTAGGATAGGCAATGGCAGAGTAATCAATGGCAGGATAGGCAATGGAAGTATAGTCATTGGCAGGATAGGCAATGGCAGAATGGGCAATGGAAGGATAGTCATTGGCAGGATGGGCAATGGCAGTTTAGTCAATGGCAGGATGGGCAATGGAAGGATAGTCATTGACAGGATGGTCAATGGCAGGATAGGCAATGGTAGGATGGTCAAAGGCAGGATAGTGAATGACAGGATTGCCATTAAAAAAATCCCAAAAAAGACCGACAGAGTACATAGAAAAGAGAGAAATGAAGAGATGTAAGGATCTGATATAAATGGACAGAGATAGATAGATAGATAGATAGATAGATAGATAGATAGATAGATAGATAGATAGATAGATAGATAGAGCAACTATGGCTTGCAACTAGATAGAGGCAAGGTTCAGCAGTAAAAAAAGCAATGGTAGGATAGTCAATGACAGGATACTCAATGGTAGGATAGTAAATCAAAAATCCCAAAAAAAGACAAACAGAGAATGTAGAGAGAAAGAGATGAAGAGATGGAAATATCAGATATCAGAAATAGACAGAAAGATAAACAATCATGGCTTGAAACCGGATAGAAGCGATCAGTAGTAGGATAGTAAATAAAAAAAAACCAAAAACACCAACAAGAGAACATAGAGAGAGAGATGGAAAGATCCGATAGAGAGATAGATAGATAGATAGATAGATAGATAGATAGATAGATAGATAGATAGATAGATATATATAGATAGATAGATAGATAGATAGATAGATAGATAGATAGATAGATAAACTAGCATAAGACGATAGAGGTAGGTGAGTAGATGGATAGGTCGGTAGGTCGGTCATTGGATAGACAGTCAGATCCCCATCTATGGAAGGACAGACAGTGGGGTACAGGGGGCCCCCGGTGATGGGGGTCCCAGTGACTTACCTCGGGTCAGGAAGGAGTTGCAGCTCAGTGGTGCAGACTGGTCCAGGTGGAGGTAGGTAGTCCAGGTAGGTAGACCATGTCACATGCTCCGGTAATGTCCCCGGCTCCGGGGCTCCAGTCTCTCCCTCCCCTCCCCCCAGTTGGCGGTGCCGATGTCCCGGTACTCCTCCTCCGCCGGCTCCCAGCCTGACACTGCCGCTGCTGCTCTGTCTGCTCGGGGATGGAGGCAGCGCCACTACCACAGGCGGCCTGCAGGGGGAGCCGGACTGCCGTCTGTACAGCGCTGAGCCCGACCACACTCCAACAAAGCCTGGACCTGGGTGACAAGGCACTGATGGAAGCTGACTGTTCAGTATATGGAGGGGGGTGGGCTGGTCCTGGGTGACAAGGCACTGATGGAAGCTGACTGTTCAGTATATGGAGGGGGGTGGGCTGGTCCTGGGTGACAAGGCACTGATGGAAGCTGACTGTTCTGTATATGGAGGGGGTGGGGTGGACCTGGGTGACAAGACACTGATGGAAGCTGACTGTTCTGTATATGGAGGGGGGTGGGCTGGTCCTGGGTGACAAGGCACTGATGGAAGCTGACTCTTCTGTATATGGAGGGGGGTGGGCTGGTCCTGGGTGACAAGGCACTGATGGAAGCTGACTCTTCTGTATATGGAGGGGGGTGGGCTGGTCCTGGGTGACAAGGCACTGATGGAAGCTGACTGTTCTGTATATGGAGGGGGGTGGGCTGGTCCTGGGTGACAAGGCACTGATGGAAGCTGACTCTTCTGTATATGGAGGGGGGTGGGCTGGTCCTGGGTGACAAGGCACTGATGGAAGCTGACTCTTCTGTACATGGAGGGGGGTGGGCTGGTCCTGGGTGACAAGGCACTGATGGAAGCTAACTGTTCTGTATATGGAGGGGGGTGGGCTGGTCCTGGGTGACAAGGCATTGATGGAAGCTGACTGTTCTGTATATGGAGGGGGTGGGGTGGTCCTGGGTGACAAGGCACTGATGGAAGCTTTTATTAATAATTCTCCATATACAGAGCAGTCAGCTTCCATCAGTGCCTTCTCACCCAGGACCAGCCCATCCCCCTCCATATACAGAACAGTCAGCTTCCATCAGTGCCTTGTCATTCAGGACCAGCCCACCCCCTTCAGTGATAATACTATACACTGTCACTGTACTAATGACATTGGCTGGGAAGGGGGGGGGGGTAACATCAGCAATGGTCAAAGGGTTAACTGAGTGCCTAGTAATGTGCGGCTTTTACTACGACTCCATTCACACCTTAGCACTCTGGAGTGCGGGTGAAATCGCAGCGAGTCTGCCCACAATTCCAGAATAGCGGCAAAATGCGGAAGACGGTTGTAATGTTATTATTTCTTAATGGCACCCAGAACACGGGCGATTTTGCCGTGATTGTTGACACCAATCAGTGCCCATCAGTGATGCCAATCAGTGCCTGCTCATCAGTGCTGTCTCTCAGTGCCTATCAGTGACGCCAGTCAGTGCCACCTCTCAGTGCTCATCAGTGCTGCCTCTCAGTGCCCATCAGTAACACCAGTCAGTGCCCATCAGTGACACCAATCAGTGCCTGCTCATCATTGCCGCCTATTAGTGCCACCTAATCAGCGCCCATCAGGGCAGCCTATCAGTTCCCATCAGTACCACATATCAGTGCCCTTCAGCATAGGGGAAAAATGACTTAGTTACTAAATTTACTGACAGAGACTAAGAAAAACTTTTATTTTTTTTCAGAATTTTTGGTCTTTTTTAGTTTGTTTAGCAAAAAATACAGGATAACATGCCGGCGCTTGCCCGTAGGGGGCGTGCAGCGCGGCGATCGTGAGTGCGGCATGCCAATCTGACATGCCGCATCTCCGATTGTGATAAGGAGCCTCTGTTTGACCAATCACAGCTGATCATTTTGTGAACCAGGAAGTGCCGGCAAACGGGCATTCCTCGGTTTGCGCTGACAGGGAGAGCCGATCGCCCCCCCCCCCCCCAGATGTGCCAATCACATGCCAATAAGTGCCCAGCAGTGTCCCCATAATAAACGACTGCCAGCGCCCACCACAGTGCCCATCACAGTGCCAAGCAGAGCCCACCACAGTGCCAATCAGTGCCCACCACATTGCCAAGCAGAGCCTACCACCGTGCCAATTACTGCCCACTATAGTGCCAATCAGTGCTCAGCAGTAACACCTGTCAGTAACACATCAGTACCTCATCATCGGTGCTGCCCATCAGTGCCACCTGTCAGTGCCAATCAGTACCACCTATCAGTGCCCATCAGTGCTGCCTGTCAGTGCCCATCAGTGCCACCTATCAGTGCCCATAAGTGCCGCCTATCAGTGCTGCATATCAGAGCCACCTATTCATGCCAATCAGTGCCCATCATTTCTACAAATCAGTGCCCATCAGTGCTGCCTATCAGTGCCCATCAGTGATGCATATCAGTGCCGCCTATTGGTGCCCATCAGTGCTGCATATCAGTGCCCATCATTTCTACAAATCAGTGTCCATCAGTGTTGTATATCAGTGCCGCCTCTGGGTGCCCATCAGTGCCGCCTATCAGTGCCCGTCAGTGAAGGGGAAAACTAAATTTTATGACAGAAACTGAGAAAAACTTTATTTTTTTCAAAAATTTTGGTATTTTTTAGTTTGTTTAGCAAAAAATAAAAACCCCCCAGAGGTGATCATATACCACCAAAAGAAATCTCTATTTGTGGGAAGAAAATGATAAAAATGTAGTTTGGGTACAGTGTGGCATGACCGCGCAATTGTCATTCAAAGTGCAACCGTGCTGAAAGCTGGAAGTTGTCCTGGGCAGGAAGGGGGGGGGGGGGGGTAGTGCCGGGTATTGAAGGGGTTAAATTCAGTACTTTAGCAATCGTGTAACAATTGTAAATTCATCCGAATTTTAATTGGTAACGAAGCGAACGGCACATGTCTATATAATGTAACCTGGTTTTCTCTGCCAGGGGGGAAGAGGTTAATCGCGTGTGATGTCTGTCCCCTGGTGTCACCCCCGGGAGGAATAACCTATCACAGTCAGTCGTTAGCGGCTCCCTATCTATCTGCTGCCTCTCCGTGTGGCGGCAATTACCGGCACTCAGAAGACAATGTGGCCTCTGATTGGGTGACGGATGGCCTCCGCCCTCAGATCTGTCATATCCCAGCACACACACAGCTTGCTTCCCTTGTTAATTAACAATATGCTGATGGCTGCTCTGACCCCGGCGGGAGCACAAGGGTTAATTTCCTGGGCAATTTTATTCTGCCAGTGGCTGTGAGGAACCCATCCCAGGGCACCTGTCATGCCTACGCCCAATGCCCCCATCCAACCACGTCTCCAGGCTTCATTTTGGTTGAAAAATACATAAAAAAAGAAAAAGAAATAAAATGGTGCAGCGCTATCGATACATCAACTCATTTATCATAAGTATTTGTTACCAATAATAATCACAAAACATGCAAAAACAAAAACGCCCCAAGTGCAAACGTCTCTACGCTTCTTCCGTTATACACAACAATGTTCACATAGAGAAACGAACACTGCCGGTATTCGGCCCAAGCAAGCCATATCGACTCTGCACTTTCCTCCATGCACGCTAACTTCATTCAAAAGGCTCCACCCCTAAGTGTTTCGTCACAGGGACATGTGACTTTCTCAGGGGGATCCCCTGAGGAAATCACATGCCCTTGGGAGCCCCCTGAGGAAGTCAACTGTACCTGTGAGGAAGCGCATAGATGGAGACCTTTGGATGACGTCATCGCGCATGGAGGAAAACCAGGAAGCGCGGTATCTATATACACTATATCAGAGTTTCTCAACTCCAGTCCTCAAGGCGCCCCAACAGGTCATGTTTTTTAGGATTTCCCTCATATGATATGATACTGCCGTGGTAATTGCTAAGGCAGTGAAGCTGACCAAATCACCTGTGCAAAATAATGGAGAGCCTGAAAACATGACCTGTTGGGGCGCCTTGAGGACTGGAGTTGAGAAACACTGCACGATATTACCAAAAGTATTGGGACGCCGGCCTTTACACACACATGAACTTTAATGACATCCCAGTCTTAGTCCGGAGGGTTCAATATTGAGTTGGCCCTTTGCAACTTTAACAGCTTCATCTCTTCTGGGAAGGCCGTCCACAAAGTTTAGGAGTGTGTCTATGGTAATGTTTGATCATTCTTCCAGAAGTACATTTGTGAGGTCAGGCACTGATGTTGGATGAGAAGGTCTGGCTCGCAGTCTCCACTCTAATTCATCCCAAAGGTGTTCTGTCAGGTTGAGGTCAGGACTCTGTGCAGGCCAGTCAAGTTCCTCTACCCCAAACTCGCTCATCCATGTCTTTATGGACCTTGCTTTGTGCACTGGTGGGGCAGTCATGTTGGAACAGGAAGGGACCGTCCCCCAAACTGTTCCCACAAAGTTGGGAGCATGAAATTGTCCAAAATGTCTTGGTATGCTGACGCCTTAAGAGTTCCCTTCACTGGAACTAAGGGGCCAAACCCAACCCCTGAAAAACAACCCAACACCATAATTCCCCCCCTCCCCCCACACCATAATCCCCCCTCCACCCCCACACCATAATCCCCCTCCACCCCCCACACCATAATCCTCCCTCCGCCAAATTATATGGACCAGTGCACAAAGCAAGGTCCATAAAGACATGGATGAGCGAGTTTGGGGTGGAGTTACTTGACTGGCCAGCACAGAGTCCTGACCTCAACCTGATAGAACACCTTTGGGATGAATTAGAGCGGAGACTGCGAGCCAGGCCTTCTTGTCCAACATCACTGTCTGACCTCACAAATGCTCTTCTTCCCATAGACACCTTCCTAAACCTTGTGGACGGCCTTCCCAGAAGAGTTGAAACTGTTATCGCTGCAAAGGGTGGGCCAACTCAATATTGAACCCTACGGACTAAGACTGGGATGCCAGTAAAGTTCATGTGTTTGTGTAAAGGCAGGCGTCCCAATACTTTTGGTAATATAGTGGAGGTTGCTGGGGCTTAATACTGGCGGGGTTCATTTCTTTACGTGCCCATGTCACTCACCAGCCCTCCTGGCTGCAACCGGTGGTTCCCTCCTGAAGACTTGCCTGGCAGTACTAGCTCCTGCTGTTCTCTCCGACTCCTCTATGTGCCTCCCGTTCAGATCCTTCATGAGTTCATGAAAGGCTCCGTCCTGCACCCGAGTCCCAGGTCCAAGGTCACCCCCCCGCGCCCAGACTGGGGAGCTGCCTCAAAGGTCCTGACAGCCTAGTACTCCATCCTCCAGTTCTTCCACCAACAACTCCCCCCCCCCCCCGCTGGGCTGACCCTGGGTATTTCAAGGAGGCCTGCCCCCGGCCAATCCTAGTTGGAGATCCCTGTGACACCCCGGAGTTGGAGATCTTCTAGTTGGAGATGCCTGTGACACCCCGGAGTTGGAGATCTTCTAGTTGGAGATCCCTGTGACCCCCCAGAGTTGGAGATCTCCTAGTTGGAGATCCCTGAGACACCCCAGAGTTGGAGATCTCCTAATTGGAGATCCCTGTGACACCCCGGAGTTGGAGATCCCTGTGACCCCCCAGAGTTGGAGATCTCCTAGTTGGAGATCCCTGAGACAACCCAGAGTTGGAGATCTTCTAGTTGGAGATCCCTGTGACCCCCCAGAGTTGGAGATCTCCTAGTTGGAGATCCCTGTGACCCCCTAGAGTTGGAGATCTTCTAGTTGGAGATCCCTGTGACCCCCCAGAGTTGGAGATCTCCTAGTTGGAGATCCCTGTGACCCCCTAGAGTTGGAGATCTCCTAGTTGGAGATCCCTGTGACCCCCCAGAGTTGGAGATCTTCTAGTTGGAGATCCCTGTGACCCCCCAGAGTTGGAGATCTCCTAGTTGGAGATCCCTGTGACCCCCCAGAGTTGGAGATCTCCTAGTTGGAGATCCCTGTGACCCCCCAGAGTTGGAGATCTTCTAGTTGGAGATCCCAGTGACCCCCCAGAGTTGGAGATCTTCTAGTTGGAGATCCCTGTGACACCCCAGTGTTGGAGATCTTCTAGTTGGAGATCCCTGTGACCCCCCAGAGTTGGAGATCTCCTAGTTGGAGATCCCTGTGACCCCCCAGAGTTGGAGATCTTCTAGTTGGAGATCCCAGTGACCCCCCAGAGTTGGAGATCTTCTAGTTGGAGATCCCTGTGACACCCCAGTGTTGGAGATCTTCTAGTGTGAGATCCCTGTGACACTCCAGTGTTGGAGATCCCTAGTTGGAGATCCCTGTGACACCCCAGACAGCTCCACCTCTCTTCCCCTCCTCTTCTTCTAGAATCATCTAGAAGAAAAAGGAGGGTAACAGCAAAGTAATGGTGTCTGTGAGTCATCCGAGCCACTCCCAGCCCACACAAACCAAGAACAAACAGGCCTGGCTTCCAGCTAGACCTGCTTAAATGTACCTACTACCAAAAAATCCTAACCTCTCGCACCTACCTATGTGAAGGGTGCTTCATATCCAGCGGGTGAAGGTCTACTTTAAGAACTGCGTACAATTATTCCTAAAAACAGACAGGTCTTCTCTGAAGTAAGGAGGATCAAACACACACATTCCCCCCGACGTCCAAAACAGCTGGAAAATGACAAGAATGATAGAAAATGATGGTCTATCAAGCTTATTTGCCTAAATGAAGTCTTCATACCCACAGCTGCCTTCAGGGGCTATCATCACATCCTCAGCACGGGGCTCCCAACCAGCCCCTCACCATGGAGGCCTCCAGGAGAAGAGCGCGGCCCGCCACTGTGGAGGAGGAGATAAGCTCCGTCTAGGCAGACTGGGCTGCTGATAACAAGCTGTTTGTAAACCATCAACAGAACTACAGAAATGTATAGGCTGCAGATAGCCGGGAAAACCCGAAATTCATTCCAATTTGTTGGCTTGCCAAAAAAAATAAATCAAAAATTGATTGACTGATTCACCGTTCTCAGGGTCATAAGGACAGAAGATCAAAGTAGATGAAAGGCCTACCTGAATAATATGTCAGTATACACTCAGAAAGTCCGGACTGCTGAACTCCGAAGTATCCCTCTTTATTATAACATAAAATACCAACAGGACACTGTGGAGAATGTGAAATCCAACGCGTTTCGTGCTATATCAGCGCTTAATCATGACTCATGACTGAGGGATGTGTGTTACTGCTTGTAAATAAGGAACAGCATTTAAAAACATCTTATTACCATTCTAGTGGGCATTATATATGTATATATGATTCCAAATCCTTATTTATTAGAGCAGTGTTTCCCAGCTCCAGTCCTCAGGGCGCCCCTGTAATGACACATCACAGTTTGCTACGGAAGTGACGTTCCATCGCCGCCACCTTGCTACACCCCACACTCGTCCAATGCACTGAGAAGGTGGAAAGGGGACATCTTGTTACACCCACCGGAGTTTTGCATTTTACACATATTTATAACAGTAAACTGCATTTCTATAGTGAAATGCAGGACTTAGAACTCCGTCTGACTGCTTAGATGTTGAATTTTAAAAGCAGCGATCTTCTGCGAGATTAGTAAACCTGTGAGACGAGCGGGGATGCCGCTGCTTTTAAAATTCAACATCTAAGCAGCCAGACAGAGTTGTAAGTCCTGTATTTCACAATATAAACTCACTTTGCTGTCATAAATACGTGTAGTGGGTGGCACAGTGGTGTAGTGGGCGGCACAGTGGTGTAGTGGGTAGCATAGTGGTGTAGTGGGCGGCACAGTGGTGTAGTGGGTGGCACAGTGGTGTAGTGGGTAGCACAGTGGTGTAGTGGGTAGCATAGTGGTGTAGTGGGTGGCACAGTGGTGTAGTGGGCGGCACAGTGGTGTAGTGGGTGGCACAGTGGTGTAGTGGTTAGCACTCTCACCTAGCAGCAAGAAGGTTTGCTGGTTCAAATCCCAACCATGACACTACCTGCCTGGAGTTTGCATGTTCTCCCTGTGCCTGTGTGGGTTTCCTCCGGGTACTCCGGTTTCCTCCCACACTACAAAGACATGCAGGTAGCCCCTGTATCGTCAAATTCGGCGACCCATTGCAGTTTGCTACGGAAGTGAAGTTCTGTTGCCGCCATCTTGCTACACCCTAAGCTCGTCCACAGTAAGGATACACTAAGAAGGGGGGAAGTGGACATGTTGTTACACCCACCATAGTTAGTAATGTTGAATAAAGACACCAGCCCATCCACTTCAACCTGAGTGAGTGTCTACAATTGTCCCTATCCCTGTACATTGCACACTCACATCAGTCCCTACCCTCAAGGAGCCACAATCCAAGGTCCCCATTCATATACTAGGGCCAATTTTTTGGACAGAAGCCAATTAACCTACCTGCATGTCTTTGGATTGTGGGAGGAAACCGGAGTACCCGGAGGAAACCCACTGTCACGTACCTGGTTGGAGAGCCCAAACGTGCAGGGAGTGGCGCCTCGTAAGCCTCCGGCTCGAGAGCCCCTGGAGGTGGAGACAGGGATTCAAGAGTCCGGAGGGCACAAGTGCCAAGCCGGGTTGCAGCAACGGAGATCACCACCAGCTGGTGCAGGAGGTCAGGCAGAGGATGAAAGGTAGCAGACAACAGGCACTGCGGGAACAGGTAGCTGACTGGAACGGTAGGTGCAACTGGCGCTGGAAGCCGGGCAGGAACAGCAGGAGCGGCTGGCACTGGTAACCGGGCAGGAACAGCAGAAACAGCTGGCACAGGTAGTCAGGCAGGAACCACAGGAGAAGCTGGTGCTGATGTTCAGGTGGGTAAGCAGGCGTGGTCAGAGGCGAGCCGGGTCGGTAACTATCGGGCAGCAGAGGTACACAGCAGAAGGCAGAAGCGTGGTCAATCAGGCAGAGGGTCGGAGGCAGGCGGCAAACAAACAAGGTCAAGGAACAGGCCGGGTACAGTATCAGGAACAAACAGGAACTGGTAGCAGAAGTCACAGGAACGCTGTAGACAGGACAGCACGGGAGAAATAGCTTGTTGGGCGCCAAGAACGGTCGCACGGTACGTTTGCGTGCCCCCGCGGGTAACCGTGCTCCCGTTCGTGACCCCACGTACCCGCGTACGCCCGTTCGGTTCGTCGCGCACCCGCGTGCGCCCGCTTGTGTCAACGCGCACCCGCGTGCGCCTGTTAGGGGCTACGTGCACTCGCGTGCGTTCGTTTGCACCAACCCGCGTCCGAGGGCACCGACGATCCTCTTGTACAGGAAACCTGCGGGTAAGTCTCCTATGTACGGTCGGGATGGTGGAACGATCGTGACACCCACACAGGGAGAACATGCAAACTCCAGGCAGGTAGTGTCGTGGTTGGGATTTGAACCAGTGACCCTTCTTACTGCTAGATGAGAGTGCTAACCACTACACCACTGTGCCGCCCACTACACGTATTTATAACAGCAAAGTGAGTTTATATAGTGAAATATAGGACTTACAATTCAACATCTAACTAGTCAGACGGAGTTGTAAGTCCTGTATTTCACTATATAAACGCAGTTTACTATTATAAATACGTGTAAAATGCAAAACTCCAGTGGGTGTAACAAGATGTCTGCTTTCCACCTTCTCAGTGCATTGGACGAATGTGGGGTGTAGCAAGATGGCGGCAATGGAACGTCACTTCCGTAGCAAACGGTGATTTGTCATTACAGGGGCGCCCTGAGGACTGGAGCTGGGAAACACTGCTCTAATAAATAAGGATTTGGGATCACATATATAGTGCCCAATATGTCGTTACACCCCAACAGGTCATATTTTCAGGCTATCCATTATTTTGCACAGGTGATTTGATCCGTTTCACTGCCTTAGTATTTACTACAGCACTTTCATCTAAGGGAAATCCTAAAAACATGACCTGTTGGAGCGCCTTGAGGACTGGAGTTGAAATACATCAATGAAGTGTATATAGATACTGCACTTCCTAGTTTTCCTCCATGCGCGATGATGTCATCCAAAGGTCTCCACCTATGTGCTTCCTCACATGTACGCTTGACTTCCTCAGGAGGCTCCCAAGGGCATGTGACTTCCTCAGGAGGCTCCCAAGGGCATGTGACTTCCTCAGGGGATCCCCATGAGAAAGTCACATGTCCCTGTGACGACACACATAAGGGGTGAGGGTTTTTGGATGAAGTCAGCGCACATGGAGGAAAGACAGATAGTTCAGTATCTACATGGCTTTTTCAGGGTTTCCCTCAGATGAAACAGCTGTGGTAATTACTAAGGCAGTGAAACCAATCAAATCACTGTTGCAAAATAATGGAAAAGCCTGAAAACATGACCCGTTGGGGGCGCCTTGAGGACTGGAGTTGAGAAACACTGGCTTAGAGGACGTGATACCTTGGGTGTGAGGACCCCCTTATGTGTACCTTATGTGTACTGGGTGCCGCGGACCTGGAGTGATGTGTTACCTTTTGCCTCCTCTCTCTGTGATACAGCAGCGCCACTAGTTCTTCACACAAATCAGTTCACCTAAAAGATCTCCTGAAGAAGCCCGCGAAACACGCTGAGATATAGCACCCTTTGATATCCCACTTCCTTGTAATATCAACATTTTTTCTGCTGTTGTTTTTTTTTTTTAATCTTTTTCCCTCTTCCTTTTACTCCTTTTATTTTATTTTCTTTTTTTAAATTAGATATTTTCTTTATTGTTATTTTACAATCAAAATATGACAAAACAATACATACACCCCAAGTACATGATGGTAATCGTAATATATAAAATCTATCATAGCAAAAAAAAAAAATAACAACTTTTTCCTTTCCTTTTTCCTCACCTCTTTTCCCCCTTTTAATAATATTAATAATAACAATATGAATGTATTTTTCTTTAATTATAATTTCTTCTATTTGTGTTCTCCACTCCGCCATTGTTGGGGGGGAGGGGGGGAATGTTGACATCCACTTTTGTGCTATTAACTTACGAGCCTGAAACAAACTCCTTGATATTGATATATGGGTAAAATCCTAGATTCCTCTATCATATTTAAAAGTGTGAAAAGTGTGTGGGGGGGAGGGGCATTTGTATGGCGCCCCCCCGGAGTCAATACTTTGTAGAACCCCCTTTCTCTACAAGTCTTTTTGGGGGTGTCTCTACCAGCTTTGCCCATCTAGAGAGGACATTTCTGCCCATTCTTCTTCTTTGTAAAATATCTCAAGCTCTGTCAGATTGGATGGAGAGCGTCTGTGATCAGCAATTTTCAAGTCTTTCCACAGATTCTCAATGGGATTTAGGTCTGGACTGTGACTGGGCCATTCTAACACATGAATATGCTTTGATGTAAACCATTCCATTGTAGCTCTGGCTGGATGTTTTGGGTCGTTGTCCTGCTGGAAGGGGAACCTCCGCCCCGGTCTCAAGTCTTCTGCCGACTCCAACAGGTTTTCTTCTAAGATTGTCCTGTATTTGTCTCCATCCATCTTCCCATCAACTCTGACCAGCTTCCCTGTCCCTGCTGAAGAAAACCATCCCCACCACATGATGCTGCCACCACCATGTCTCACGGTGGGGATGGTGTGTTCGGGGGGATGGGCGGTGTTAGTTTTCCCCACACATAGCGTTTTACTTTTAGGCCATAAAGTAGAATTTTGGTCTCCTCTGACCAGATCACCTTCTTCCACATGTTTGCTGCCCCCTCCCCCACATGGCTTCTCACAAACTACAAACAGGACTTCTTATGACTTTCTTTCTCCAATGTTTTTTCTTCTTGTCACTCTTCCATAAAGGGCAGATTTGTGGAGAGACGACTAATAGTTGTCCTGTGGACAGATTCTCCCCCCTGAGCTGTGGATCTCTGCAGCTCCTCCAGAGTTACCATGGACCTCTTGGCTCTTCTCTGATGAATGCTCTCCTTGCCCGGCCCGGTCAGTTTAGGTGGACGGCCATGTCTTGGTAGGTTGGCAGTTGTGCCCATACTCTTTCCATTCTCCGATGATGGATTGAACAGAGCTCCGTGAGATGGTCAAAGCTTGGGAGATTTTATTATAACCTGACCCTGCTTTATACTTCTCCACAACTTCATCCCTGACCTGTCTGGTGTGTTCCTTTTTAGTAATTTTTTAATAAATTTCAAAGTTAAAAAAACTGTTATACAATAAGAATAATTGCAGTGGTTCACAGGTATGATGGTCTGAACAAGCTGGTACATTTGAGAACATATTGTTGCACATTAGCCCGACATGTTTCACTGAAATGCTTCTTCAGGGGCTGTGCGAGTCATCAACTGTATAACAGGATAAATTGTAGAGATTGCAGTGCATTGATCCTGTCTGGTGTGTTCCTTGGCCTTCATGATGCTGTTTGTTCACTAAGGTTCTCTAACAAACCTCTGAGGGCTTCCCAGAACAGCTGTATTTATACTGGGATTTAATGACACACAGGTGGACTCTATTTACTAATTAGGTGACTTCTGAAGGCAATTGGTTCCACTAGATCTTAGTTAGGGGTATCAGAGTAAAGGGGGCGCCATACAAATGCCCCTCCCCCACACACTTTTCACATATTTATTTGTATCATTTATCATTTTCCTTCCACTTCACAATTATGTGACACTTTGTGTTGGTCCATCACATAAAATCCCAATAAAATACATTTATGTTTTTGGATGTAACATGACAACATGTGGGGAATTTCAAGGGGTATGAATACTTTTTTTAAGACTATGTTTATTATATTTTGGATTTATTATCCACTATGATGTCACTGTGCTGATTTATTGATTTATTATTGCATATTAACGATTGATTGATATACTTGAGTCATGTTTTCTGGGGCTATACACACCCCGGCTGTATTTCGATCCATCTCTGGGCATCTAACAATCGATTTCTCTGCACAATGGCGCGGAGGTTTCATTTTCGATTTAAACTATAAAATGTTTCTTTCATTAACCCGCAAAATGTCAGTTATTTTCCTCTTCTCGGGTCAGGTTTTCTCTCTTCCTTCACCGTGAAGGTTGTTTCTCTGAACCTCCCGTAGTTTCGGGACAAGTGGCAGCCGGTCACAGGTGGTGGCTCAGAAGTTTGGGGACACCTGCCAGAAGAGGGATGTGATCTTCATTCACCGCGGTGCGGCTCCGTGCCGTCATTCTGCGACTTAGAAAGTGACAAACCCAGACCACACTGCATAACAAAATCGAAGGGAAAATAATTATGAAGAGTTAAGCTGGGAATAAACCCAAAAGCAAACATTTAATATCTTACCATTTCTTAGATGCGACGGCTGCATTCCTTTTCTTTTTCAGTCTTTCTTTCTTTCTATTTTTATCCGTTGATCCTGCCACCAAGTCTGCTTGTTTTTCAAAAGCACAAGCTTTCCAGCAGAATGTATCAGTTTACAGGGATGAGACAAACCATTTAACACTGATAGGGGTGCTTAGAGTGATCGACTTTTATTTTTTTTATGTTACATAGTTACATAAAGACATTGGTACATTCAGTTCATCCTGTGTTGGTGTGGAAGAATTATGTCCCACTCTCTACCACTTCCCATATCCCTGAATATCGTGTTCAATAAGATGTTTATTTAAGTTTTTTTTTTAAATTATCTACATTTCCCACTGCAACCACCGATTGTGGAAGGGGGTGGGGAGGATGTTTTTGTTGGGAGGGGGGGGGATTTGTGCTGGTAGAGATTATTATAAATTAAGCTTTGGCGCTAAAACCTTTTTGTGCACTGTGAATACTAAAATCATATATGAGTGTGAGATGATTTATTATCTCTGCTGGTACTCTGAAGAATATTAAAACAAATTTCAGTGAAAACCTCTTAAAACCACTGTATACGTGTAAAAGAATGCGTGAAAAAAGAAAAGGGGATGTGTGTCTGTTAATTTACACCTCAGAAAATGCACATATGTATTGGAAAAAGTGGTGAATCGATCATATAAAAAACAATTCTACTGTGCTCGATAAACATACATAAACCAATATCTGAAAAAACATATGCAAATATGTTCAAAGTGATAACGTTTTGTGAAAGTACCCAAAAGAATAATAATAATAGTAACAAAAAATCTTATAATGTCCAACGGAAATTTTCAAAGTCGCATCAACCAGTTGCTGTAAAAACGCATGGAACTTTCATCAAATGAGGAAGGTAGAGTAAAGTGACTAGTGCAGAAGGGTTAAATACATTCCTCTCCGGTGCGCCACTCTGTGTTAGGCAAAAAGTATGTATATGTGCTCACCAGACAAAAAACCCTCAATGGGTTAATCAGGCAGCCACAGTATGAGCCACTGTGCAGCTTTCTTTGGGCTCTGCTTCTGCTATGCTGGGGAGATGCTTTATACTTTTCCTTCCACAAGTGGTCCGTTTAGCAATTATACATGAAGGGAAACAGAAGTACAAACATAGTGCAATACTGTTGTTTGAACGTTTTTTATGTTTATTAAGAAGTCAGGTTACTCACAATATCCAAAGAGACAAAATCGCTTTCAAATTAGCCGCGCCGGCGTTACTGCTTGTATGCCAGTGTAAGGTGCACGTTCTAGGCCACGCCCTACGCGTTTCGTCAGAGCGACGTCATCTGGCTCCAGATGACGTCGCTCTGACGAAACGCGTAGGGCGTGGCCTAGAACGTGCACCTTACACTGGCATACAAGCAGTAACGCCGGCGCGGCTAATTTGAAAGCGATTTTGTCTCTTTGGATATTGTGAGTAACCTGACTTCTTAATAAACATAAAAAACGTTCAAACAACAGTATTGCACTATGTTTGTACTTCTGTTTCCCTTCATGTATAATTGCTAAACGGACCACTTGTGGAAGGAAAAGTATAAAGCATCTCCCCAGCATAGCAGAAGCAGAGCCCAAAGAAAGCTGCACAGTGGCTCATACTGTGGCTGCCTGATTAACCCATTGAGGGTGTTTTGTCTGGTGAGCACATATACATACTTTTTGCCTAACACAGAGTGGCGCACCGGAGAGGAATGTATTTAACCCTTCTGCACTAGTCACTTTACTCTACCTTCCTCATTTGATGAAAGTTCCATGCGTTTTTACAGCAACTGGTTGATGCGACTTTGAAAATTTCCGTTGGACATTATAAGATTTTTTGTTACTATTATTATTATTCTTTTGGGTACTTTCACAAAACGTTATCACTTTGAACATATTTGCATATGTTTTTTCAGATATTGGTTTATGTATGTTTATCGAGCACAGTAGAATTGTTTTTTATATGATCGATTCACCACTTTTTCCAATACATATGTGCATTTTCTGAGGTGTAAATTAACAGACACACATCCCCTTTTCTTTTTTCACGCATTCTTTTACACGTATACAGTGGTTTTAAGAGGTTTTCACTGAAATTTGTTTTAATATTCTTCAGAGTACCAGCAGAGATAATAAATCATCTCACACTCATATATGATTTTAGTATTCACAGTGCACAAAAAGGTTTTAGCGCCAAAGCTTAATTTATATTTTAGATTTCTAACCTATTCCTATCCTTAGGGACAGGTCTCAAGCACAGGCAGCTTTAACCCCTTTAGTTTAATCTATAATTTATTTTTATTTACTTTCAATTTATTTAGATTTCACCATATTACATTATATATATATTCTTCTTTTTTTCCCTTGCCTGTGTGGCGAACGGGTGGAATTTGTCCATAGCGCAATCTTATCTATTTTTTGCTGGTAGAGATTATTGGGGGGGAGTTGCTAGGAAGGGGGATGGGGAGTATTTTTGTACTGGTAGGGGGAATTGGGAGAGGGGAGGATGTGTACTTAGAGGGAAAATTTAAAGAGTGGAGTATTTGTGCTAGGAGGGGGATTTTTTTTTTGGGGGGGGGATTTGTGCTGGTAAAGTTGATTTGGGGGCTTTGTGCTGGGAGAGGGAATTTGGAGTGGGGATGATGTGTACTTTTTGACATTTTGAGGGGTGGAGGATTTGTGTTAGGAGGGGATTTTTTTGGGGGGAGGGGTGGGATTTGTGCTGGTAGAGATGATTGGGGGGGGGGGTTGCTAGGAAGGGGGATGAGGAGTATTTTTTACCGTAAGGGGAAATTGGGAGTGGGAAGGATGTGTACTAGGAGGAAAAATTAGAGGGGTGGAAGATTTGTGCTAGGAGGGGGATTTTTTTGGGGGGGGGGGATTTGTGTGGGTAGAGTTGATTCGGGGTGTTTGTGCTAGGATTTGTGCTGGCAGAAGAAATTTGGAGTGGGGAGGATCTTTACTTGGAGGGAAAATTTGAGGTTGGAGAATTTGTGCTAGGAGGGGTGTTTTTTGGGGGGGAATTTGTGCTGATAGAGATGATAGAGGGTGCTGGGGGGGGGGGATTTGTGCTGGAAGAAGGAATTTGGAGTGGGAAAGATGTGTACTAGGAGGGAAAATTTGAGGGGTGGAGGATTTGTGCTAGGAGGGGGATTTTTTTGGGGGGAGGGGATTTGTGCTGGTAGAGTTGATTCGGGGACTTTGTGCTATAATGGGTGATGGGGGGATGGTTGTGCTTGGAGAAGGGGGAGACTGGGGTTGACTGGTGGTGACTGGAGGCGACTGGTGGTGACTGGGGTTGACTGGTTGGCGACTGGTGGGGGTTCACTGGTGGCGACTGGAGGCGACTGGGGGCGACTGGTGGTGACTGGTGATGACTGGGGTTGACTGGTGGCGACTCGAGGCGACTGGGGGTAACTGTTGGCGACTGGAGGCCACTGGTGCTGACTGGTGGCGACTGCAGATGACTGGTGGTAACTGGGGGTGAGTGGTGGCGACTGGAGGCAACTGGGGGCGAATGGTGATGACTGGGGGTGACTGGTGACGACTGAGGTTGACTGGTGGCGACTGGAGGAGACTGGGGGTGACTGTTGGTGACTGGAGGCCACTGGTGGTGACTGGGGGGGACTGGTGGTGATTGAGGGTGACTGGGGGTGACAGGTGGTGACTGGTGGTGATTAGTGGTGACTGGTGGTGACTGGTGGTGACAGGTGTCGACTGGTGGTGACTGGTGGTGATTGGGGGTGACCGGTGGTGACTGAGGGTGACAGGTGGCGACTGGTGGTGACTGGGGGTGATTGGTGGTGACTGGTGGGGACTGGGGTTGACTGGTGGTGATTGGGGGTGACTGGGGGTGACTGGTGGTGATTGAGGGTGACAGGTGGCGACTGGTGGTGACTGGGGGTGACTGGTGGTGACTGGGGATGACTGGGGGCAACTGGGGTTGACTGGTGGTGATTGGTGGTGACTAGTGGCGAATGGTGGTGACTGGTAGTGACTGGTGGCGACTGGTGGTGAATGGTGGTGACTAGTGGCGAATGGTGGTGACTGGTAGTGACTGGTGGCGACTGGTGGTGACTAGTGGCAAATTGTGGCGACTGGTGGTGACTGGTGGCGACTGGTGGTGACTGGTGGTGACGTAGTGATTGGGGGTGACTGATGCTGACTGGTGGCGACTGGGGGTAACTGGTGGTGACTGGGGGTGACTGGAGGCCACTGGTGGTGACTGCAGATGACTGGTAGTGACTGGTGGTGACTGGGGGTGACTGGTGGTGATTGGTGGTTACTGGTGGTAATTGGGGGTGACTGGTGGTGACTGGTGGTGATTGGGGGTGACTGGTGGTGACTGGGGGTGACTGGAGGCCACTGGTGGTGACTGCAGATGACTGTTGGTGACTGGTGGTGATTGGGGGTGACTGGTGGTGACTGGGGGTGACTGGTGGTGACTGGTGGTTATTGGTGGTGACTGGTGGTGATTGGTGGTGACTGGTGGTGAGTGGGGGTGAGTGGTGGTGACTGGTGGGGATTGGTGGTGACTGGTGGTGATTGGTGGTGAGTGGGGGTGACTGGTGGGGATTGGTGGTGACTGGTGGTGACTGGTGGTGACTGGGGGTGACTGGTGGTGATTGGTGGTGACTGGTGGTGATTGGTGGTGACTGATGGTGATTGGTGGTGACTGATGGTGATTGGTGGTGACTGGTGGTGACTGATGGTGATTGGTGGTGACTGATGGAGATTGGTGGTGATTGGTGGTGACTGGTGGTGACTGATGGTGATTGGTGGTGACTGGTGGTGATTGGTGGTGACTGGTGGTGAGTGGGGGTGACTGGCGGTGACTGGTGGTGATTGGTGGTGATTGGTGGTGACTGGTGGTGACTGATGGTGACTGATGGTGATTGGTGGTGACTGGTGGTGATTGGTGGTGACTGGTGGTGATTGGTGGTGACTGGTGGTGAGTGGGGGTGACTGGCGGTGACTGGTGGTGATTGGTGGTGATTGGTGGTGACTGGTGGGGATTGGTGGTGACTGGGGGTGACTGGTGGTGACTGATGGTGATTGGTGGTGACTGATGGTGATTGGTGGTGACTGGTGGTGATTGGTGGGGATTGGTGGTGACTGGTGGTGATTGGTGGTGACTGGGGGTGACTGGGGGTGACTGGTGGTGATTGGTGGTGACTGGTGGTGATTGGTGGTAACTGGTGGTGATTGGTGGTGATTGGTGGTGATTGGTGGTGACTGGTGGTGACTGGAGGTGACTGGTGG
Source organism: Lithobates pipiens (assembly GCF_037356315.1). NCBI lineage: Eukaryota > Metazoa > Chordata > Amphibia > Anura > Ranidae > Lithobates > Lithobates pipiens. The sequence continues at coordinate 3,401,837 of NW_027507686.1, read as the reverse complement.
TGACTGGTGGTGACTGGGGGTGATTGGTGGTGACTGGTGGTGATTGGTGGTGACTGGTGGTGATTGGTGGTGACTGGTGGTGACTGGTGGTGACTGGGGGTGATTGGTGGTGACTGGTGGTGATTGGTGGTGACTGGTGGTGATTGGTGGTAACTGGTGGTGATTGGTGGTGATTGGTGGTGACTGGTGGTGACTGATGGTGACTGGTGGTGACTGGAGGTGACTGGTGGTGACTGGTGGTGACTGGTGGTGATTGGTGGTGATTGGTGGTGATTGGTGGTGACTGGTGGTGACTGATGGTGACTGGTGGTGATTGGGGGTGATTGGGGGTGATTGGTGGTGATTGGGGGTGACTGGTGGTGATTGGTGGTGATTGGTGGTGACTGGTGGTGATTGGTGGTGATTGGTGGTGACTGGTGGGGATTGGTGGTGACTGGGGGTGACTGGTGGTGACTGATGGTGATTGGTGGTGACTGATGGTGATTGGTGGTGACTGGTGGTGATTGGTGGGGATTGGTGGTGACTGGTGGTGATTGGTGGTGACTGGGGGTGACTGGTGGTGATTGGTGGTGACTGGTGGTGATTGGTGGTAACTGGTGGTGATTGGTGGTGATTGGTGGTGATTGGTGGTGATTGGTGGTGACTGGTGGTGACTGGAGGTGACTGGTGGTGACTGGTGGTGACTGGTGGTGACTGGTGGTGACTGGTGGTGATTGGTGGTGACTGGTGGTGATTGGTGGTAACTGGTGGTGATTGGTGGTGATTGGTGGTGACTGGAGGTGACTGGTGGTGACTGGTGGTGACTGGTGGTGACTGGTGGTGACTGGTGGTGACTGGGGGTGATTGGTGGTGACTGGTGGTGATTGGTGGTGACTGGTGGTGATTGGTGGTAACTGGTGGTGATTGGTGGTGATTGGTGGTGACTGGTGGTGACTGGTGGTGACTGGAGGTGACTGGTGGTGACTGGTGGTGACTGGTGGTGATTGGTGGTGACTGGTGGTGATTGGTGGTAACTGGTGGTGATTGGTGGTGATTGGTGGTGACTGATGGTGACTGGTGGTGACTGGAGGTGACTGGTGGTGACTGGTGGTGACTGGTGGTGATTGGTGGTGATTGGTGGTGACTGGTGGTGACTGATGGTGACTGGTGGTGATTGGTGGTGATTGGTGGTGATTGGGGGTGACTGGTGGTGATTGGTGGTGACTGGTGGTGATTGGTGGTGATTGGTGGTGACTGGTGGTGATTGGTGGTGATTGGTGGTGATTGGTGGTGATTGGTGGTGACTGGGGGTGTAGAAGGATCTCCAGGCTGCTCGCCGCCCGCCAGCCCCTGCCTGCTCTTCCCGCCGTCTCTGGCTCAGTGTGCAGCAGCTTTGGCGGTGTGAATGCGCAGAGCAGATAAGGGGCTCAGTATGAGAAGAGGGAAGTCTCAGCCGGGTGTTAGCGGATATCACACGCCGCAGATGGGTCTGAGTGGGCCACATCTGGCATCAGCCTCCCCTCCCCCCCCCAGCCTCCTCCATAAACATCTCACCTCACCCCCCTCCTGCTCAATCCGGCTCTCTCCCGGCTATTATCTTCCCTTGTCAGCCTCTCTCAGACCCTTTATTTAATATGGTGAATTAAACTTACCGCATTGTTAACTGCGCCTGACTCTGCTGCCTGGAACTGCGAGAAGAAAACCGACTTCTGACTTCTATTTATAGCTAAAAATGACAGAAATTGGGGGAAAAACTGCGTAGCTTTCACTATAGTGTGCGCTGCATGCGCATCCCGAAACATCCCTAATCATTTGTACATTGAAATGTATTTTGTAAACTTACATTTCCTCCCCTCCATGTTTTTGTTTTGCAATAGGCAATAGTGACATAGCAAGGGGGTCACAGGTGCCCCCTGGGAAGGCGTCACCACCGGCACCAGAGGTGTCAGGACCAGAATCGGAACCCACGACCTCTGCTGCGTCTGGCAGTAACTCTTCATGCTGAGCCACCTGAGATGCTGGACAGCTTCCTGTCTGATCTCTTGGAACACATGTGTCAAACACAAGGGCTGCGGGCCAAATTGGGCCTGCCAGGTCATTACACGTTGCCCTCGCTCCCAGGGCTTTTCTTAATCCGGAGGCATTGAAACTCAACACGCTGAACATAGCGCACCCCACTAACCCCTGCATTGTGTATGTAGTGTACCCCTGAACTCTGTAATCTGTACTTAGCACACCCCTGAACCCTGCACTCTGTACACAGCACACCCTTAACCCTGCACTCTGCATGTAGTGTACCCCTAAACTCTGTACATAGAGTGCCCTAAACTCTGCACTCTGTACAAAGAGCACCCCTGAACCCTGCACTCTGTACATAGGGCACCACTGAACTCTGCACTCTGTACATAGGGCACCACTGAACTCTGTACATAGCGCAACCTTGAACTCTGCACTCTGTACATAGAGCACCCCTGAACCCTGCACTCTGTACATAGAGCGCCCTGAACTCTGCACTCTGTACATAGGGCACCCCTGAACCCTGCACTCTGTACATAGAGCGCCCTGAACTCTGCACTCTGTACATAGGGCACCCCTGAACTCTGACTGCACTCTGTACATAGAGCACCCCTGAACCCTGCACTCTGTACATAGAGCACCCTGAACTCTGCACTCTGTACATAGAACACCCCTGAACTTTGCACTCTATACACAGTGCATCCCTGAACCCTGAACTCTGTACATAGTGCACACCCAAACTCTGCACTCTGTACATAGCACACCCCTGAACTCTGTACATAGCGCACACCTGAACTCTGCACTCTGTACATAGCACACCCCTGAACTCTGCACTCTGTACACAGCATATTCCTGAACCCTGCACTCTGTACATAGGGCACTCCTGAACTCTGCACTCTGTACACAGTGCACCCCTGAACTCTGCACTCTGTACACAGCGCATCCCTGAACTCTGCACTCTGTACACAGCACACCCTTGAACTCTGCACTCTGTACACAGCGCATCCATGAAACCTTGACTCTGTACACAGCACATCCATGAACCCTGCACTCTGTACATAGCGCACACCTGAACTCTGCACTCTGTACACAGCGCATCCCTGAACTCTGCACTCTGTACACAGCGCATGGCATCCCTGAACCCTGCACTCTGTACATTGCGCATCCCTGAGCCCTGCACTCTGTACATAGTGCATCAATGAAGCCCACACTTGATGCACATTTATTGCCCATTTAAGATCCCACTGTTAGTGCAATTTGTACTCTGTACATAGAGCACCCCTGAACCCAGTACTCTGAACATAGAGCACCCCTGAACTTTGCACTCTGTATGTAGTGCACACCTGAACTCTGTACATAGGTCACCCCTGAAACTGCCCACTGTATGTAGTGCACATCCGAACTCTGTACATTGGGCACCCCAAAACTGCACTCTCTACATAGAACACCCCTGAACCCTGCACTCTGTATGTGGTGCACACCTGAACACTGTGCATAGGGCACCTCTGAAACTGCAATCTTTATATAGCGCATTCCTGAATGCCACACTTTACACACTCCTGGTACTTATTTCCCTTTTAAGAACCTCCCAGATACAACCAACACTTTGAGGGCAACCATAATGCTGGTACGGCCCACAATGAAATTGTGTTTGACACCCCTGTCCTAGAACAACCTTGCCTTGTGTCTTGTTTCCCTTGAACCATGAACTCTATGCTCCTCCCATAAACCTCCTATTCAAGCCATGCCTTTGCACTTCCTGTTTGCCAGATTATTGTTCTCTCTCCAGCCGATATCTCCCTCTTGTCACTCCTGCTGCCGTCCATATCGCCCCTACGCTCGTTACCGACCTTTGGCTTGTTTATTGACTACGCTTCTGCTTTATCTCTACCTACTATATCTGCTACTGGACCCCGGGTTGCTCACCACCTGGTGGAGTGATCCTGAGGACCATGACCTGCTATTAACACACAGCAAAACCCATCCCCACCATCAGGAGCATCTGGTAAACACCGATTAGTGCTTAGGCCCTGCACCTGGGATGAGCCGGTGTCATCCTCCAGAGTGACCTGCTTGTGTACTTACCCAGCTGGTCGGTGGGAGCCTCTCTACTGCTATAGCTACTGGTCTCTGAGCCTGACCCCTGACCCTGACAATAAGAGATCCCGTTAAAACTAAAAATGAAAAAGGTGAACTAACACTGTACACCCTCCCCATCCCCCCAGTCCCTGCTATACTTACCTCTGTGGATGATGAGCTGTCGGTGCCCACACAGCCAGTCCAGCAGACCAAAGACCAGGTGAACATAGTGTCAGCGGGTGACCCGTCTGGCCATCGTTTTACAATAGGCCAGACGGGAAGGGGTTAAAAGAACATAGATTCCTCAGTATCATATACAGATAGTACGGGACATGGAAATGTGTCATATAAGGATACAAAGATAACCACCACCTACCGTGCCATCCCAATAATAGGGCCACCTGCGTTATGAAAGCCACCACGCCCGGGATAGGGGAGAGCTGCTCAGTTCGTTTTGATTTTAATGGTTTTTACATGGTATCCAATACAATTGAATGTTTTATACCTTGATTGGGGGTGTTGTGGTGTCTATAAAGTCCATATTCTCTGTCTAATCATGTTATTATTCATCAATCCGATCGGCAGACGTGGCACTTAATTTGATGGTTACTTGGTCCTCATAGATACCCCCCAGGGCAGTTCCACTCTAAAGGCCCTTTTATAATTGAATACAATTTTTTTGTACTGAAAATGCATTTTAATGCAGCAAAAGGGGCTGGTGGAAAACGGGCCTTTTATGATGACGGACAAATATTGAATTGTTCAGATGAACAACACTGAAAGATGGTCATATTTACTCAGTAAAAGAAAACAATAAATCAAACAGATGGTAAGTGCATGGAATAAAAAATAAACCCGTCACCCAAAACTTATCCGATGATGAAAAATATGAATAAGCAGAAGTTCTCTGCAATATAATCTTCATGTCACATGACCCTGAAAATATAGGCAACTCTGATATACACATCTTCATTTTCATACCAAAAGTGGAGCTTGGCCACCTACCCTTCCACCTTCTGAGCTCCCACTGCTCAGTGAGACCACCCATCAGAGTACCGAGGTTCAGTAGACAGGAAGGGGAGAAGAAATCCCTGATTTTCCCAGAACGATCTCTTTGACATTTGGTTTTCTCCAAAGGTAACCTCTGATGATCTTTAACAGCCTAACCCTGGGGCTCAACTTTTTCCTACAGGAAAACGTATAATGCTCAGGTCTTGAGGAACCCTTCCTAATGATAATTCATTGGTGATCAGTGGAAAAAATGCCCCCCCCCCCCCTTAAAGTGGTGGTTGGAATGCCACCCTTACAAACCTCTAAAAAAGGTCATTGGGTTCCTGCTTTGGACCCAGAACTTCTAGGTATCATCAGATGGGAGCTCTAGGAACCTTTGGAGGGACCTTGGGGTTCCATAGGGCCTTGGTTGGGACTGGGGGGTCTATGTGCTCCTTTTTTATATTGCTCAGGTTTTGACGGGTTTATTTGTAGGAAGTCGGTGAACATCAGATAACGTTGTTATTTCAGTTGTATTGTGCTAATAATCACTCTCTTTGTACTACTACACAGGTGTTAGGAAGCTGTATTTAATGATCTCTCTCTCTCTCTCTCTCTCTCTCTCTCCCTCTCCCTCTCCCTCTCCCTCTCTCTCTCTCTCTCTCTCTCTCTCTCTCTCTCTGTCTCTCTGTCTCTCTCTCTCTCTCTCTCTCTCTCTCTCTCTCTCTCTCTCTCTCTCTCTCTCTCTCTCTCTCTCTCTCGCCTTGCAGGTGCTTCTCCAAAAATTTCCCAGGGCTTGGAAGTTTTTCACGTTCACAGAGGAAAGTGGAAATCCGGTGTACACTTCCAGTTGCTGGCTGTTGGGGTGCTGTAGCTGCAAAGCTTGCGATTATCTATTTCAAATGAGTGCTACTTACCTCTTAGCAGGTGCCGCCACACTTGGATCAGCTCTCCTCTCTGGAAAGTCAGGATGGGTCAGCATTACATCATAGCTTTGATTTAACCACTTGCTGACCGCCCTGTAGCAGTTTTACTGCTACAGGGCGGCAGCTGTACAGCGGATCACGTACATATACGTGATCCCACACTTCCTCTTGCAGGGGGCATGTGCGCGCCGCCGCCACGCCACTTCTGCTGTGATCATTTACAGCAGAAGCCAATCTGCGGGTCCCGGGCACTCGATGTCCACTGGCACCCGCTGATCGTCAGGCAGAGACTCAGAATAGAGCTCTCCCTATGTGCACAAGGCAGATCTCTGTTCTGACAGTGGGGGATGGGATGGATTTTGTGTTCCTGCAAAGCAGGGAATATATTCCATCTCTTCCCCTAGTAAAATCTCCTCCCGCAGCACACACAAAAACACTGGCTAGGCACACATTTAACACTTTGATCACCTTAAATGTTTAACCCCTTCCCAGTCAGTGTCATTAATATAGTGACAGTGCATATTTTTAGCACTGATCACTGCATTAGTGTCACTGGTTCTCACAAAGTGTCAAAAGTGTCAGTTATGTCGTATACACACGGCCAGACTTTTCGTCAGCAGAGGTCCGACGGAACGAATCCGTCGGACAATTCGACCGTGTGTGGGCTTCATTGGACCTTTGCTGTCGAAAAATCAGACGGACTTTAGATTTAGAACGTTTCAAATCTTTACAATGAACTCAAGTCCAGTCGAAAAATCTGTTGGTCTGTATGCTGGTCTGATGGATGAAAACCAACGCTAGGGCAGCTATTGGCTACTGGCTATGAACTTCCTTATTCGAGTCCGGTCGTACGTCATCACTTGTGTGTGGGAAAGTCCAATTCGACGGAAGTCTGGCAAAAGTCCATTGAAAAGTCAGACGGAATTCAGTCCGTCGAACAGTCCCGGTCGTGTGTACACGGCATAAGTGTCCGCAGTCCCAATATAAGTCGCTGATCGCCTCCATTACTAGTATAAAAATAACTAAATAAATAGAAATTCCACTATACAGTAAACCCCATAGTTTGTAGACGTTATAACGTTCATGTAAACCAATCAATATACACTTAAGCCCCATACACACTATCAGATTTTCTGCTGATTTTTGTCTTCAGATTTACCAAAACCATGTAGTAGAAGGGCCGGCCTGATTGCAGACACATTGAAACTCCTAAGGTTTGACCTCATATTATATGGCTTTGGTAAATCTGAAGGAAAAAATCAGCAGACAATCTGATAGTGTGTATGGGGCTTTATTGGGATTTTTTCTTTACCAAAAATATGTAGCAGAATACATAATTTGATGAATAAATTTGATTTCTTTATTTTTTTTATTGGATGTTTTATAGCAGAAAGTAAAAAATATTGTTTTTTTTTTCCCCCAAATTGTCGCTATTTTTTTGTTTATAGCGCAAAAAATAAAACCCGCAGAGGTGATCAAATACCACCAAAAGAAAGCTCTATTTGTAGGAAAAAAATGATATGAATTTTATTTGTGTACAACTTTGTACGACCGCGCAATCGTCAGTTAAAGTAACGCAATGCCGTATCGCAATAAGTGGCCTGGTCACGAAGGGGGGTAAATCTTCCGGAGGTCAAGTGGTACTCCTGCCATGACGGGAATATGGGGGCTGCCAATTGTTTCCTCCTTGTACCTGGCTGTGTTTGGCCTCAGTGTATCCGAGTCCCACACTAGGAACAAATATGTAACGGCTGAGTCCGATTTATTTATTTTTTCTTAGTAATTGTTTCAGATCATTGGCTCAGAAACTATAGATGCCCGGCAGCCAGGCAATCAGCGTTTTCAGGAGAAGCCAGAAATGGTAGCCTCTTTTTTCTCCTTTAAAGCTGAAATTTAGGAAGATATAAAAGACACAAAGTAATGCAAGTCTGCATTAATACATTGTAATACAACATAACAATGATACAATGTATTCATGTATTAATACATTGTGATCCAGTCTGCATTATAATACATCAATAAATGTATTTTTTTTAGTGCTGCAGCACAAATAATTGAATTGAACTTAGTATAAGCCTCTTGCAATCCACTGAACCACAGAGCTCAGACTGGGGGAGGGAGAAGCAACAAAAAACAACAAAAAAACGAGCCAGTCAGTGCAATGTGCATGCTGGTAGGATGAGAGAGCAGAGAGATTACTTCACCAGTCTGCTGCTTCTCCTTTTGCTGCCCCTTTCCCTGCCAGACAGGGCTGTGCTGTGCTGTAAAACTGTGGATAGGACTAGATGGACAGAAACACAAATTCTTTTGCAAGTAAAAAAACAAAAAATCCCTTATACAGTACAAAGTTCATCTGTGTATTTAATTGTTGGCCTGGAGTTCTACTATAAAGCTGAAATGTAGGTGTGGCTTTTTTGCATCATTGCAAAATATGGTCAATCCCCAGGGAAACTGAAAATCACCATAGTAGGCACTGGCTGCTACTACACCGCTACTACAGCGATTGCCACTAGGGTCAGGAATCTGTGCCAAGCGGCTGCCCTGTTGCATAGTGAACACAGGAGGTCGCTTGCTGGACACAGGTGCCATTCTGAGAGCACTTTGCATTTTGTCAATGAATTCATTGCATTCTTTGATTGGATGAGGTGGAGAAGTGGGGGCTGTGACATCTCCTCCAATCAGAGAACGCCTTGCTTCATTGAGAAAAATACATTCTGTAAATGGTGGCAGTTCCAAACAAGCAACTTCCTGCGTTCACTATGCTATAGGCGAGTCGTGGGTTCTCTTCTCCAAACACTTGAAAGGAGGGAGCAAGGCTTGGTGGAGGGTGGAGCTTGAAACCTTTGAGACCACGCCTCCTAACCTTTGACCTTCAATGAAAAACCCTAACCCTAATTCCAACCCCAAACACTAACCCTAACTCCAACCCCAACCCCTAACCCTAACTCTAACCCCGACTCCAACCCTAACTCTAACCCCGACTCCAACCCTTACCTCAACTCTAACCCTAACTCTAAACCCTAACCCCAACCCTTACCCCAACCCTAACTCTAACCCCTAACCCCAACTCCAACCCTTACCCCAACCCTAACCCCAACTGCAACCCTAACCCCAACCCCAACCCTAACTCTAACCCCAACTCCAACCCTAACCCCAACTCCAACCCTAACCCTAACTCCAACCCTAACCCTAACTCTAACCCCTAAGCCTAACTACTAACCCCAACTCTAACCACTAACCCTAACCCCAACCCCCAATTCTAAGTCTAACCCACAATCTCAACCCTAACCCTACCTCGCCTAGAGGCGATTCAGTTCGCATTGTGCGCTATATAAGTATTTCATTCATTCATTCTAACCCCTAACCCCAACTCCAACCCCTAACCCTAACTCTAACCCCAACTCCAACCCTTACCTCAACCCTAACCCTAACCCCAACTCCAACACTTACCCCAACCCCAACCCTAACCCCAACCCTAACTCTTACCCCAACTCCAACCCTAACCCCAACTCCAACCCTAACCCTAACTCCAACCCTAACCCTAACTCCTAAACCTAACTCCTAATCCCAACTCTAACACCTAACCCTAACCCCAACCCCCAACTCTAACTCCAACCCTAACTCTAACCCCCCAACCCCAACCCTAACTCTAACCCCAACTCCAACCGTAACTCTAACCCCCAACCCTAACTCCAACCCCCAACCCCTAACTTCAACCCCAATTTCAACCCCAACTCCAACCCTAACTCCAACCCTAACCCTAATTCTAACCCCAACCCTATCTCTAACCCCTAAGCCTAACTCCTAACCCCAACTCTAACCACTAACCCTAACCCCCAACTCTTACTCCAACCCTAACTCTAACCCCTAGCTCGAAACCCCTAAGCAGGAAACCCAGGAGCTAGTGGGGATCACTGTAGTAGCGGTGTAGTAGTGGCACATACTACAGTGATTTCCAGATTCCAGGGGGAACCCACAGGTCTGGCACATAGTGGACCAAACTCGGTCAATGTAATTATACAAAGCTGTATCTAAACTTCAGCTTTAAAGGCATATTCCACCTTTTTCTTTTAAAGTAATATTTGTAGAATTATTGGAAAGAGAGGAATGTGCATTTGTTAGTTTTGTTGCATCTGAGCCTGAAAAGCATTGAAATTGTGATCAGTTGATTGTGGGTGCAATGTTCAGGGCCAGTTCACACTGCCCCTCAGTCAAATCGCAGAGCAGCCGGAGCGATTCAGAGCTCTGTGTTGCCGGCTGGCTAGGGGGCAGTATTGTGCACAACTAAGATCACCGCAATGCCCCCCCCCCTCCTTTTTTTTGTTTTTAACAAACTTTATGTGAAGTTTACAAAACGTTATACTTCACACACTGCAATGTCAGGTAATGCGCTGCGCTGCCCAACATTGCAGTGCGATTCTGGCCGGTGCGCTGCGATAGACTACAACATGTCTGCATTTTATCACAGCACGCTGCAGCGCTATGCTGCGTCGCAGTGTGGGTGGGACTTATAGGAAACATTTGTGTTTTGTGTGTCGCCGTGGTGACAGATGTTTGGCCCTTAGGATGCTGCAGATTCTTCCTCCAGTCCCTGTATGGAGGTATATGGGGACTGTACTATAACTATATTTCAGTTATGGAGCTGAAGGAAGTATCAGTGGGATACAAGCGTGGTGACGTCGCTGCAGCCATATTGAAAAAGTAAATGTGCATTTGTTAGTTTTGTTGCATCTGAGCCTGAAAAGCATTGACATTGTGATGAGTTGATTGTGGGTGCAATGCTCAGGCTCCTGCAGACTCTTCCTCCAGTCCCAGGTCTGTATGGAGGTACGGACCTTCAGTTATGGAGCTGGAGGAAGTATCAATGAGCTGCAAGCATGGTGACAGGTGTTTTTTTTCCTTTCCCCTCTCTCTCTCCTCCTTAGTTCCCCATCTCTCTATGATGTGTGTGTGTGTGTGTGTGTGTATATATATATATATATATATATATTTAGTGTACAATAACAAATGTGGATATTATGTTACATTTCTTATTATAGCCATTGTGTTACATACTATATCTGTTTGACCCAAGGGCACGTGGATCCTGATGAAGCAATCCATGTGAAACGCGTCGATCCACCAGGCTCTATATTTACATTATTTTGATTGTGCATTCAGGATATAGATTGCTTTTAACTACTTTATGTCTTTTGATGTATTAATAAAGCTGTATTTTTTTTTCTAATTGTTTACTTTGTGTGAAGTGACACTTATCAGATCTCTCTACTCCAATTTCCTTTGTTAGAAAGCTGGAGGTTCCCTTTGGTGACTGGCGGAGAACTACGGGTCCCTCTGCCACAGTGGCAGATGAGAATTGTAGTCTCCCCAATTAAAATGACAAAGAAGCCTGCAGGGGAAAGAAGTCTGTGATTCGGGGGGGGGGGGGAGGGGTCGCCACCATGTTAGATTTGGGAGGACCGTAAAACATCCTACGGAAGGTGGAAATAGCCGGTCAGCTCCCGGCTGCAGAGCGCAGAGTGACGTTGGTGTTTGTCTGCGGTCACTAAGGATGCCCGGTATAAAATCGATGTCACATTAAGAAAACTCAGAGGAAACAAGGCTGTTTAAGGCTCCAGCACCTGCCATCTGTCCTTTGCCGGACACTGCCCGCCCCGGACCTGTGTGCCAACCAAAGGCAGCTTCATCTGACAGCTGTCTACTCTCAGCTTCCCCTGAACCCATGTCAATATGTATATGTGTGCACAGCCCTGTATGTCAACATACACAATGTGTAACACGCACCCGTTTGCTCACTTTAACCCGTTCCGGCCCATCGCTGAACCAGGATTGTGACATCTGCACTGAGCAGTGGAACCACACGGCATCCGAGCCCCACAAACCAAAAACACCATTTCATTTATTTTTAATATCCACAGCAAACCCCCCTATCCATCCATGTCTCCATCCATCCATCCACCCCTCCATCCATCCATCAATGTTTCCATGTCTCCATCCATCCATCCACCCCTCCATCCATCCATCAATGTTTCCATGTCTCCATCCATCCATCCACCCCTCCATCCATCCATCAATGTTTTCATGTCTCCATCCATCCACCCATCCATGTCTCCATCCATCCATGTCTCCATCCATCCATGCCTCTATCCATCCTTGTCTCCATCCATCCATGCCTCTATCCATCCTTGTCTCCATCCATCCATGCCTCTATCCATCCTTGTCTCCATCCATCCATCCTTGTCTCCATCCATCCATCCATCCATGTCTCCATTCATCCCGTTCTTTATCCATACACCCATGTCTCCATCCATCCAGTTCTTTATCCATCCATCCATGTCTCTATCCATCCTTGTCTCCATCCATCCAAGTCTCCATCCATCCATCCATCCTTGTCTCCATCCACCCATCCATGTCTCTATCCATCCATGTCTCTATCCATCCATGTCTCCATCCATCCATGTCTCCATCCATCCATGCCTCTATCCATCCTTGTCTCCATCCATCCATGTCTCCATCCATCCATGCCTCTATCCATCCTTGTCTCCATCCATCCATCCATCCATGTCTCCATCCATCCCGTTCTTTATCCATCCATCCATCCACCCATGTCTCCATCCATCCAGTTCTTTATCCATCCATCCATGTCTCTATCCATCCTTGTCTCCATCCATCCATGTCTCCATCCATCCAAGTCTCCATCCATCCTTGTCTCCATCCATCCATCCATCCATGTCTCCATCCATGCTTGTCTCCATCCATCCAGTTCTTTATCCATCCATGCTTGTCTCCATCCATCCATCCTTGTCTCCATCCATCCATCCATCCATCCATGTCTCCATCCATGCTTGTCTCCATCCATCCAGTTCTTTATCCATCCATCCAAGTCTCCATCCATCCATGTTTCCATCTATCCATCCATGTCTCCATCCACATATCCATGCCTTTATCCATCCATCCATGTTTTCACCTATCCATGCCTTCATCCATCCATATTTCTATCTATCCATGCCTTCATCCATCCATCCATTTCTCCATCCATGTCTCCATTTATCCATATTTCCATCCATGCATGCCTCCATCCATCCATGTCTCCAATCATCCATATTCCCATCTATCTATGCCTTCATCCATCCATGTCTCTATCCATCCATCCATATCTCCACCCATGTCTCCATTCATCCATGTCTCCATCCATCCATGTCTCCATCCATCCATGTCTCCATTCATCCATGTCTACATCTATCCATGTCTCCTCTCCATCCATCTATCCATGTTTCCATCCATCTATATCTCCATCCATCCATGTTTCCATCCATCTATATCTCCATCCATCTATATCTCCATCCATCCATGTCTCCATCCATCTATATCTCCATCCATCCATCTATCCATCCATCCATGTTTCCATCCATCTATATCTCCATCCATCCATGTCTCCATCCATCCATGTTTCCACCTATCCATGTCTTCATCCATCCATCCATGTCTCCATCCATCCATGTTTCCACCTATCCATGTCTTCATCCATCCATCCATGTCTCCATCCATCCATATTTCCATCTATCCATGCCTTCATCCATCCATCCATGTCTCCATCCATCCATGTCTCCATCCATCCATGTCTCCCTCCATCCATGTCTCCACCCATCCATGTCTCCACCCATCCATGTCTCCACCCATCTATATCTCCATCCATCCATGTCTCCATCCATCCATGTTTCCATCCATCCATGCCTTCATTCATCCATCCATGTCTCCATGTGCCATCATTTCTCCATCCATCCATCCATCCATCCATCCATCCATCCATGTCTCCATCTATCCATTTCTCCATCCATCCATATCTCCATCCATGTCTCTATCCATCCATGTCTCTATCCATCCATGTCTCCATTCATCCATCCATATCTCTATCCATGTCTCCATCCATCCATATTTCCATCTATCCATGTCTCCACCCATCCTTGTCTCCATCCATCTACCTCTGCCGACAGCTCTGGTAAGCAGCAGAGGGCACCGGATCACGGCAGGAGGGGGGTGTCCTCTCTCGCCACCAATAAAAGTGATCTTGCGGCGAATCCGCTGCAGGGACCACTTTTATCTTGTAGCGGACCGCCCGCTGTAAAACTGCGGCGGGCGGTCCGTAGGTGGTTAAGGCGCCTTTCACACTGGGGGCGTTTTTCATGCGTTTTAGCGCTAAAAATAGTGCCTGTAAAGTGCCTCTCATGCCTCCGCAGTGTGAAAGTCCCAGTGCTTTCACACTGGGGCGGTGCGCCTGCGGGACGGGAAAAAAAGTCCTGCAAGCGGCATCTTTGGGGCGGTGTCCCGCACTGTATACACCAATCCCAAAAGGCCCTGCCCATTGGAATGAATGAGCAGCGCTGCCAAAGCGCCTGCGAAGCGCTTCGGCAGAGCCACAGCACGGGCACTTTTAACCCTTTATTCGGCTGCTAGTGGGTAAAAAAGCAATGCTAAAATGATGGTAAAGAGCCGCTAAATCTAGCGCCGCTTTACCGCTAACAGACCCCCGCCCCATTGTATAAAGGACCCAAAGTGGTTAAGCTTTCAGCTGCCATGTGTTGTTTGCAGGCAGTCTTTTCTTTGGGATGCAGCCGCTGCATAAAGGTGTATGGCGCACAGCACCTGCATAAACAAGGTGCTCATTCACGAGCCCCCACCTAAATGAGACCTGTGATCTGGGGAAGGGTTACTTCCGTCGGAGCCTAGACACCGGTGTTGTGTCCCATTAGGATGGGTTCGAAAAGTGACGGGTGGGGGGGGGGGTCCCCCCTTTCCAACAATTTGATCTAGGATTCCCGCGGTGACCCAATGGCGGCGTCCCGGTGATATTCCGGCACGCAGCAGATGTAGTTCCAGCTGAGTTCTCTGCCTTCCTCACAGATGTTCCACTCTCACAACCCCCGTATCGCCTCACCACAAGGAAGCGCACACCACACCGCTACTTACTCAGAACTATTTGTGTACAACATCTGCGCCCCTGATCGCTGTGCTGGAACCGCGCACCTGTTCCTACGTGCAGGACGGCATCAGATGGGTGCAACCGACAGGGATGTGACCACCGGGGTCACAGGGGGCAGCACACGGGTCATCTCTGTTGTCCTTTGTTAGCAGAGTAGAGCTTTGTTTCTGTATATCTCTGTATTTGCATCCTATGTGTATTCTTTGTATTGTACACGTTATTCTTTTTATCACGTTTCAATAAAACCAATATTTTTACAACAATGGTGGGACCTTTAGATGACTTTTACCCCTTTAAAGTCCCATTTAGAGGAAAACTTTGTGTAATTCAAGGTGCAGCGCGGAGCTATCACCGACACACAGTGTAATCACATCGATACTTTGTTTCATTTTATGATTGTTATTGTAAAATGATAAATACATTTTCTGATTGTGAAAGACACGGGTGTGTGCCGAGCGTCTCATCGCTGGAAGGATTTGTGATTCTGCCCACATCGGGGGACACCGCGTCCTCTGGCCCCCGTTCGCACCTGAGCTCACCGGAATCGCACAATTCCAGAATCGTGTATAAAAAAACGCATGACGCGTTTGTGGTGTCACGTCCCTCCGCGTCTCGCATGCAGAAGCGAACGCATAGGTAAGTCGCCCCTCCGCATATGCAAACGATGGTATCGCAGCGATCATTAAACCCCTTTCACACGGAGGCGGTTTTCAGGTGTTTAAGCGCTAAAAATATTGCCTGTAAATCGCCTAAATCCTGCCTGTCATGCCTCCCCGGTGTGAAAGTCCGAGTGCTTTCACAATGGGACGGGAAAAAAAGTGCCGCAAGCAGCATCTTTGGGGCGGTTTGGGAGCGATGTATACACCACTCCCAAAACGCCCTGCCCATTGAAATGAATAGGCAGCGCATCGGAAGCGCCACAACACGGGCGGTTTCTTTGGCCGCTAGCGGGGGGTTAAAAGCGCTGCTAAAACAAAGGTAAAGCGCTACTAAAATGACAGTAAAACGCCGCTAAAATGAGCGGCGCTTTACCGCTAAACACGGCACGCACCAGTGTGAAAGTAGCCTTAGAGCGAGAGCGATAATTCTAGCACTAGACCTCTAAAACTGGTAACCTGTAAAAAAAAAATTAAAAAAAATCAGTTCTCACCTTTGGAGATTTTTCAGTACCGTAGTTCGTCACCATTCCACGAGTGTGCGCAATTTTAAAGCGTGATGTATTAGGTATCTATTTACTCGGCGTAACATCATCTTTCATATTATATAAAAAAATTGGGCTAACTTTACTGTTTTTTTAAATTTTTTTATTTTTATTTAATTCATTTACCACTTCAGCCCCAGAAGGATTTACCCCCTTAAATGACCTGGGCATTTTTTTGCGATACGGCACTGCACCGCTTTAACTGACAATTGCGTGGTCGTGCGACGTTATAATCAAACAAAATTGACGTCCTTTTTTCCCCATAAATAGAGTTTTATTTTGGTGGTATTTGATCACCTCTGCGTTTTTTGCTTTTTTTTGCTCTATAAACAAAAAATGACCGACAATTTTGAAAAAAAAAAAAGAAACAATATTTTTTACTTTCTGCTATAATACATATTCATATCTTCCCTGCTGCTGGCACCACCCTGGGGACCACTAGGCGGGATAAGAAGGACAGGATCCGGCACTACAGAGGAGACATTGTCTCTTGCTCCCTACTACACCTCCTACATTCCGAGCTATCCCTCTGCATTGCACTCTGATGCTCTAGGATGGCGGGTCAGCAAACCCAGACCGCCATCTACCGGTCACCTGTCCACACCTCCCAACTTTCTGAGATGGGAATGAGGGACACCTATCAGCAAAAGTATGCAGGCATAGGACACACCCCTTGTCACTCCCCCTTAAAGGAGAATTGTACAAAAAATCAAGATTGGTTAACCGCTTCCCGACCGCCTCATGCCAATATACGTCGGCAGAAGGGCATGTACAGGCTAAATCACATACCTGTACGTTGCCCTTTAAGAGGTGGCGGGTGCATGCTCGTGCGCCCGCGGGAGGCTCCGTGAGTCCTGTTGCGGGTCCGAGCGCCGCAGGGATACCTGCGATGGACTCACGGAGAGGAAGAATGGGGAGATGCCAATGTAAACAGCACCTCGCCATTCTGCCTAGCAACAAGTGACACTGATCTCTGCTCCCTGTGATTGGAGCAGAGATCAGTGATCTGTAAAACACAGCCACGCCCCCCCACAGTTAGAAACACACCCCTAGGACACACTTAACCCCTACACTGCCACCTAGTGGTTGACCCCTTCACTGCCAGTGTCATTTACACAGGAATCAGTGCATCTGTATCGCACTGATTGCTGTATAAATAACAACGGTCCCAAAAATGTGACAAAAATGTCCGATGTGTCCGTCATAATGTTGCAGTCAAGTTAAAAATCACTGATCGCCGCCATTTAAAAAAAATATATATATATTAATAAAAATGCCATAAAACTATCCCCTATTTTGTAAACGCTATAACTTTTGTGCAAACCAATCAATAATCACTTATTGCGATTTTTTTTTACCAAAAATATGTAGAAGAATACGTATCGGCCTAAACTGAGAAAAAAAATGTTTTATATATATATATATATATATATATATTTTTGGGGGGATATTTATTATAGCAAAAAGTAAAAAATAATGTATTTTTTTTCAAAATTGTCGCTCTTTTTTTGTTTATAGCGCAAAAAATAAAAACCGCAGAGGTGATCAAATACCACCAAAAGAAAGCTCTATTTGTGGGGAAAAAAGAATGTCAATTTTGTTTGGGTACAGTGTGGCACGACTGCGCAATTGTCAGTTAAAGCAACGCAGTGCCGAATCGCAAAAAGTGCTGCTCTGGTCAGGAAGGGGGGGGGGGGGGTAAATTCTTCCCGGGGCTGAAGTAGTTAAACCCTCAAGTGCTTTTTTTTTAACCACTGCTGTTCCTTTATATTGGCTTTTGGAATTTACAAATGTAGCAATTTATAAATCGGATGAAAGGTTTAGCACTGGGAAAACACTTTTTGATGGATAAAAAGTGAATTTTATATACAACTATAGAGATCAGAGCAAAATGAGGGACAAATGAGGGGGAATGAGGGACAGAGGGACATCGCTCCAAATCAGGGACAGTTGGGAGCCGTGCCTGTGCGCCACCTACAGATTGCTGACTGTTGAAGGATATGCTTTGTTCATATTTCATGTCTGAGGTTTACACCCACTGTAATATAACTGCAAAAGTAATTTTCCGAATTTTTTAAATCTGCGGATTTTATTACAATATTATTCAGTGATCCTGCCATGAAGGTCCTTGCTCAGGCACTTCCTATCATCAGGTGACAACATTCTGCTCCTCTGCATTGTGTCACCCTGTAACGCAGCCAATGGGGACCTCCGCTTTCTGCAGAGGTAATGGTTCACTCTTGTCGCCATTGGAGAACCCACCCTGAGAAATGACACTCGGCCATCACAGCTGTGCATGAATGTGGACAGGAAGTGGCTGAAAGAGGCTGCAGGAGGTCAGCAGCACTGAGATGCATTATTAGATTACAAGTATTTTATATATATATATAAAAAAAACAAAAAAACAGCTTGTGTTTATCATGCACCAATCATGCGGTCACAATCCAATTTACTAGAAATTCTTTAGGCACTTAGGAGGAAGGTAAGGGTAATCCCGCGACCGTCCATTCACATCGCTCTGCGATTTAGTGTTCCTAATTATACACACGGAAGTTTTTAAAGGTGTTTGGTTAGGAAGGTTAATACGGGCGGACGCTTCTACAAAGTGTACCATTAGTGTGTATGGAGCGGATATTGGAGGGGAATCCGCCACTCACGACACCCGCAGCGGTCGGAGCGGCACGCAGCAATCAATAAAAGCCCCTTTTTACGTTGCACTCGACGCCCATCTAAATACCAGCAAATTGTTCTATAGTGTTATAGCCTTCGTGTGCCGGCCGTGCGGCGCAAATGTGTCCATTATGTATAAGAGCCGCGTCGGCTTAGATTAACCCTTTCCTGGAGATGGTGGAAGAAGAAGTCCAAGGACACCCAGATCTCTGAACCACGGCTGAGATTATCGAGGATCCGAAGATCTCTAGCTGCAAAAAATTCACTGCTGGCAGGCGTGTGCATCGCTGCGGGGAAGAGGCCGACCACGTGTACCACCCAATAGAAAAAAAAAGCAGAGGAAAACTCCAAGCCCATTTACCGACCAGCCTGCAGACAACCAAATTATCCTGTCTAATGCCGTGTACACACGCTTAAACAATCCGGTGGAAAAGTCCGGCGGACAATCCCCCCGTGTGTGGGCTCCGGCAGACTTTTTTTACCGTAAAGTCCGGCGGACTAAGAAAGTTGTTTTACACCAAAATATGACAATACAGCAGTGTGTGTGCTAGTCCGCCGTACTTTTGAAATGAACAGACTTTTCCCGCACGGAGAAAAGTCCGTTCATTTTGAGCGCGGCTCCGGGTAGCCGGGACTAGCGAAGGAAGCGTCGCTGGCCCCGTCGCCTGGTATGGAGTTAAAAAGGAAGCCCTACGCCGAAAAAACGGCGTGGGGGTCCCCCTCTAGGTCCATATCAGACCCTTATCCGAGCACGCTACCCAGCTGGCCAGGAAAGGGGGTGGGGGCGAGCGACGCCCCCCCCCCCCCCTGAGCTGTACCAGGCTGCATGCCCTCAACATGGGGGGGTGCTTTGGGGAAGGGGGGCCCTGCGCCCCCCCCACCCCAAAGCACTTTGTCCCCATGTTGATGAGGACAAGGGCCTCTTCCCAACAACCCTGGCCGTTAGTTTCGGGGTCTGCGGGCGGGGGGGGGGGCTTATCAGAATCCAGGAGCCCCCTTTAATAAGGGGGCCCCCGGATACCGCCCCCCCACCCTATGTGAATGAGTATGGGGTACAATGTACACAAACACAACACACAAGGGTTAAAAATTGTTTATTGCACAGCTCCGGGGTCTTCTTCCGTCTTGGGGGGTCTTCTCGCCGGACTCCTCCGCTATCTTCTGCTATCTCTTTTACTAGCGGAGGAGCTTGGCTTTCTTCTTCGTCGCCGCCCTCTTCTTCCGACTTCGGGGGTCTTGTCCCCCTCTTCGGTTCTTCTTGCCGGGCCTCCGCGCCTTCTTCTAGCTCTTTTACAAGCGGTGGCCCGGTCTTGTCACCGCTGTCTTCGTCGTCGCCGCCTTCTGTTCTTCTCTTCTCTTCTTGAGCTGTTGCCTCATTGCTGTCTCTGGCCACAATGACAGGCACGCGGCGTGCGGTGACTTATATAGGGACATCGGCGGATGATGTCCCCACCCATTATGATGCCCACGCCCATTATGATGTCACAGTCCCAGAGGATGCTGGGACTGTGACATCATAATGGGCGGGGACATCATCCGGCGATGTCCCTATATAAGTCGCCGCACGCCACGTGCCTGTCATTGTGGCCAGAGACAGCGACGAGGCAACAGCTCAAGAAGAGAAGAAGAGAAGAGAAGAAGAGAAGAGAAGAACAGAAGGCGGCGATGACGAAGACAGCGGCTACAGAAGAGCTAGTAAAAGAGCTAGCAGAAGATAGCGGAGGAGTCTGGCGAGAAGAGCCCCCCTAGACGGAAGAAGACCCCCGGAGCTGTGCAATAAACTATTTTTAACCCTTGTGTGTTGCTTTTTTTTTACATTTTTTTTCACAGGTGAATGGGTAGGGGTACATTGTACCCCATACTCATTCACATAGGGTGTGGGCCGGTATCCGGGGGCCCTCTTTTTAAAGGGGGCTCCTGGATAAGCCCCCCACCCGCAGACCCCAACAAACAATGGCCAGGGTTATTGGGAAGAGGCCCTTGTCCTCATCAACATGGGGACAAGGTGCTTTGGGGTGGGGGGCCGCAGGGCCCCCCCACCCCAAAGTACCCCCCCATGTTGAGGGCACACGGCCTGGTACGGCTCAGGAGGGGGGCGCTCGCTTGTCCCCATCCCCTTTCCTGGCCGGCACCAATCAAATGCAGCCTCACCAACGTCCATCAATGCAGCCTACCAGCGCCCATCAATGCAGCCTCACTGGCGCCATCAAATGCAGCCTCACCAGTGCCCATCAATTAAGCCTACCAGCGCCCATCAACTGAGCCTACCAGCGCCCATCAATTCAGCCTCACCAGCACCAATCAAATGCTGCCTCACCAGCACCAATCAAATGCAGCCTCACCAACGTCCATCAATGCAGCCTACCAGCGCCCATCAATGCAGCCTCACTGGCGCCCATCAAATGCAGCCTACCAGCACCCATCAATGCAGCCAACCAGCGCCCATCAATGCAGCCAACCAGCGCCCATCAATTGAGCCTCACTAGTGCCTATCAATTGAGCCTCACCAGCGCCCATCAATTGAGCCTCACCAGCGCCCATCAAATGCAGCCTCACCAGTGCCCATCAATGCAGCCTCACCAGCGCACATCAATGCAGCCTCACCAGCACCAATTAAATGCAGCCTACCAGTGCCCATCAATGCAGCCTACCAGCGCCCATCAATTCAGCCTCACCAGCGCCCATCAAATGTAGCCTCATAGCTCCCCTCAAATGCAGCCTCACCAGTGTCCATCAAATGCAGCCTATCAGCGCCCATCGAAGAATGTTTGCTTGCTTCCATTCATTCGGGAGTCGGGAAAAAGACACAGTCCTCCCCCGCCACTGTGCCTCTGACACTATGTGTGAATGGAGCGGCGTCTGCCTGTTGATGCTGAGACTTAGTTGCTTGCTTCAGAGAGAAGAGAGTAGGAACACCAGTGTCCAGGTGCCCTAGGCAGCAGGGCGCCCTAGGCGGCTGCCTAGATTGCCTAATGGTAGAACCGGCCCTGCATGTACACACGATCGGAATTCTCATCGGAAAAAGCTCTGATGGCTTTCCCGACGGAATTCCGCTCAAGCTGTTTTGCCTACACACGGTCACACCAAATTCCGATCGTTTAGAACGCGGTGAGACGTACAACACGTACGACGGGACTAGAAAAAGGAAGTTCAATAGCCGGTAGCCATAGTTACAATTTACTTATCTCTGATGCCAGGTCCACTTTTTTCCCCCACGTTTAAAAGATCATTTCTACACTATCCCTTTAATTATTATTTTTTTTGATCAACTTTATTGCTATTACAACAACATCCCTTGTGATAGCATGGTCCGGGACAGGTCCTCTTTATGGATCGATTTGATTAACAAACTTAGAATGGAAGTGATGAAATCCTCGACGCTTCCAATTTCTTCCATCACAGAGCAGAGGATGTACCTTCCTCCCCTCTCCTCCTCTCAGCACAAGGAGCGGCAGCGATCCTAAAACTCCGCGATCGATTGGGAGAGCCTGGTGCAGGTGGCGGGATGGGGCCCTTCCCGTAGAAGTGGTCGGGTGGCTGTATAGCCGCTTGGATCACTTCTACAGAAATGTTGGTACTGGAATGGGCATGGCAGCCATTGTCCCGGTTCTGCCACGTCTACCCCCGAGGACCTACACAGGGCCGTCTTTAATATTGATTGGACCCTGGGCAAAACTTTTCTTGGCCCCCCCCCCCCCCCCCATGCAGTTTTTTTCTCCACCTGCTCTGAGACATACAATAAATAGCAGCTAGACTCAAAATCAGTTTACTGAATCAGATCAGGCAGCTATTGCAATTGGTTGCCAGAGGTTACATTGTATTGTTACCGCTCACTGAAGGGTTGCTAGAGGTTACAGCACACATTACCGCTCACTGACTGGTTGCTAGAGGTTACAGCACACATTACCGCTCACTGACTGGTTGCTAGAGGTTACAGCACACATTACGGCTCACTGATTATTTGCTAGAGGTTACAGCACATGATTTCTGATTGTTGATTGGTTGCTAGAGATTACTGTGGATATGACCTCAGGGGGCATGATATACATATAAATGCTGCCGGCGGCCCCTATTTACATAGGAATGCCACGGCTATTTACATATAAATGTCGGTTATGTACATGTAAACACAGGGTCTGCAGGTAAGTCACCTTTACACAACAATAGGGCAGAGCTGGGCAGCATTAGCAGCAGCTCTTCACACTGAGATATTGGGACACAGCACAGGACTAAACCCTCAAGGGACAAGGGAATTTAAACCAGGATAGTTTGCAAGTGTGAGGCAGCTGCTTTGGGCCCCACAACAATGACAGGGCCCAGGGCAGCTGCCCCTTTTGCCCTGCCTTAAAAACGGCCCTAGACCTACAGGTATAGCCTAATGCCACGCACACACAACCGGACTTTTCGAGGGACAAGGTCCGACAGACTTTCGACGGAGTTCTGACAGAGTTCTGAAGGACTTTCCGAATGAACGGACTTGGCCACACACAATCACACCAAAGTCCGACAGATTTGAACGTGATGACGTATGACTGGACTAGAATAAGGAAGTTCATAGCCAGTAGCCAATAGCTGCCCCCGCGTTGGTTTTTTTCCGTCGGACTAGCATACACACGAGCGGATTTCTCGGTAGGAACTGGATCCGGTGGAGTTCTGGCGGAAAAATTTGAAACATGTTTCATTTCTAAAGTCTGTCAGACTTTTGCAAATGAAAAGTCCGCTGCAGCCCACACACGATCGAATGGTCTGCCGGAATTGTTCCGTCTGACTTTTGATGTTGAAAAGTCTTGGTCGTGTGTACGCGGCATTAGGGGTTGAAGTGGTTAGTTGTTGTTTCTCTAACTTCACTTTCCCTTGCTGGTTGTTACCTGAAAAGTGAAAAACTGCCGACAGAGTATATATAATGAGAGGAGAAAGACGCAGCTTCTGAGCTCTGTTGCAAATAATTGCCTTTACGTTTCCATCCCGACTTCCAGTATATGGATGTTCCTGAGGTTAATACGGTTAAATGTGGACATTATTGTGTTTTATTCCATGTAGGTGTTAATATTAGGGACAGCCATGCTGCGGCATAACAGAATTGTCCAATTTGCCGGCATTGAGGTGAGATGAAGAAGTCAAGGGCGATGTAAAAGGGGGATTTTATTGATTGCACCATGCTGCTCTGACCATTGTGGGTGTCATCAATGGAGGATCCCCTGCCGACATCCAGCTCCATATGCTAATGAAGCCATATTCACCCCAACAATTGTTCTTTTGTCTTAAGAGGCTAAAGGGTGAATTGGGTGGCAGGTGGGTAATTTGGTTAATGGGTGGATATGAGTCGATTAAGAGCAGCCAAGTTGCCCTGTATTTGTGTGGGCTTCCTCCCGCAGGCTGAGGACATACTGGCAGGTTAACTGGCTATTGCCCACAGTGGATGCACAGTAAAGAATGAAGGCCACGGATGCTACTTGGAAATATCCTTTAATATTTGCTGTAAAGAGCTGAAGTATTCCTGGCTTCTGATTTTATGGCCCTGCCATCCTTTCAGAACAGCTAAGATTTTTTTTTGCCACATAGTTAGTAAGGTTGAATAAAGACACCAGTCCATCCAGTTCAACCTGAGCGAGTGTCTACAATTGTCCCTATCCCTGTACATTTCACACTCACATTGGTCCCTACCCTCAAGGGGCCCACAATCCAAGGTCTCCATTCATATACTAGGGGCCAATTTTGGGCAGAAGCCAATTAGCCTACCTGCATGTCTTTGGATTGTGGGAGGAGACCGGAGTACCTGGAGGAAACCCACACAGGCACAGGGAGAACATGCAAACTCCAGGCAGGTAGTGTCGTGGTTGGCATTTGAACCAGCAACCCTTTTTACTGCTAGGTGAGAGTGCTAACCACTACACCACTGTGCCGCCCACTACACCACTATGCTACCCACTACACCACTGTGCCGCCCACTACACCACTGTGCCGCCCACTACACCACTATGCTACCCACTACACCACTGTGCCACCCACTACACCACTGTGCCGCCCACTACACCACTGTGCCGCCCACTACACCACAGTGCCGCCCACTACACCACTGTGCCGCCCACTACACCACTGTGCCACCCACTACACCACTGTGCCGCCCACTACACCACTGTGCCACCCACTACACCACTGTGCCACCCACTACACCACTGTGCCACCCACTACACCACTGTGCTACCCACTACACCACTGTGCCGCCCACTACACCACTGTGCCGCTCACTACACCACTGTGCCACCCACTACACCACTGTGCCGCCCACTACACCACTATGCTACCCACTACACCACTGTGCCGCCCACTACACCACTGTGCTACCCACTACACCACTGTGCCGCTCACTACACCACTGTGCCACCCACTACACCACTGTGCCACTCACTACACCACTGTGCCACCCACTACACCACTGTGCCGCCCACTACACCACTATGCTACCCACTACACCACTGTGCCGCCCACTACACCACTGTGCTACCCACTACACCACTGTGCCGCCCACTACACCACTATGCTACCCACTACACCACTGTGCCGCCCACTACACCACTGTGCCGCCCACTACACCACTGTGCCGCCCTACATGAGTGGATAAGAAATTAAAGTACAGAGTAAATGGAAAAAACAAAGAATGCTGTCTGGAAACATTTGTAAATTCCATATTTCTGATGATAATTTGAAGAGGTTTTTCTACATTCAAAAAAAGAACATCAAACAACCCATGGACAATTCCCACCATTGGTCACCACTCGAACAGTGGTGGTATTGGAGTAGTTCAGCAGCAATATTCAAAAAGTTGATCAACACATGAAGTAGGTAGGGAGCAGTGCCAGGACAAGGTCATCCAGCTCCCAGGGCAAAGATGCCAAACTGCGCCTCTCTTTCCCTTAGGGTTAGGGTCAGGGTGCCCCCTAACCCTGCAATAAACCATTGCGCCAGGGGCAGCCGTCCCCCTGCCCACCCCTTGTCCCGGCCCTGGTAGGAAGACTATGAAGGTCTACAGAGATAGGACATACCCACAAGCTTTTCATCTGAGAACGGAAGACCGCTTCTATCATTGATAATGCTTCTGATTTTAGGCCTGCCAACATTTTGTAAGCCATGTAACTGTGGAAGAAGCATTGATAGAACAGAACACATACATATAACGCCGGACTCAGGAATCCCAGACTGGAGTACCTGGGCAGTAGTCCACCTTTGACTTAATGGTTGACTCCAGAGTAAGTTCCCTCTTACTTGTTTTGGTTGCCCCACACTGCCAGCCCCAGGAACTGGTTTCTTTAGTTTACATGGAGCCAGCATGCCCAATGAAAAAAAGATGGGCACCTTGTGTCACTCCCAAACGCTAACTCCTCCATACCAGCAACTTGTACGAAAACCATCTACAGGGCGACATCTAGAAACTCCTGATATGAGATAGAAGAGATTCACGTGGGGTCAGGGATGAACCTCAAACTCCTGCCAACCATAATAAGGGGGTCACCCCTTTATATTGCTACAACTTCAGATTGAGGTGTTTAGACCTAGATAGATAGATAGATAGATAGATAGATAGATAGATAGATAGATAGAGTGAGTACCAGCAGCCAGGAAGACAAACAGTTACGCCGCGTACACACGACAGGACTTTCCAGCAGACTAAGTCCGAAGGGATTAGTTCGTCGGACAATCCGATCGTGTGCGGGCGAAAAAAAAGATAGAAATAGAACATGTTTCAAATCTATCCTGATGGACTCAATTCCGATGGACTAAAACCGTTCGCCTGTGTGCTGATCCGACCAAATACGACTCAAGAGAAGCTATTGGCTACTGGCTATTGAACTTCTTTGTTTAGTCCCGTTTACGTCATCACGTTCAAAACGAACGGACTTTCGAACTGACCTAGTCCGGTCATGTGTGGCCAAGTCTGTTTGTTCGGAAAAATCCGTTGGAAGAAAGTCCATCGGACCTAGTCTGCCGGAAAGTCCGGTCGTGGGACGCGGCATTAGATGGTCAGATAGGTAGACAGAGCAACCGACAGACAGAGAGACCATAAAATTAGACGGACAAGTAGATGGACCGGACAGATCGACGAACTGATGAAATGACCAACATAGGACAGATGGACGGATCTCCTCCATGGATGATGTAACGTTTCCGTGGTTACGCTCTCTGCCATTTAAACTCTCAGGTTGTGGGGCCCAGCAAACCTGTTTATCTCTGGTGGGTGGTGATGGATGTTGTGGGCAGATTTACTATATCAGTGCATAGCAGGATCCCCCTCCTATGAATCACACAGGCCCAGGCACGACAGAAGCTTGTTATCCAACCCGCACATGTAACACGACTGTCCTGCGTTCTGGTGAAAGAACAAAAACAGACAAACACGCACGCTCTGTATAGTACATGGATGTCTGGGGAAGAAGGAGATGCAACCATTTAAAGAGGCACTCCAGTCAAAATAGACACGTATGTTATTAATGGTATCAAATCTTTTCTTGACTCAATGCAGGTCTTACATAGGATATGATTGTTACCGGGTGGATGTGCGTTGGTACAGAAGTTTTTCCCCAAACTTGAGTTCGTTTTGAATCGTTTTGTCATCACTTTGATCACGTGATCTATAATCAATTCTAGAAAGATATAAAAGATACAAATAGATCCATGGAACCCTGGGTGAGAAACCCGGCTTCAGTACCTGATCACTGATTATTCCCATTGTCACACAGAGATCAGTCATTCTCATATAAGATCTGTCAGGTTGTACAAAGGGGTTGGGAGATCCCTTTATTCCTGTATATATATATAAAACATATAACAAGCCCAGGATCTGAACCTACAACCTCTGCTGCATCTGGCAGTAGCTCTTCTTTCACCCTGTATGACCTCTTGGGACAATGTTGCCTTGTCTCTTTTTTTCTGGTGAACCTTGAACCCTTTGCTCCTCCCATGAACTTCCCAATTTAAGCCATGTCTCTGCACTTCCTGTTTGCCAGATTATTGTGCTCTCTCCAGCCGATATCTTACTCTATTGTGTATCTGCAGCTGTCCTTATTGACACTCTCGCTCATTACCGACTTTTGGATTGCGCTTGATTCCAACATTTGTTACTGACCTTTGGCTTGTTTACTGACTACGCTTCTGTTTGATCCCTGCCTGCTATATCTGCTACTGGACCCAAGCTTGCTCACCTCCTGGTGTAGGGGGGGGGATCCGGAGGATGGAGTCCTAGTATTAACACTCATAAAAACCCATCCCCACCATTAGGAGCTCTGGTGAATACCAGTTAGTGCTTATATCCCACAACTCAGGTAAATTTACGTCACCCGTCAGACTCAGAGTGACCTGCTTGTGTACTTATCCTGCTGGTCAGTGGGAGCCATTCTACTGCTAAAGCTACTGGTCTCCGAAGCCTGACCCCTGACTGTGGCACCATTACATTAAAGGACCAGTGGGTATTCCCAAGTGGGAGCAGGTGGGGCCAAGCTGGAGCTATACTGAAAAAGCTGAGATTACAGTATTTCTGCTGGTTGTACTTTGGGATCTACAGATGGCTTTGATGTGTGATTGGGTTTGGGCATCTTTCCATCATGCGCTCGTCAACTGCCCCAGCGTGATACACAAAGGTGTGATCAGTCCTGACCATACACTATTGGAGCTGTCCACCTAACCCATGTACTGAAGGACGCTTATCTACATGTTATAACGACTTTATATTTCACAGATTTACCTGCTTGGAATCTGTGTCCAAATTTCAAAATATAGATTATAGATTAAACATAATGCCCATTGGAAGAGCGGGTACATCCGAAATGCTGCACTGCCACCAGGACAGGAATAAAGGGAAAATCTCCCAACTGGGGCACTTGTTTCTGTGACAACTGTCCAAGAAGGTAGATCCCTCACATTATAAATATCTTCTCACTTCCTGTTGAATCTACAGGACAGGAAGCAAAGGGAAATATTCCCAATGAGACGGAAATAACAGCAATACCCCGACATGTCCCCAGTCTCCACCAACTCCTATAGCAACTCTCTCTTTCAGCATGTCTTCAGTATCTAACCATCTATTATAGGATACCTGCAGTATCTGACCATCTCCTGTATCATGTCTGCAGTATCTGACCATCTCCTGTATCATGTCTGCAGTATCTGACCATCTCCTGTATCATGTCTGCAGTATCTGACCATCTCCTGTATCATGTCTGCAGTCTCTGACCATCACCTGTATCATGTCTGCAGTCTCTTACCATCTCCTGCATCATATCTGCAGTATCTGACCATCTCCTGTATCATGTCTGCAGTATCTGACCATCTCCTGTATCATGTCTGCAGTCTCTGACCATCACCTGTATCATGTCTGCAGTCTCTTATCTCCTGTATCATGTCTGCAGTATCTGACCATCACCTGTATCACGTCTGCAGTCTCTGACCATCACCTGTATCATGTCTTCAGTCTCTGACCATCTCTTGTATCATGTCTGTAGTCGCTTATCATCTCCTGTATCATGTCTGCAGTCTCTGACCATCTCCTGTATCATGTCTGCAGTCTCTGACCATGTCTTGTATCATGTCTGCAGTCTCTTATCATCTCCTGTATCATGTCTGCAGTATCTGACCATCTCCTGTATCATGTCTGCAGTCTCTGACTATCTCTTGTATCATGTCTGCAGTCTCTGACCATCTCTTATATCATGTCTGCAGTCTCTGACCATCTCTTGTATCACATCTGCAGTTTCTGAACATCTCTTGTATCATGTCTGCAGTCTCTGACCACCTCCTGTATCATGTCTGCAGTCTCTGACCACCTCCTGTATCATGTCTGCAGTCTCTAGCCATCTCTTGTATCATGTCTGCAGTCTCTTACCATCTCTTGTATCACGTCTGCAGTCTCTGACCATCTCGTGCATCATGTCTGCAGTCTCTGGCCATCTCTTGAATCATGCTCATAGTCTCTGACCATATCTTGTATCATGCTGTAGTCTCTGAGCATCTCTTGTATAATGTCTGCAGTCTCTGGCCATCTCTTGTATCATGTCTGCAGTCTCTGATCATCTCCATTTGCATGTCACAGTCTCTGGCCATCACTTTGTGTGCCCATTATCTCCTCTGACAGCCTCTTATATCATGCCTGTAGTCTCTGAACATCTCTTGTATCATGTCTGCAGTCTCTGATCATCTCTTATATCATGTCTGCAGTTTCTGGCCATCTCTTGTATCATGTCTGCAGTCTCTGACCATGTATTGTAGTATTCCTGTAGTCTCTGACCGAATCTTTTAGCATGCTCCTAGTCTCTATCCATCTCTTGCAGCATGTTCCTAGTCTCTGAGGCCGCGTACACACGGGCGGACTGTTCGTCCAACTTTGTCCGCTGAACAGTGTTTGGGTGGACAGTCCGCTCGTGTGTGGGCTTTCAGCGGACAGTTTCAGCGGACAGTTTGACGAACAAGGTTTTTCGGAAATTCCGTAAAACTGTCCGCTGAAACCTTGTTTGAGCGAACAGTCCGCCCGTGTGTAGGCTTGTTCGTCAAACTAAGTTCCGCGCATGCTCAGAAAGGCTTAACACGCCGAAAGTTATAATGCAGTGTATAGGACGTCGTATTTTTCGTCCCGTCGTACGTGCCGTTCACGTCATCGCGCACGGTTTCAGCAAACTGTTCGTTCGTCGTGTGTGGGCATGTCCGTCCATGCTAATTTTGAGCGGACTGTTTGCCGAAACTGTTTGACGGACAAAGTTGGGCGAACAGTCCGCGCGTGTGTACGCGGCCTGACTATCTCCTGTTGCATGTCTACAGTCTCTGTCACTTTTCTGGTGGCCCTTTGCTGATATCAGGCCCTCAATATAAAGTATCCATCATTGGTTTATGTATTTCAACAATACAAATATAGATATAAAAAAATAATAATAATAATCACTTACATGAAAAAGTTATAATAACTACTTAGTTTACATCAGGCTTGCACGGTAAAAGTTTTGTGTGTTTTGTTGGTCAGTATGGAATAAGCGGGTGTTTCCCTTTAATGGACATTTTTCCTGACTATTTGTGAACAATTGTATACTGCTCTCAGTATATACACTACATACCTCCTCATAGCAGGTTCTCTGTCCCTATATAACCCTCCGATCCCCACCCCCTCCTTTAGGTCACCTTCCTCCCATCCCTGTGAAGCTCCGCGCTCGTCCTACACACCTGCTGTTCTGTGTGTTTGCCTTGCTGTGTTTATTATTGATCATGTGCGCACTGATCCTTCCCGGGGTCAATCTACGCCGCCCAGCCGCCTTCCTATAGACGCGGGCCAACGCTTTATGCCACTTGTTTGATCAGAGTGAAGGAAGGAATTACTTCTCCAAACACAAAGAAAATCTCTAAAACTTATTTTGTACAATTTCCCACCTATGCCCATTTTGTGGTGCAAGTAATGCACGCTGCCCATTCATTGTCAGTGGGGCCCAGCAAGAGGCGACGGGCCAAAAAAAAAACACCCGCCCCAAGTTTTCTCAACACACTGCTTTATTCTTTATTACATTATTACTACGTGTATTATTACATTTACATTATACATTTATTATTATATTATTCTTTATTACATGTGTTGAAGAGGCGGGTTGCGTTTGTTTACCCCATGTATGCCCATTGGGGCACCATTGATAATGAATAGCCAAGCACAGCAATATGCACACAAAGTGCGTTGTGGGCAGTACAATAGGCATGCAAAAGTGTGAAGAATCCTTTAAAGAGGAAGTAAACCCTGATGGGTGTTACTTCCTCTTTGATTCCCTGCAAAGGTAAAGCATAATGGACTACTATGCATCGCATCGCATCGCATCGCATCACATAGTAGTCCATTATGTGTCACTTACCTGACACAGGAGCCAGCGATGTCACCGCTGTCCCCTGTAGTTCAGAGCATCCATCTTCTTGGTGGGTCTCGCTGCTCCGGCACTGTGATTCGCCGGAGCAGCAATGACGTCTTCAGGTAAATATCTCTTAAACCGTGTAGGTCAAAGGCTTACTTGTAGGTCAAAGTGTTTTGTAAGGGTTTACAACCACTTTAAAGAGTAACTCCACTTTTATTGAGAACCCCTCCGCCTCCTCTGGGATTTATGTACAGTGGGGGAAAATATTGATTGACTCCCCTGCGGATTGTGTAAGTTTTGCCCACTTACATAGAAATGAGGGGTCTATCATTTTTATCACAGGTGTATTTTATGTGATAGAGACAGAATATCAACCAAAAATCCAGAAAAAACACACATAATACAAATGTTATAAATGGAGTTTTTCAGTGAGTAAAATAAGTATTTGATCCCCGAGCAAAACATGACTTAGTAGTTGGTGGAGAAACCCTTGTTGGTGATCACAGAGGTCAGATGTTTCTTGTAGGTGGTGATGAGGTTTCCACATCTCAGGAGGGATTTTGCTCCTCTCTTCTCTACAGATCTTCTCTAAATCCTTAAGGTTTCTTGGCTCTCTCTTGGCAACTCGAAGTTTCAGCTCCCTCCATACATTTTATACAGGATTAAGGTCTGGAGACTGGCTGGGCCACTCCATGACCTTAATGCGCTTCTTCTTGAGCCACTCCTTTGTTGCCTTGGTGGTATGTTTTGGGTCATTGTCATCCTGGAAGACCCATCCATGACCCATCTTCAGTGTTCTGGCTGAGAGAAGAAGATTCTCATCCAAGATTTTACAATCCATGGCCCCGCCCATTGGCCCCTCAATGCGGCAAAGTCAGCCCGTACCATTAGCAGAGAAACAGCCCCAAAGCATCATGTTCCCACCTCCGTGTGTGACTGTAGGGATGGTGTTCATGTTCCCACCTCCATGTGTGACTGTAGGGATGGTATCCATGTTCCCCCCTCCGTGTGTGACTGTAGGGATGGTGTCCATGTTCCCACCTCCGTGTGTGACTGTAGGGATGGTGTTCATGTTCCCACCTCCATGTGTGACTGTAGGGATGGTGTCCATGTTCCCCCCTCCGTGTGTGACTGTAGGGATGGTGTCCATGTTCCCACCTCCGTGTGTGACTGTAGGGATGGTGTTCATGTTCCCACCTCCGTGTGTGACTGTAGGGATGGTGTCCATGTTCCCACCTCCGTGTGTGACTGTAGGGATGGTATCCATGTTCCCCCCTCCGTGTGTGACTGTAGGGATGGTGTCCATGTTCCCCCCTCCGTGTGTGACTGTAGGGATGGTGTCCATGTTCCCACCTCCGTGTGTGACTGTAGGGATGGTGTTCATGTTCCCACCTCCGTGTGTGACTGTAGGGATGGTATCCATGTTCCCACCTCTGTGTGTGACTGTAGGGATGGTGTCCATGTTCCCACCTCCGTGTGTGACTGTAGGGATGGTGTTCATGTTCCCACCTCCGTGTGTGACTGTAGGGATGGTGTCCATGTTCCCACCTCCGTGTGTGACTGTAGGGATGGTGTTCATGTTCCCACCTCCGTGTGTGACTGTAGGGATGGTGTTCATGTTTCCACCTCCGTGTGTGACTGTAGGAATGGTGTTCATGTTCCCGCCTCCGTGTGTGACTGTAGGGATGGTGTTCATGTTCCCACCTCCGTGTGTGACTGTAGGGATGGTGTTCATGTTTCCACCTCCGTGTGTGACTGTAGGGATGGTGTCCATGTTCCCCCTCCGTGTGTGACTGTAGGGATGGTGTTCATGTTCCCACCTCCGTGTGTGACTGTAGGGATGGTGTCACCGGGCATAGTGGCTTCGTGTCACCGAGTGAAGGAAGGAAATATGTGGAATTTACAAAAACTTTAAGATCATTCATAATAGGATTTGGCCAGAAATAATCAAAATACAATGTGGGGATGAATATATTCTTATGACTATAGATACACTTTACACTCCGAATTCATTGCGGAATAAAGCGGGCGCTCCTGCGACCCTCGCTGCGGTGCTGTATGGCGGCACTGAAAACATCTCAGAACCTGCAGCTGTTACCTTTTTTTATTCATTGGAATGATGTTTATGGGTTTTGCTATCACACGACAGAATACAAATAAAACAACATAATATAATGAAAGCAGCAAATAATTGCATGTGGCTCGTTTCCAGCACAGCGTGCAATAAAATGCGTATACTCCAGTAAACACACTTTTCTGTTTCAATAAATTTTTATTGGAATTTTTCAGGTAAATACAGCAGAATAATTACCATTCTGAGGGTGTGGCTAGTGCGTGGCAAGTAAAAGAGTTGAGAAATCGGACTATTGTCATGTGCCAGTAGCTGGTAAGGTGGTGACCATCGTCAAGTGGTCATGGCCGGTAAGGTGGTGACCATGATAAATTGGCAGTAGCTGGTAAAGTGCTGACCATCATCAACTGCCAGTGGCCAGTAAGGTGCTGACCATCAAGTGCCAGTGGCTGGTAAGGTGCTGACCATCATCAAGTGCCAGTGGCTGGTAAGGTGCTGACCATCATCAAGTGCCAGTGGCTGGTAAGGTGCTGACCATCATCAAGTGCCAGTGGCTGGTAAGGTGCTGACCATCATCAAGTGCCAGTGGCTGGTAAGGTGCTGACCATCATCAAGTGCCAGTGGCTGGTAAGGTGCTGACCATCATCAAGTGCCAGTGGCCAGTAAGGTGCTGTACATCATCAAGTGCCAGTGGCCGGTAAAGTGCTGACCATCAAGTGCCAGTGGCCGGTAGGGATGAGCTTCGTGTTCGAGTCAAACGTACGTTTGACTCGAACATTGGCTGTTCGTCCGTTCGGCGAAATCCGAACATTTTGGTCCGTTCGCGTCAAATTCGCGTGCGATGGCGCAGTGCATTGCTGGCTCATGATTGGCCAAGCATGCACTGTGACCCCGCATGCTTGGCCAATCGCAGCGCCAGCAGCGAGGAGAGCCATGATTGGCCACAGGCAGGATTCCTGTGGCCAATCATAGCTCAGGCTGTGTAGTGCACGCCCCACACTATATAAGGCCGCCATCGCGGCGGCCTCGTGTAGTGTGTTGGCGTCTGAAGCAGTGGGTGTTCTGTGTACCTTCAACACAGTACACACCGATTGTTTTCGGCCGATTTTCTATCTTGCTGCTGTGTAGTGGTTATTGTCTGCGTGCCCTGACCGCAGTATACACCACTATATTCACCTCACCTATATAGCTAGTGATCTAGCTTTTATAATAGAGCTTGCAGTCAGTAGTGTTAGGAGATAGTGCGTGCTGAGTTAGAGTAGGATTTTGCAATATCAATCAATTGGATCGCTCTGCAAATGCTGTCTCATGTACCCCTTAAATGGACAAAGCCTACTTGATCTTTATGCGCAGCCACTGCGCCC
The DNA here is from genome assembly GCF_037356315.1 of Lithobates pipiens. NCBI lineage: Eukaryota > Metazoa > Chordata > Amphibia > Anura > Ranidae > Lithobates > Lithobates pipiens. The sequence continues at coordinate 3,366,695 of NW_027507686.1, read as the reverse complement.
ATCAAGCGCAGCCACTGTGCCTATCAAGCGCAGCCACTGTGCCCATCAAACGCAAGTACTGTGCTCATTAAACGCAGCTACTGGTGCCACTAGCGGCTGGTGCTCAAAATTTTTGGGGAGGCGCAAACAAACTGAAAAAAGAAAATCAATTGCGGCCATTGTGCCATCAAACGCAGCCACTGTGCCCATCAAGCGTAGCCCCTGTGCCCAGCAAGTTCAGCCACTGTGCCCATCAAATGCAACCACTGTGCCCATCAACCACAGCCACTGTGCCCATCAATTGCCACCACCGTGCCCATCAAATGCAACCACTGTGTCTATCAAACGCAGCCACTGTGCCCATCAAGCGCAGCCACTGTGCCCATCAAATGCAACCACTGTGCCCATCAAACGCCGCCACTGTGCCCATCAAATGCAGCCACTGTGCCATCAAACGCAAGCCACTGTGCCCATCAAATGCTGCCATTATGCCCATGAAACGCAGCCACTGTGCCCATCAAAGGCAGCTACTGTGCCCATCAAGAGCAGCCATTGTGCCAACTACCATACCTATCAATTGCTGCCAGTATGCCCATCAATTTCTGCCAGTGTACCCATCAATTGCCGCTCCTGTGCCCCATCAAATGCTGCCAGTGTGCCCATCATTTGCCGCTGCAACTGTGCCCCATAAAATGCTGGCAGTGTGTATCACCCCGGCACTTGCCTGTCTCGCAGCGGGTCAGTGGCGGTGTCCTGCGTGCTCCTTGATGTCTTCTTCCGTCCTCTCTATCAGGCGTCCAATCACAGCGTCTGATGTTTCAGCCAATCAGGTGACAGATAACAGACCCGAGCACCTGATTGGCTGAGAGGTGGTTCAGTGTTAGCAAAGTGAATTCCTTCGCTTTGCTAACAAACAATTGAGTGAGCAGCAAACGCACAGCATTGCACCCGCTGTTCACCTTTTTGGGTGCCTATTAGAGTCTACGGCTCTAATCAGGTGCTTCCAAAAAAAAAAAAACCCATCACTATAATTCAGGTGCCCAGCGCCAGAAAAGGGGCCAGACACCTGAATAGGGGGTGTCAGCGGGGACTATAAATAGATTCATGCAAGGCATGAATCTATCTATGGTGATAGAGCGGTGACAGAAGAGAGGGGGCAGCGCTCCTGCGCCCTTTACGGACGCACTGCCACTGTATGTTATACTTTTCATTTAAAGCCCCTCTCAGAGATAAAATCCACACCCCTGCCTGTTGTAGCCACTTCCTATTGGATGGGCTATGGTAAAAAAAAGGTGGACGTCAGCAGAGAGGATTGGAGGAGACTGGTGGTCCCCTGGGTCGGTGGTACTCCTAACAGTGGGGATGTGGGATCTAGTTTGGGGATTTACGTGGGTATATCTGGCTTCACACAGTAAGGGGGAAAAGGCCTAATAGAAAAAGATAGTGGGGTATTTAAGTCAAATAATGAAGAGGTAGAGAAAACATTTTGGGAGCCCAATGGATCCAGCAAATTATGCATTCTAATTATTTTCCTATTGCATTCTTCTTTCTTTTCTCCAGTACCACTACATTAAACTCCCACTTAAATTAATATTTTATTGCTTCATAGGCAGAACAAATGTCATTTGTAATTATATGGCAGAGGTTGCAGTGTGGTGGCACCAGCACCAGTGCCTAAGGCCCAATTTTTCTGCCCCTGTTTAACAGGGGCGTTTAAGTACAAGTTTTGATGCAGTGCTTTGCAGCAGGGCTAATTCCTGCAATAAAACTAGAGTATATGGCAGAGGTTGCAGTGTGGTGGCACCAGCAGCAGTGCCTAAGGCCAAATTTTTCTGCCCCTGTTTAACAGGGACATGTAATTACAATTCTTGATATAATATTTCACAGGAGGGCCCCTTCCTGTGCCCACCCAGAGTAACGGTCAGGACTTATAGTGTTGTGGCACCACCACCACAACCACCAAAGGTCAATTTTTCTACCACTGTTCAACAATGGCATGTAATTACAATTCTTGATATAATCGTTCACAGCAGGGCGCTCCAGCGGCCACCAAGAGTCACTTTGAGGGCTTACAATGTTGTGGCAACACCAACACCTTGTTCCGCCATTTCTGCAGAGCATATAGGGCAGGCCCCTCCCTACTTTCAAACATCCAACTTACAAACATCTCCTACTTGCAAACGGAAAGAGACAACAGGAAGTGAGATGAAAAAAGATGGACGACAAAACAAATTATACAGGGGTGATAACCCTTCCCTATGTTTTCCAAAAAGCTTAAAGATAGTTTTTTTGACTGGAGCGACACTTTAAAAATGTACCGGTTGAAAATGACAAACAGATTCAACTTAACACAACAAACCTACACAGTCCCTGTCTTGTTTGCACCGCCTGTATACTGCTGTTCTGAGTATATAGGGCCTGGGGGCCACACGCATTTCCTTTTTTTAATATGGGTACGGGGTTCCCCTTAATATGCGTACAAGACCCAAATAGGCTGGTAATGGGCAGGGAGGGCTACCCATGCCATTTTTCTCAATGATTTTCAACCATATTGCAGGAACCAGATATAACATTAAAACCGCAAGCAGTTTTAAATGGTGTTATTTCTGTTTAATGTCATTTTGTGCAGGGACTGTTCTAAACACGGGAAACACGTGGCACTTCACAGGCATACTACAGACACCCCCCAGGCACCATATTTAAAGGAATATTTCACTTTTTTTTTTTCACTTTAATCGTCATTAAAATCACTGCTCCCGCCAAAACGGCCATTTTTAAAAACATTTTAGGCAGTGACCCATGTCCCCTGAGGCAGGAGCCAGGTCCTCAAACCCTTTTTAGGACAATATCTTGCATATTAGCCGTTAAAATTAGCACTTTCCATTTCGAACGTTCGAGTCCCATAGACTTCAATGGGGTTCTAACGTTCGTTCGTATTTGGGGTCCGTTCGAAAGTTCTGGTGCGAAACGAACCGGGGGGTGTTCGGCTCATCCCTAGTGGCCGGTAAGGTGCTGCCTATCATCAATTGCCAGTGTCTGGTAAGGTTCTGACCATCATCAAGTGCCAGTGGCCGGTGGTGCTGACCATCATCAAGTGCCAGTGGCCGGTAAGGTGCTGACCATCAAGTGCCAGTGGCCGGTAAGGTGCTGCCTATCATCAGCTGCCACTGGCCGGTAAGGTGCTGACCATCATCAAGTGCCAGTGGCCAGTAAAGTGCTGACCATCAAGTGCCAGTGTCCGGTAAGGTGCTGCCTATCATCATTTGCCAGTGGCTGGTAAGGTGCTGACCATCATCAAGTGCAAGTGGCCAGTAAGGCCAATTGAGTTTGGAACTACCTAAGGGTGTCCTGGCCCTAACCCTCTTTCCCCCCAAAAATATTTAAAAAGGGCCGTCAAAAGAAATAAAACCTCTTTTACATCCAAGAAGTGTCTGGCGCCAAGTGACTTTCACCAACTTTGCACCCACTATGCCTCACAACCCACCACATATTGAAGGATGTCAACTATCTTTGGCCTTGGAGGTCCTCATTAGACCAAAATAGGTAAAATACTTTGCTACACAAGAGATGGTCAGAGACTGCAGACATGATACCGAAGCTGGTCAGTGACTGCGGACATGATACAAGGGATGGTCAGAGACTGCAGACATGATACAAGAGATGGTCAGAGACTGCAGACATGATACAAGAGATGGTCAGAGACTGCAGACATGATACAAGAGATGGTCAGAGACTACAGACATGATACAAGAAATGGTCAGAGACTACAGACATGATACAGAAGATGGTCAGAGACTGCAGACATGATACAAGAGATGGTCAGAGATTGCAGACATGATACAAGAGATGGTCAGAGACTGCAGACATACTACAGGAGATGGTCAGTGACTGCGGACATGATACAAGAGATGGTCAGAGACTTCAGACATGATACAAGAGATGGTCAGAGATTGCAGACATGATACAGGAGATGGTCAGTGACTGCGGACATGATACAGGAGATGGTCAGAGACTACAGACATGATACAAGAGATGGTCAGAGACTGCAGACATGATACGAGAGATGGTCAGAGACTACAGACATGATACAAGGGATGGTCAGAGACTGCAGACATGGTACAGGAGATGGTCAGAGACTGCGGACATGATACAAGAGAAGGTCAGAGACTACTGACATGATACGAGAGATGGTCAGTGACTGCGGACATGATACAAGAGATGGTCAGAGACTACTGACATGATACGAGAGATGGTCAGTGACTGCGGACATGATACAAGAGATGGTCAGAGACTACAGACATGATACAAGGGATGGTCAGAGACTACAGACATGATACAAGGGATGGTCAGAGACTACAGACATGATACAAGGGATGGTCAGAGATTGTGAACATGCTATAGGAGATGTTGGAGACTGTGGTCATGCTTCAGGACACAGACATGGATTGGGCAGTAGAGAAATAGGGCATTAGGGATATACAGATCAGTGTCTTCAGGGCCCCTGAGGGCTGCACAAAAAGTGCCAAAGGGCTGCATGTACCCCCCAGGCTGCAGCGAGGGGGAGGGGGGGCACCAGGGATATAATGTAACACGCAATGACAGAGTGGCGTTTTTGGCACTTGGTATTAACTGGAAACACAGCCGATTTCCCCCCCCTTTATAAAGCCCACTGCTCTGCAGGACTCTGCCCTTGGAAGGGTTAAGAGCCAGGAATTTGCCGGAGACAATAGGGACACACAGGCAGCTTGTGATGGATCCCAAAACCATTCAGCTTGTGTCTGCTAAACTCTGTATTTTTAACAACATTTTAAATGGTGAGCAGCAGATTAATAAGGTGCTAGTAACGGTCTCAGACGCTTGTATTTATTCTATCTTAAATGGCACTTTGTCAGGCTGCGTGGCTGGGCCTTGCAGACTTGGATTGGGGATAGCACATGCTAGGATTTGCCGTTATCTCGCTCAAACAGGCGTCATCCTCTATGTTATCAGCCGCGTGCAGCCCCGGCTGGCTCTTAAAGTGACGGTAACCCTTCTCAACACGCATTATTCCCTTCCCCGTCTTATTCCCTTTATCAGAAGAGACGCAGCGAGCTTGAAATTTCCATTTTTTTATCTCTTTTATTTACTCCTCTGTAATGTCCTTTGGAGCATATTTTATTTTCATCAAGACTTTGGCTATTGATGACCCCCGCTCTCCCCCCCCCCCCACCCCACCCGCCGGCTCCCTCCCCGAACCAAAAACATCACCGCTCCACCTGACCTGCCTCTGGGTTTATTAGGAGAAAACGTCGCTTTCCTTTTTTTTTTTTTTTTTTAAGTTCTGGGTGTTATTTAAGTGTTGGCGGAGGAGGAAAAAATAAAAAGGTCACTTTCTCACAGCAGCGTTAGTGCTCCGGGGTCCAGAAAAGCAGCGGCAGAGCAAGATGGAGGATTAAAGCCCTCAGACAATCAGGCGAGGACAGAAGGGGCCTTTCAAAGGCTTTAGTGGCTGTCCGCGGAGGCGCAGACAGGGACAGGTGGGACCTATGACCTGTGGTTGGTGTCTTAGTCTTACATACAAAATGGAGCACTTGTCTGAATAATGAATGTCCTCCTATCTGGGCCTTCGGTCCATACTGCTCCATTGTCTGGCCTCTGTATGACATCGAGGCCCTACGAGGCCTTACATAGAATAAACTGCCCTAAAGGAAAGGGGCTCTTATTTATTAAATTGTCTTAAGTATAAACTGTCAGTAATTCCCCGTAGGAAACAATTCTCCTTTTCATTCTCTAGCTCAGTGGTCTCCAAACTGCAGCCCCAGGGGTCGGATGCGGCTCTTTGCTTGCCTTTATCTGGCCCATAGGGCACTATTCCATCCAATGCCACCAGCAAAGGGGCTTCATTTTCTATCACTGACACCAACAATGGGGCACTGTTCTCCTCACTGACACCTTCAAAAGGGCACGTATCCTCCCACTGACACCAACGGTGGGAGACAATTCTTCCCACGGACACCAACGGTGGGAGACAATTCTTCCCACTGACACCGACGGTGGGGGACAATTCTTCCCACTGTTAGCAACAGTGGGGCACAATTTGTTACACTGACGGAAACGATTGGGCATAATTCCTTCCATTGACGTCAAAGATGGGGCACAAATCCATCCATTGATGCCAACAATGGGGCATAATTCCATCTATTGAAGCCAATGATTGAGCACAGTTCCATCCATTGATGCCATCGATGGGGCATTATTTCTTCCATTGACACCAACGATGGGGCACAATTCTTCCCACTGACACCAACGATGGGGAACAATTCCTTCCACTGACGGCAATGATGGGGCATAATTCCTTCCATTGATGCCAATGATGGGGCAAAATTTCTTCCTTTAACACCAACGATGGGACATAATTCCATCCATTGACGCCAACGATGGGGCACAATTCCGTCCATTGATGCGAACAATGGGGCATAATTCGGTCCATTTATGTCAATGATGGGGCATAATTCTGTCCATTGATGCCAACGATGGGGCATAATTTCTTCCACTGACACCAACGATGGGGTACAATTCTTCCCACTGACACCAACGATGGGGCACAAGTTCTCCCACTGACATCAGTGGTGGGGCACAATTCCTTCCACTGATGGTAATGATGGGGCATAATTCCGTCCCTTGATGCCAACAATGGGGCAAAATTTCTTCCATTGACACCAACGATGGGGCATAATTCTATCCATTGACGCCAACAATGGGGCACAATTCTGTCCATTAATGCCAACGATGGGACAAAATTCCATCCATTGACGCCAACGATGGGGCACAATTCCGTCCATTGATGCGAACAATGGGGCATAATTCGGTCCATTTATGTCAATGATGGGGCATAATTCTGTCCATTGATGCCAACGATGGGGCATAATTTCTTCCACTGACACCAACGATGGGGTACAATTCTTCCCACTGACACCAACGATGGGGCACAAGTTCTCCCACTGACATCAGTGGTGGGGCACAATTCCTTCCACTGATGGTAATGATGGGGCATAATTCCGTCCCTTGATGCCAACAATGGGGCAAAATTTCTTCCATTGACACCAACGATGGGGCATAATTCTATCCATTGACGCCAACAATGGGGCACAATTCTGTCCATTAATGCCAACGATGGGACAAAATTCCATTAGTTAATGCCAACGATTGGGGCATAATTCCGTCCATTGATGCCAACGGTGGGGAATAATTCTGTTCATTTATGCAAACGATGCTGCATAATTCCGTTCATTTATGCCAACAATGGGGCATAATTCCATCCATTGATGCCAACAATGTTGCATAATTTCTTCCATTGACACCAAAAATGTCACATCATTTCTTCCATTAACACCAACGATGGGGCATAATTTTTTTTCATCGACACCAACAATGGGGCACAATTTCTTCCATTGACACCAACGATGGGGCATAATTCTCTCCATTGATGCCAACGATGGTCCATTATTTATCCCACTGACATCAGCGATGTAACAGAATTCCTTCCAATGACACCAACAAGAAGATACTATTCCTTCGACTGACAACAACAATCAGGGCACTAGTCCTCCCACTGACACCAAAGATAGGGCATTGTTTACTCTGACTGGAAGCCAGGACATTTTCTACTTCCACTCGCCCTAGTCCGGTTCCCCCTAAAGTCTGAAGGACAGTAAACTGACCCTTTGTTTAGAAGGTTCGGAGACCTTTGTTCTCGCTAAACTTACACATTATGGCCAAGAAGTTTGTTCGATTGTTAGGCCTAGTCAAATAATTCTCTCCCACAAGGGGGAGGGGGCAGCGTTCAATTGAGTGCTGGGGGGCTGGGTGGGTTATGTGGTTGGCTGGCTGGGGGGGGGGGGCCCCACCAAGAAAATTGATCACCAGTCGCCACTGATTGGATATCCCATTCCAAAACCGGTATAGTAAAAGTGCCCCCCCCCCCCTCCTCTTTAGGGCTACAACAGTCTTGACTCTTTTGTTTCCTTTCCAGAGTAAGTCTGGTGGAATGTGGGATCTTTTAGTCAAAAAGACATTTGTGAGGTCAGGGACTGATGTTGGATGAGAAGATCCAGCTCACCATCGGTGTTCCTGTTCATCCCAAAGGTGTTCAGAGGGGTTGAGGTCAGGGCTCTTTGCAGGCCGCTCTACCTCCTCCACACCAAACTCACTAAACCATGCCTTTATGGAGCTGGCTTTGTGGACAAGGGCACAGCCGTGCTGGAACAGAAAAGAAGCCTTCCACAAGCTGTTATCAAATAGTCAGAAGTTCTCTAAAATGTCTTTGTATGCTGTAGCATTAATAATACTCTTTACTGTGTGTTCCAGCTCCTCCTGTTACATTCTCGGAGGTCTCCAGACTTTTCAGTATAAGGTCCACAGAGTAAATTTAACAAATATTTGGGGACCTGAAAAAAAAATCAGTTCTATAAATGTGTAGCACGCTCCTAGTTAGAGCATAGCATGCTGGGTAAGTTTAGTTTGGCTCCACTGTAGCCAGTGGAGCAGTTGTTGATTGCTTTATCTTGCGCAGTGTTTCACAGGCTGTTGGTCTGACTGCCCCCCCCTGCATTCTAGAGAGTTCTGGAATCACAGTGGGAGGAAAGGCAGAAGGGCAGCCTGAATATTTATGGAGACCCAGCCAATCCCTGGGTAGGTGCGCCCAGTAGGTGGCTGGAGAGCCCATAAATTGTATGATCCTTTTGTTGCCAGAGTAACCCCTATGCTTCCCAGGTGATCTACACCAGGGTTTTTTTTTTTTTTACAGATATTTTTGGTTACGGTGACACCTGATGTGGTGAGCAATCTATGGGTAACTAACATTATCAATGTGGACCATAGAACCCATGTTTTTGTTGTGGTGAGAGCCCATAAATAGCCTGAGGTCTTTAACAGTGAGTTAGTTGGTCCTGGGTCCAGTCCTGCAAGGGGGACTTCAGGCTTAAGGGCCCCTTCCCCTAGGGTAGTTTGCTTGAATTCTGCTCGAGGTCCCACCTGTAGCATAGCTGGGGGACCTATTTCCAAGGTTCAAGTCTGGTACTTTGGTCTGGAGAGCTCAATGGGGAATGCCCAGTGGATGTTAGAGAGGGGTGTCCAGCTATGGTTTTTGTGAGCTTTGTTTCTCCCTCACTGAAGAGTGCCCAGTGGATATTGGAAGGAGGCAACTGATGATCCTGTGGCCCTGGTGACTGTGTGTTGGCTCTTTTTTCTTCAGAGGGCTCTAGTAATTGTTCAGCCTGTGGTGGCCCATGTGAGAGCTTAAACTTAGCTACCTCTTCTACCTTTTCTGCCCTGGTGAGCAGAGACTGTTAACTAGAAGGGTCCTCTGGTTATTCGGTGTCCTTGGGGTATGCTATGCTCCCCTCCAAGCCATCCAAGTTTCTACAAGCAATAAAAGCATAAAAGATAAAACATCCCCTAGACCAGGGATCTGCAATTAGCGGACCTCCAGCTGTTGCAAAACTACAAGTCCCATCATGCCTCTGCCTCTGGGTGTCATGCTTGTGGCCGTCAGAGTCTTGCTATGCCTCATAGGACTTGTAGTTCTGCAACAGCTGGAGGTTTGCTAATTGCATATCCCTGCCCTAGACCATTCATTGAGTCAGAGAGTGAGAGAATACTGTGTGCCTGACTGCCTCTGCGCTAAAACTGGGGAAGGAACCCCTTTCAGATGAGATGCATCTCTATCACATGAGAGGACCCCTTCACATCAGAGTCCCCCTTTCAGATCAAAACTAACCAAAACACTGTAGAGCCCCCCTTATATCAGAGCTGGGCGATTTTCTCCCCCAAAAAATCTGTGATTTAAAAAAAAAAACTCGATTCACGATTCGAATCAAGTTTTGTTTTTTGATGGACACCCCGCCGGTCCCGAGGAGCTGCGGGCAGGAGTTTTCAGGCGAGAGCAGACACCGCAGACTAGGCCGAAGCTGCGCCCTCGCCTAAAAACTCCTGCCCGTGGACTAGGCCAAAAATTCCTGCCCGCGGACTAGGCCAAAGCCTAGGCCTAAAAACTCCTGCCTGCGGACTAGGCCAAAGCCACGGCCTCGCCTAAAAACTCCTGCCTGCGGACTGGGCCAAAGCCACGGCCTCGCCTAAAAACTCCTGCCTGCAGCTCCCCATGACCAGCGCTGACACCGCTCCCCAGGACCGGCACTGAGGAGCCACGGTCAGGAGTTTTTAGGCGAGACCGGACACCGCAGACTAGGCCAAAGCTGCGGCCTCGCCTAAAAACTCCTGCCTGCGGACTAGGCCAAAGCCACGGCCTCGCCTAAAAACTCCTGCCTGCAGCTCCCCATGACCAGCGCTGACACCGCTCCCCAGGACCGGCACTGAGGAGCCACGGTCAGGAGTTTTTAGGCGAGACCGGACACCGCAGACTAGGCCAAAGCTGTGGCCTCGCCTAAAAACTCCTGCCCGCAGCTCCTCAGCTCCGGTCCTGGGCAGCGGTGTCAGCGCCGGTCCTGGGGAGCTGCAGGCAGGAGTTTTTAGGCGAGGCCGTGGCTTTGGCCTAATCCGCGGCGTCCAGTCTCGCGGACTAGGCTGAAGCTGCGGCCTCAGCTAAAAACTCCTGCCCATAGCACCTCAGGACCGGCGCGGTGCTGGTGAAAAGAAAACAAAAAATATTAAAAAATCGATTTGCTGAAATTTTGAATCGATTTGACCTCTCAACTCAATTCAAGATTTCAGTAGATTTTTTCCCCAGCCTTAGTTACCCTTACATCATGGAGCCCATCAAAGTCTGCCCTTGCAACAGAGTTCCCACCAGAAGTGGAGGCCAACTTATGTGAATCCTCAGTCTGTGTACTGAATCTGAGGACATGCCACTAACCCTAGATGTGGGCCAGATAAAACCCTATAGCGGGTCAGAAGTGCCCCACGGGTCATAATTTGGGGATTAAGCTTGGTTTTTCCCCTTGGCCTTGTTTGTACCCATAGCTTGGAGACCCCTGTTCTTTAGCCTTAAACAAATAAACAAATGCAACGGGGAGAGTGGGCGTCCCTTATAATGGTCATAACAAGCATGCAGGCCCGAGTTCTGGCAGAGCTCTCACCAATAAAATCGCAAAACGAAACGGTTGTCATGGTCTAAATATCAGTTTTAAATGGACTGAGCATTTTTTTTTTTTTTTAATTACTATATTTTCCCTTTAAGTCTTCCAAAGCTAGTCCTGTAGCTTTATAGTCTCTGTAGCTGTATCTCCGGAGGTGGCAGTGGCCGTTTCAATGGTTGGCGCTCTTTTTTTTTTTTTTTTTACAGTAGGTAGCAAAGAACGGTGACTCTGTTACTTTTCTCGTGTTTGTATACACGAAGATCTGTCTGTTTCCATATACAAACCAAGCTTTTGAAGACAGGTCCCCCATTGAGTTAATTTATATTTTCCCCCCCGTGCTGCAAACACGTGACGTTGACTTATTTAGAATAAAGTTGCGTTTTTTTCCTGACGAATGCTTGCCCTGGCATGGGGCAGAAACCCGGAGACACATAGCAGGTGCGAGAAGGTTTGGTGGCAGAGGGAGGGGAGGTGGCAGGCGCAGGAGGAAGCCAGCGATTGAAATGAGCTCGCTCTAATCGCATTACACCTCAGCAGCGTCTGTCGCCTGCCATCTGTTCACTATACCAAGAGCGTCAGAGGTGTGCGTAGAGAAGGCAAGGGAGGGCACCGTGATATCTATAGATCCGGAGGGGGCAGTGAGGGAAAGAGGAGGGGGTAACCCGGGATGTCGGGAGAGGGAGCGAGCCAGCCAGGGAGAGTGAATTATCCTGATTGTAACCTCTAGGAACAAGAGATAATCACATCATCTCTATCTTTTGATAATGTAAGAAGGTTGATCTTTGCTGTCGTGATTGAGGTATTTGGTGACATTGCTGCCTTTGTCACAGCCCTTGCCTCCCATTACAGAGCTGGACACTTCAAAACCACCAATCCCCAACCTATTTTCACCATCCCCATTTACTCCAATGCACACCAAAACGACGAACCAAATTTTGCTGCTACGTAATTTTTCCTAAAATTTGGGGAAAATTCGAACTCCTAATTTCATTCATTCCTTGTGGATACATAATTATTAACTCATACAAAATAATCATAGACGTGTGCAAATTACATTGGCAAATGTTCTAAAGCTCTGACGCTGCTAAAGCTGTGGACGTGGTCAGCCGGTCCATTATCACAAAAGGATGCGCGGGTTTTTCTCACCATTTCTTGTTCTTGGTGAGAGATCTGGAAATTTACTGGTAGCCTAAAGGGTGGGCATAGACACCGTAGAATGGCCAATGGCCCTCAGGCACCAATGGGTATTGGCTGTTGCAATGAAATTAATGTTTATTTTTATGGAAAGGGGAGGAGAGGCCTATGGAGAGAGGAGAAGAGGCCTATGGAAAAGGAGGAGAGGCCTATGGAGAGGGGAGAAGAGGCCCATGGAGGGGAGAGAAAAGGCCTATGGAGAGGGAGGACAGGCCTATGGATATGGTGAGAAGAGGCCTATGGAGGGGAGAGAACAGGCCTATGGAAAGTGGAGAAGAGGCCTATGGAGAGGGGAGACAAGGCCTATGGAGGAGAAAGAAGAGGCCTATGGAGGGGGGAGAAGAGGCCTATGGAGGGGGAAGAAGAGGCCTATGGAGGGGAGAGAGAAGGCCTATGGAGAGGGGAGAAGAGGCCTATGGAGGGGGAGAAGAGGTCTATGAAAAAGAGAGACGAGGCCTATGAAGAGGGGAGACAAAGCCTATGAAGGAGGGAGAAGAGGCCTATGTAGGGGGGAGAAGAGGCCTATGGAGGAGGAGGAGAGGCCTATAGAAAGGGTAGAAGAGGCCTATGGAGGGCGGGAGAAAGGGCATATGGAGAGGGGAGAATACGCCTATGGAGAGGGTAGAAGAGGCCTATGGAGATGGGAGAAGAGAGCTACAGAAAAGGGAGAAGAGGCTTATGGAGACAGGAGGAGAGGCCTATGGAGAGCGGAGAAGAGGCCTATGGAGAGCAGAGAAGAGGCCTATGGATGTGGTTGGGTATTCTTTGCAAAGTGAAGCTTGACCTTATTTACTAAGCTCTGGAGCAACTGCACTTGCAGAGTGCAACGCCTATTTGACTTTAGTAAATCCATTCCAAAGTGCCCTTTCCTGCCTGATTAGCCCCCCTGATCTAAAGTTACCCCACCATCCCTTTCCCAAATTTAGGGCTGTAAATCTGGGTGAGGGGGCAAGACCATTTAGTTACATAGTTAGTCCTGTTAACACAAGTCCATCCAGTTCAACCAAAATACCATTAAAAGGTCTTCCTTCACTAAGGCAGGTCCACCAGTGACACATAATGCTAACCATTTTCATAGCAGCCGAATAGAGGTTCCCAAACTATGTATAAATGTTCATTTATTCCAGGTGTATTTGTTTAATGCCATTGCTATTTATGTAAACTGCACATCTGGAGGGCTCTGGGCCCCATAGCAGTTGATGGCCTCCTCTAGCTGTAGCTTTACACCAACCTTTCTCAGCCAGAGCCTTGTGGAAACCCTAATGTTCCTCCAGAGGTTGCTCGGGGTTCCCTGAGTAATGAGAAAATTCTGCCTCTTAGATAAGTAACCACTGACACCAAGGATCTTTTAGCCATCTGTAATGCTATGTGTACACGATAGGATTTTCCGACAACAAAACCTTGGATTTTTCTTTTTTTCGAAGGATGTTGGCTCAAACTTGCACACAAATGTTGTCGGAAATTCCGAACGTCAAGAACGCAGTGACCTACAACACGTACGCCGAGCCGAGAAAAATGAAGTTCAATGGGCAGTGTAGCTCTTCTGCTTGATTCCGGGCATGCGTGGAACTTTGTGCGTCGGAATTGTCTACACACACGACCCGGAATTCCCAACAACAAATCTTGTTGTCGGAAAAATTTGAGAACCTGCTCTTAAACATTTATTGGCGGAAATTCCGACAACAAATGTTCTATGGAGCCTACACACGGTCTGACTTTCCGACGACAAGCTCACAGCGAACATTTGTTGTCGGAAAATCCTATTGTGTGTGTATGACCCATAGTCGAGATTCTTCTGCCGCAGTGCCGACATCCCTCAGATGTGATCTTCTTCCTCGCTGGCCGTGCCTGCACAGCCGATCCCCTTGGACTTCTAAAGGACCATCCTTGAGACGTTGGGAAGATGGTCATATGGGGGCAGGAAGGGTGGGTTTCTTTGGTTTCAGGGATCCCCTGCCAAAAATGACTCTATCTACAACTCATGATACATTAGTGTGGTGGTCAGTGGGAAGAACGCTCTTTACAATTGTAGCAGGAATTGCTTGTTGCTCAAACCAGTGGTCATCAACCCCGTCCTCAGGGCCCACTAACAGGGCAGGGGATATAATTTGCTGCTCAATGATTGCCGTATTCTCTTCTGCATCTCCCCCCAAAGTAATACATAAAACCTGGCCTGTTAGTGGGCCCTGAGGACAGGTGTTGATGACCACTGGCTTAAACAACCCCTAGCTAGGGTTGCCACCTTTTCTTCAAGTTAAACCCGAACACTTTAATGGCGCACAGCAATTTTTTTCCAGCATATACTATGCAGTACATATATTTTGTGATTAAATAACATTTATAATCATATGAAGTTAATCACAAGAGTTTCCTCTTACATCAGAGTCCACAGAGTTCCCCTTTTAAACCTGAATCTGCAGCGTTCCCCTTTTACATCTTGACCTGCAGTTTCCTTACACTGTAAGGGGAACTCTGCAGACTGACGTAAGGTAGAACTCCGGGGGCTCTGGGAACCCTGATTTAAGGGGGAAACACTGAATACACATTACACTCTTGGCTTAGACAACTACAGAAAGCCAGAGTCTGGTCTAAATAATGTGTCCGGGTTTCAGGTGGTCTGAAACCCGGACACACGATTCAAAACCCGAACTGTCCGGGAGAATCCTGGACAGGTGGCAACCCTACCCCTAGCAACCTCTGGAGGAACCTCAGGCTTATATGGAACCCTCGTTTAGAAAGCCTGCTTTAGAGGCAGTGGCAGCTCTATCTGTCCTCACATAAATTGCCCAACAAATCTGCAAAAAGGACCAATGCAGCATAGAAATGGGAACACTCGATGAACCATTCCGAGATTTTCCAGCCTGTCAGGATATCTGGTGCTATGACTCTCAGAAGTGCTCATTATCACTTTCTAGTTAACCTCCCCATGGCCGGGTTGTCACCAGCGCCGCTTGAGTCTATCTCATCACTTGCTTTTATAGTCCAGGGCCATCCTCACACATGTCTACTTTACAGATGGCGAGGAGCAGAGTTCAGGTTTCAGATCTGCCGTGGAAGTCGGAGGATTTCATGTCTGCGTGATACGCGGCTCGGCTCCTAAAACAATGAGCCAAACCAGCTATGGCTGTCCTAAATAGCAACAGACCACCGCAACAGCTGCGCCTGCTATGCAAGCAACCTGCTAATGTGCGCTTGGATGGAAGAATCCAGCAAATGCCCCTCTAACTCAACAACGGGCAACACACCCCGGTGTGGTGTTGGCAGCGGAAAGGTCAAAGCTTTACTCGCAGTTCTATAAACAGCATAGTGCTTCAGGCTATGTACATCATTTTATATGGATTATAACCGTTACTCTCAACGATGGGACACAAAGGGAGCTTAGAAAAGGAGGTGATCAGCTCATGCTCCGGAGGTCGGCTAAGCTTCTCCTGACTTTAGGACGAAAGGATATGCTGTGCCAAACGGCTCAATACACACCAGTGCTGGGTGGTGTGGCTTTTGTCTGCTATGGGCTGCCACAAATGATGCCACCCATTGACTTTCACTGTTTACCTCGGTAGCCCACCTTTTTGCTGGGAGAGCTATTGTAGAAAGTTAGACCCGCGGAGTCTATGAACTGGCTCCAAGTCAGTATGGAGACCGAAGGGTTACAAGAGGACTGCACTACGGCTGAGCAGCGGGACTTCATCTGACATCTGGTGTTCAATTTAAACAGGCAGAATAGTGTCCTTAACAATTCTGATGTCAGAACCAGCACTGCAGCTAGGGAACATATTATTGGGCGAGGTATATATATATATATATATATATATATATAGAGAGAGAGAGAAAGAGAGAGAGAGAGAGAGCGAGAGAGAGAGAGCGAGAGAGAGAGAGATATCTCTCTCTATATGTGTGTATATATATATATATATATATATATATATGTATGTAGATATATATACTATATTGTCAAAAGTATTGGTACGCCTGACTTTACACACACATGAACTTTAACCTCCCTGGCGGTAATCCCGAGTCCAGACTTGGGATGTCCTCTGCACTGTGTGATCCAGCGATGTCCTCCGCACTGTGTGATCCAGCGATGTCCTCTGTACTGTGTGATCCAGCGATGTCCTCCGCGCTGTGTGATCCAGAGATGTCCTCCGCACTGTGTGATCCAGCGATGTCCTCCGCGCTGTGTGATCCAGAGATGTCCTCCGCGCTGTGTGATCCAGAGATGTCCTCCGCGCTGTGTGATCCAGCGATGTCCTCCGCGCTGTGTGATCCAGCGATGTCCTCCGCGCTGTGTGATCCAGCGATGTCCTCCGCGCTGTGTGATCCAGCGATGTCCTCCGTGCTGTGTGATCCAGAGATGTCCTCCGCACTGTGTGATCCAGAGATGTCCTCCGCGCTGTGTGATCCAGCGATGTCCTCCGCGCTGTGTGATCCAGCGATGTCCTCCGCGCTGTGTGATCCAGCGATGTCCTCCGTGCTGTGTGATCCAGAGATGTCCTCCGCACTGTGTGATCCAGAGATGTCCTCCGCGCTGTGTGATCCAGAGATGTCCTCCGCACTGTGTGATCCAGAGATGTCCTCCGCACTGTGTGATCCAGAGATGTCCTCCGCGCTGTGTGATCCAGAGATGTCCTCCGCACTGTGTGATCCAGCGATGTCCTCCGCGCTGTGTGATCCAGCGATGTCCTCCGCGCTGTGTGATCCAGCGATGTCCTCCGCGCTGTGTGATCCAGCGATGTCCTCCGCACTGTGTGATCCAGCGATGTCCTCCGCACTGTGTGATCCAGCGATGTCCTCCGCACTGTGTGATCCAGCGATGTCCTCCGCACTGTGTGATCCAGGGATGTCCTCTGCACTGTGTGATCCAGCGATGTCCTCGCACTGTGTGATCCGGCGATGTCCTCCGCACTGTGTGATCCCGCGATGTCCTCGCACTGTGTGATCCGGCGATGTCCTCCGCACTGTGTGATCCAGCGATGTCCTCGCACTGTGTGATCCAGCAATGTCCTCCGTGCTGTGTGATCCAGCGATGTCCTCCGCACTGTGTGATCCAGCGATGTCCTCCGCGCTGTGTGATCGAGCGATGTCCTCCGCGCTGTGTGATCCAGCGATGTCCTCCGCGCTGTGTGATCCAGCGATGTCCTCCGTGCTGTGTGATCCAGCGATGTCCTCCGCGCTGTGTGATCCAGCGATGTCCTCAGCGCTGTGTGATCCAGCGATGTCCTCCGCGCTGTATGATCCAGCGATGTCCTCCGCGCTGTGTGATCCAGCGATGTCCTCCGCGCTGTGTGATCCAGCGATGTCCTCCGCACTGTGTGATCCAGCGATGTCCTCCGCGCTGTGTGATCCAGCGATGTCCTCCGCACTGTCTGATCCAGCGATGTCCTCCGCGCTGTGTGATCCAGCGATGTCCTCTGCACTGTGTGATCCAGCGATGTCCTCCACGCTGTGTGATCCAGTGATGTCCTCCGCTCGATTCACACAGTGCCCGAGTGAGTGCCACCGAGCTCCGTTCCCTGCGACGTTACGACGCACGGGAGCGGAGATCGGCGCCAAATTCAAAAAAGTAAAAACACGCAAAACACACACAGTACTGTAATCTTACAGATTACAGTACTGTATAAAAAAATTACACACCCCCTTTGTCCCTAGTGGTCTGTCCAGTGCCCTGCATGCACTTTTATATTATAAATACTGTTTTTTTTTTTCTGCCTGGAATTTGGAGATTGTCCATAGCAACCAAAAAGTGTCCCTTTATGTCAAAAGTAATTTTAGACCAACTAGAAAATAGTGATAATAAATTGGAATCACTTGCAGAATTGAGCGATAGCGATTTGTGGGGAAATTCGCCATCAAACACTAAATCTAATGACAGCGACAATTCTGAAAATGAGCAAATTTCAGTGTTTTTGGATTTGATTACATTATTGAATAATTTTTATTATTATTTATTATTATTATTTATTATATTATAAATTTTATCATACCCGGGATGTCTGCTAGACTCTGGTTTGAATAGATTTAAGTGAGTTATTCCTAAGAATTGCATTCCTACAATATAAAACGCCAAATTTCCATGCAAAATAATTGAACCGCTTTCAGCACCTAAAATCAGAACTAATCATCCCGCCAGGGAGGTTAATGGCATCCCAGGCTTATGCCCTTGTACACGCGGTCGGAAATTCCAACGGAAAAGGTCCGAATTGGATTATATTGTCGGGAAAATCCGATCGTGTGTGGGCTTTATTGGACTTTTTCCGTTTGGAAATTCAGACGGAAAAAAATTTGAGAGCAGGATCTCAAATTTTCCGACAAAGAAAATCAGATCGGACTTTTTCCGATCGTTTGTAGAGAATTCAGATCGGACAAAGTGCCACGCGTGCTCAGATCAAATTAAGAGACCAAAGCTATTGGCTACTAGCCTCAACGTAGTCCCCGTCGTAACGAACGAACGTCATCACGTTCCGAACGGTCGGATATTCCGACAACTTTGTGCGACCGTGTGTATGCAACTCCAGTTTAGGACAAAATCCGTCGGTAAAAAATTACGACGGATTTTGTGGTCGGAATGTCTGACCGTGTGTGTACAAGGCATAAGTCCACAGGGTTCAATATTGAGTTGGCTCCGCCCTTTGCAGCTATAACAGCTTCACCTCTTCTGGGAAGGCCGTCCACAAGGTTTAGGAGGGCGTCTATGGGGATGTTTCACCATTCTTCCAGAAGAGCATTTCTGAGGTCAGGCACTCATGAGACGAGAAGGCCTGGCTCGCAGTCTCCGTTCTAATTCCTCCCAAAGGTGTTCAAGTTTAGATCAGGGCTCTGTGCAGGCCAGTCAAGTTCCTCTACCACAATCTCGCTCATCCATGTCTTTATGGACCTTGCTTTGTGCACTGGTGGGCCGTCATGTTGGAACACGAAGGGGCCGTCCCCAAACTGTTCCCACAAAGTTGGGAGCATGAAATTGTCCAAAATGTCTTGGTATGCTGACGTCTTAAGAGTTCCCTTCACTGGAACTAAGGGGCCAAACCCAACCCCTGAAAAACAACCCCCCACACCATAATCCCCCCTCCCTCAAATGATTTGGACCAGTACACAAAGCAAGGTCTATAAAGACATGGATGAGCGAGTTTGGGATGGAGGAACTTGACTGGCCTACAAAAGGTCCTGACCTCAACCCGATAGAACACCTTTGGGATGAATTAGACTGCGAGCCGGGTCTTCTCGCCCAACATCAGTGCCTGACCTGACAAATGTGCTTCTGGAAGAATGGTCAAACATTCCCATAGACACCCTCCTAAACCTTGTGGACGGCCTTCCCAGAAGAGTTGAAGCTGTTGTAGCTGCAAAGGGCCAACTCAATATTGAACCCTCCGGACTAAGACTGGAATGCCATTAAAGTCCATGTGTGTGTACAGGCAGGTGTCCCAATACTTTTGGTAATATATATATATATATATATATATATATATATATACAGTATATATGAATCATTGCTGGTATCCAGGTTCTAGTAGTCATTCCCTCTGAAAGAGCCTGATGCCTGGCTGTTAAGCTGATCCAGTAACATCAATACATTTTTACAGACTGACCTTTATGGTCATAAATACTCCCAGGTACTCCCAGCACTTCCAGAAATATTCTCTTGACTGGTGGTCTCTACAATCCAACTCTAGCTTGCATACAGTCCTTTCAATGGTGCACTTTGGTTAACGTGTGTCTTCACACCTAGGCGTGTGCATTTTAATGACCATTATTACACATGGTAATGAGCTTGTACTTAGCAACGCGGTTGCAACAGCATGCGTGGGGCGTTCCCTTCACATCTAACAGACCACCAGCAGATGTCAATGCATTAAACAACTTACACAGCACACTTGAGCCTTCAACGCACCATAGTGCATAGATGTGAATGGACACGTATTGCAATGTATCTAAAAGCCAAGCCCTTTGTTTTCATGGAAAGTCAATTCAACATGCCACTGTAAATTTGCCCTCGGCCACGACGCAGTACATTAACGTAAACAGCCCCTTCCAGCTGCATTGTAGACTTTAGGTGGGAGGTCGTGGGGTGGTAAAACGGCAACTCAACTGCCTGTTTTTGCTGTTTGCTGCCCCCTGGTCACCAATGTAAAAGAGGCCTAAGCCCCTGTACACACGGTCGGAGATTTCGACAACCAAATCCGTTGGATTTTGTCCGTCGGATTTTGTCCGAAACTGTTGCATACACACGGTCGGACAAAGTTGTCGAAAAATCCGATCATTCAGAACGTGATGACGTAATTTCGTTACGATGGGACTACATTCAGGCTAGTAGCCAAAAGCTTTGATGTAGGAATTTGATCTGAGCATGCGTGGCACTTGGTCCGATCAAAATTCTCTACACATGATCGGAGTATGTCCGATCGGACCAGTTTGTCGGAAAATATTTCCAGCAAGTTGGAAAATTGGGTCCGATGGATATTCCGACGGAATCAGTCCGATGCATACCACACACAGTCGGATTATCCGACAACACGGTCCGATAGGACACATTCCGACGGATTCTCCGACCGTGTGTACAAGGGTTAAGAGAGGATTTCCCTCACTTTGGAGAGATTTCCTATGACCTCCTGCTTTGTCTATGGGAAAGGAAGTGAAGGGAAATCCCCCCAATGTGACATGGCAACAAAAAAACAACAAGGGTTTTAACTTTTCCCCACAAAATGTGGCTTTTACATTGATGACCGCTGCCTGGTTAAGTGAATAACATTGATCATCTCATTACAATGGCATCTGAAAATCAGTGGCATATATTAGGCAGCAAGTAGACATGTTGTCCCTGAAGTTGATGTTTTGAAAGAAGAAAATCTGGGCATCTCAGTTAGGTGTGTATGGGCTGTGTAGTGGCACACCGGTCAGGGTGCCCATGCTGACCCACCTCAACAGCAACAAGCACCTACAATGGGCACGTGAGCCTCAGAACTGGAGCACGTAGCGATGCAAGAAGGTGGTCTGATCTGAATCACATTTTCTTTTCCATCATGTGGGTAGCCGGGTGGGTAACTTACCTGAGAAAGAGATGGCACCAGGATGCAGTATGGGGAGAAGACAGTGGAGATGCTTTGGGAAATGTTCTGCTTGGAAGCCTTGGCTCCTGCCATTCATGTGGACGTTACTGGACACGTACCACCTACCTAAACATTGTTGGTGACCTAGTACACCCTTTCATGGAAACGATATCCCCTGGTGGCAGTGGCCTCTTCCAGCAGGATAATGTCCCCTGTCACACTGCAGAAATGGTTCAATAGTTTGAGGAACGCAACAATAAGTTCAAAGTGTTGACTTGGCTTCCAAATTCTCCAGGACTCAAATCCAATTGAACATCTTTGGGATGTGCTGGAAAAACAAGTCCGATCCATGGAGGCCCCACCTCCCAACTTACAGGACTTAAAGGAACTGCTAGTGATGGCAGATACCACAGTGTACCTTCAGAGGTCTAGTGGAGTCCATGCCATGATGGGTCAGGACTGTTTTGGAGGCAAAAAGGGGACCTACTCAATATCAGGTTGGTGGTCATGGCTGGTCTGTGTATACTTTAATGCATTTTGCTGTATAACCACAAAGAAGAAAATCTGGGCATCTCAGTTAGGCGTGTATGGGCTGTGTAGTGGCAGACCGGTCAGGGTGCCCATGCCGACCCCTCTCAACAGCAACAAGCGCCAACAATGGGCACGTAAGCCTCAGAACTGGAGCACGTAGCGATGCAAGAAGGTGGTCTGATCTGAATCACATTTTCTTTTCCATCATGTGGGTGGCCGGGTACGTAACTTACCTGAGAAAGAGATGGCACCAGGATGCAGTATGGGGAGAAGACAGTGGAGATGCTTTGGGAAATGTTCTGCTTGGAAGCCTTGGCTCCTGCCATTCATGTGGACGTTACTGGACACGTACCCCCTACCTAAACATTGTTGGTGACCTAGTACACCCTTTCATGGAAACGATATCCCCTGGTGGCAGTGGCCTCTTCCAGCAGGATAATGTCCCCTGTCACACTGCAGAAATGGTTCAAAAGTTTGAGGAACACAACAATAAGTTCAAAGTGTTGACTTGCCTTCCAAATTCTCCAGATCTCAAATCCAATCCAGCATCTGTGGGATATGCTGGAAAAACAAGTCCGATCCATGGAGGCCCCACCTCCCAATATACAGGACTTAAAGGATCTGCTAGTGATGGCAGATACCACAGCGTACCTTCAGAGGTCTAGTGCAGTCCATGCCATGATGGGTCAGGACTGTTTTGGAGGCAAAAAGGGGACCTACTCAATATTAGGTTGGTGGTCATTGCTGGTCTGTGTATACTTTAATGCATTTTACTGTATAACCACAAAGAAGAAAATCTGGGCATCTCAGTTAGGTGTGTATGGGCTGTGTAGTGGCAGACCGGTCAGGGTGCCCATGCTGACCCATCTCAACAGCAACAAGCGCCAACAATGGGCACATGAGCCTCAGAACTGGAGCACGTAGCGATGCAAGAAGGTGGTCTGATCTGGATCACATTTTCTTTTCCATCATGTGGATGGCCGGGTGCGTAACTTACCTGAGAAAGAGATGGCACCAGGATGCAGTATGGGGAGAAGACAGTGGAGATGCTTTGGGAAATGTTCTGCTTGGAAGCCTTGGCTCCTGCCATTCATGTGGACGTTACTGGACATGTACCACCTACCTAAACATTGTTGGTGACCTATTACACCCTTTCATGGAAACGGTATCCCCTGGTGGCAGTGGCCTCTTCCAGCAGGATAATGTCCCCTGTCACACTGCAGAAATGGTTCAATAGTTTGAGGAACACAACAATAAGTTCAAAGTGTTGACTTGGCTTCCAAATTCTCCAGGACTCAAATCCAATCCAGCATCTGTGGGATGTGCTGGAAAAACAAGTCCGATCCATGGAGGCCCCACCTCCCAACTTACAGGATCTGCTAGTGATGGCAGATACCACAGCGTACCTTCAGAGGTCTAGTGGGGTCCATGCCATGATGGGTCAGGACTGTTTTGGAGGCAAAAAGGGGGACCTACTCAATATCAGGTTGGTGGTCATGGCTGGCCTGTGTATACTTTAATGCATTTTACCATATAACCACAAAGAACTTTTTTTTTTTAAACGGGGAGTCCTACAAGCAGCATGCTTCCTGCCTAGAGCGGCACGACCTGGAATCCAGCTCTGCTGATATGATTGTGTTTTTAGACCTATTTTACCTTTTCACTGACAAGTTTTGGAAGCAGAGAGACAGGCGGAATTGTTCGGAACTCTCGGGTGTGCAGAAATGCAGACAAAGGCAGCTGGAGAGAAATGTCATGATCGGTGGCGAGGCCCGGCGCGATCTGCCGGATGACCCACATTCGCTCTACGGAAGGTGTGCTCTTTAATTCTGGCCCTGTTAGCTTTTGTGATAGAATCTCTAAAGCTTTTCGTCTTTTTTTTTTTTTTTTTCTCCACTGCAGCAGCTGTCAGCGTTTAATTAAAACCCAAACTGCTCTGGGTACACCTGGTGAGGCTCTGCCAACAAACAGCACAGCACATGCATCATGGGAGATTAGGTATTATTAACCCCGTCACTACTGGGACGTCTCTTCACTTCTCTACAAAGGAAGCGACATGACAAATGCTAAGCGTTTATCTTGCCCATAAAACCCTAAAATAAAGATCTTGTGCTATACCTGCCAAGACTATGGTAACAAAATGACTAAGGTAAGAAAAGATGGAAAATAAAAATAGGGTACCAAAAAGGGGAGCGCTTTCCGGTACTCTCCGGGCAAAATTCAACTTTTGCTTTTAACCTCCCCGGCGGGATGATTATTTTGTATTTTAGGTGCTAAAAGCGGTACAATTATTTTGCATGAAAAATAATAAATCACATAAATCTGTCCAAACCAGAGTCTAGCAGATATCCCGGGTATGATAAAGTTTGAAAAATCATAAATTATAATATAATAAATAACTATAAATAATTATACCAAATAATAATATAACAATAATAAAAATTATTCAATAATGTAATCAAATCAAAAACACTGAAATTTGCTGAGTTGCAGAATTGTCGCTGTCATTACTTTTCAGTATTTGATGACGGATCTCCCCACAAATCGCTATCCCTCAATTCTGCGAGTGATTCTAATTTATTATCGCTGTTTTCTAGCTGGTCTAAAATCATTTATGATGTAAAGGGACAGTTTTGGTTGCTATGGACAATCTCCAGTTTCCAGGCAGAGCAGTTTTTATATTATAAAACTGCATGCAGGGCACTGGGCAGACCACTAGGGGACAAAGGGGATGTGAAATTATTACATACAGCAATGTAATCTGTAAGATTACATTATACTATATGTAATGTGTGCGTTTCACTTTTTGAATTTGGCGCCGATCTCCGTCCCCGCGCGTCGCAACGCTCGCATGGAACGGAGATCGGCTCCGTGATGAATCGAGCGGAGGACGAGCCGCTTGTACAGCGGGGGGGACATCGCTGGATCCAAGGGAGGAGGTAAGTAAACGTCCTCCTGGATTCAGCGATGCGGTCGCGAGTCTGGCTCGGGGTTACCGCTTTGGTGTAGTTTTTGGTCTCAGGACGATAAAGGTTCTGTGGGTTAATTGTGTAGGTGTGCCTTAACACCAGTCTGGCCAGGCTATGTTTGAAAGTTCTGCCTGGTCATGTCATGACAGGCTAGAACCAAGTCTGGTTGGATGTTTGGGTATCGGCCCTCTCGGAGCCAATCGGCGGGAGTGCCGGGGCCCGCTGAGGAGTCTGGGAGGGGGTACTTAAGGGGGTGTGGGTCACGTGTTCGGGGTTCTGAGGTGTTCGTGAGACCCATGTGGTCTGG
This sequence comes from Lithobates pipiens, assembly GCF_037356315.1. Lineage (NCBI taxonomy): Eukaryota > Metazoa > Chordata > Amphibia > Anura > Ranidae > Lithobates > Lithobates pipiens. Next base: position 3,341,599 of record NW_027507686.1, on the reverse strand, counting down.
TCTATGTCCCAGGACCGGGGTAGCCCCGTGAGGGGTCCCGGTCATGGGGTGTTCGACACCCGGCAACATGTTCCTGTTAGTGGCCCCTGATAGACCCGTCTGGTCTGGGGTAGGGATCCGTCTGTTCCCAAGTCTCAGAACCAGCTGGTCCGAGGCGCTGTAACCGAGGGAGGATTCAAAGTGTCCGGGTGTGCTTTCGGCTTGGAGGGACACCACAACTTGTGGAAGTGACCGGGGGAGGACTCTTTGGAGGAGGGCCGGCAAGTGGCATCCTGAGAAGTGCCTGGTTACTGAGTTGGGAAGGACATTGACGAATTCACACTTTTCCAGTACCATTGAGGAAGCGGGAAACGTTCCAGGTACTGAGGAAAAGGTTCCTGTTCACCTTCAGTTGATTGTTCAAGTTTTGAGTCAACGTGCTGACTGCCACGACCTCTGGCTAGAGATCTGTTCAGCCTTGAAGTACCCAGCTGCGAGTGGCTACTCTCTGGGTTGATATAGAGACTTTGTTAAACCTGCAGTTCAAGGTACCTGAGTTCTTCACCCCGTGCCCTCTGTTCCCTAAAGAGACTGTGTTTGTGAAAGTTCTACTGCAAAATAAAACCTTTTGAAAGGACTTCATCTGTGTCAGTGTACAAGTCGTTGGGTATCAACCCTGGGAACCCCTAGACGAGGAGGAGCAGGCCGAGAGAAGGTAACCGGTAAGCCCATTCAGTCAAGGCCGCCCTGCAACGGGTTATGGCCGCTACACAAATATGGGAGCTGCCAGTGAGGTCTTAATTAGGGATGAGCTCGGATGTGTTCGGATCCTCGTCCCAGCCGTACATTGGTTAATCAAGGCATTCCCTGACCCGAAGCTGCACCCCATACAAGGGGTGTGTCTATCAGTGCGGCTGCATTGTGGGGATTGCCTTGGTCTCTTATGATTGGTCCAGTACAGGTGACAGCGCTCTGGCAGACCAGAATTCGCACACGCCCAAGATCAGGGCTGGACTGGGACAGAAATTTGGCCCTGGACTTCATCCAGACCGGCCCACTTACATTTTGAGTGTCCCATCAGCACTCCATTACATCAGAGTGTCCCATCATCACCCCCTTACATCAGAGTGTCCCATCAGCAGCCCCCTTACATCAGAGTGTCCCATTAGCACCCCCTTACATCAGAGTGTCCCATCAGCAGCCCCCTTACATCAGAGTGTCCCATCAGCACCCCTTACATCAGAGTGTCCCATCAGCACCCCCTTACATCAGAGTGTCCCATCAGCAGCCCCCTTACATCAGAGTGTCCCATCATCAGCCCCCTTACATCAGAGTGTCCCATCAGCAGCCCCCTTACATCAGTGTGTCCCATCAGCACCCCCCTTACATCAGAGTGTCCCATCAGCACCAACTTACATCAGAGTGTCCCATCACCAGCCCCCTTACATCAGAGTGTCCCATCACCAGCCCCCTTACATCAGAGTGGCCCACTGAGCCATCGGCCCACCGGGAAACTCCCGGTAGTCCCGATGGCCAGTACATGCCTGCCCAAGATTAACCCTAATCTTGAGGAGGTGCAAAGCAGGGAACCAAGTTTACACTATAGCTGAGTGGAAAGTGGAAAAAATAGCACTGGACCCATGGGGTTATCTCAATGGCATTACTATACTAAAGTATTGATGTTGATTTAGGGTGATCTTGTTCGCAGACAGGCAGCTTTTACACCCCAGAGCAGCCTTTCTCAACCTTTTCAACACAGAGGAACCCTTGAAATAGTTCTCCGTTCTCGGGGGAACCCCCTGCTAAAAATTAGAAATCTACAACTCGTGATACATCAGTGTGATGGTCAGTGGGAAGAACGGTCCTTACATTTGTGGTCAATGGGAAGAATGACCTCCTTACAGATAGCTAAAAAGATCAATGGTGTCAGTGGGAACTTATCTGAGAGGCAGAAATGGCCCCAATACTGAAGGAAACCCTACAACCTCTGGAGGAACCCTGGTTAAGAATCACTGCCCCAGATTTCCAAGGTCTCCTTTTGGTGCACATGTGTCAAACACAAGGCCTATCTGGCCTATCTGACCCCCCCCCCCCCCCCGTCTCCAGAACAGAACTCCTCCTCCAGCTCCTGCGCTTCTCAGTGCAGCTGCGGAGAGGCTCGTCTTCTGCCCCCCTTCCCCCTGGCCCAGAAGTTGGCAACAGTGAGGAGGACAGAAACTCCTCTGCCAGATCCTGCACTTCTCCATGCAGCCGTGGCGAGGCTCCCCCCCCCCTCGTCTCGGGAGTCATCAGCAGAGATGAGGACAGAACTCCTCCTACTGATCCAGAGCCTCTCCGTTCAGCCGCAGCATCCCCTGGTCTCCCCTGGTCTCAGAATTCATCAGACTCCAGAAGCTGACTGCAACCCTCCTCTTTACCTCCTTCAGACCCTGCACTTTCTGCCTCCCAGCTCCACCCCCAGCTTCTCCCTAGCAGCAGCAGAAGATAAGGGCGGTGCACTGTGATGTAAGGGAAGGTGGGGACTCCTGACTTCTGAGAGTTAATCAGGTTGAAAAAAGACACAAGTCCATCTAGTTCAACCATAAAAATAAATAAAAAATAATATCACACAATCCCATATACCCAATCCTATACCCATAGTTGATCCAGAGGAAAGCGAAAAACTCCAGCAAAGCATGATATAATTTGCTACAGCAGGGGAAAAAATTCCTTCCCCATCCCCCGAGAGGCAATCAGATTTTCCCTGGATCAACTATAAATGTCAGTACCCAGTTATATTCTGTACATTTAGGAAATAATCCAGACCCTTCTTAAAGCAATCTACTGAGCCGGCCAGGACCACCTCTGGAGGAAGTCTATTCCACATTTTCACAGCTCTTACTGTGAAGAAACCTTTCCGTATCTGGAGATGAAATCTCTTTTCCTCTAGATGTAAAGAGTGCCCTCGTGTCTTCTATGTTGACCGTAAAGTGCATAACTCAATACCAAGTTCACTATATGGACCCTTATATATTTGTACATGGCGATCATATCCCCTCTTAATCTCCTCTTCTTAGGAGAGAATAAATTCAGTTCCTCTAATCTTTCCTCATAGCTGAGCTCCTCCATGCCTCTTATCAGTTTGGTTGCTCTTCTCTGCACTTTCTCCAGGTCCCCGATATCCTTTTTGAGAACTGGAGCCCAAAACTGAACTGCATATTCCAGATGAGGTCTTACTAATGATTTGTACAGATGATATCTCTCTCTCTCTTATACAAGAAAGGACTTTGCTCGCATTGGGAACTGCAGCTTGGTATTGCAAGCTATTATTGAGCTTATGGTCTACAAAAAACCCCAGATCCTTCTCCACTATGGATCCCCCAGATCTTTCTCCACTATGGATCCCCCCAGATCCTTCTCCACTATGGATCCCCCCCAGATCCTTCTCCACTATGGATCCCCCAGATCTTTCTCCACTATGGATCCCCCCAGATCCTTCTCCACTATGGATCCCCAGATCTTTCTCCACTATGGATCCCCCCAGATCCTTCTCCACTATGGATCCCCCAGATCCTTCTCCACTATGGGTCCCCCCCAGATCCTTCTCCACCATAGATTCCCCCAGATCCTTCTCCATTATGGATCCCCCCCAGATCCTTCTCCATTATGGATCCCCCCAGATCCTTCTCCACTATGGGTCCCCCCCAGATCCTTCTCCACCATAGATTCCCCAGATCCTTCTCCATTATGGATCCCCCAGATCCTTCTCCACTATGGATCCCCCCAGATCCTTCTCCACTATGGATCCCCCAGATCCTTCTCCACTATGGGTCCCCCCCAGATCCTTCTCCACCATAGATTCCCCCAGATCCTTCTCCATTATGGATCCCCCCAGATCCTTCTCCACTATGGATCCCCCCAGATCCTTCTCCATCATTGACTCCCCCCAGATCCTTCTCCACTATGGATCCTCCCCAGATCCTTCTCCACCATTGATTTCCCCAGCTGTACCCCCCCCCCCCCAAGTATGCATGATGCATATTCTTAGCCCCTAAGTGCATAACTTTACATTTATCAACTGTATCTCCGTAAGAGTGCATAGCCAGGAATATTAATAGCCCAGTCATGTGAGGAATGAAGCCAAGTTTCAGCAATACAGATTCTAGTCTATCTAGTCTTACAGATATAATAGGCTCTCTGAGGGCAACCATAATGCTGATGTGGCGCAAAATGAGGTTGAGTTTGACACCCCTACTGTAGTGAAAAGTAGAAAATATTGAAATTGAAGCGCCACACCACTGCTAAGAGCTGCAGATACAACTATATTCCAATAAATGTCAGGGGGGCAATCCAAAAAAGTGGCCAAAGAAAACAGGGTCCTTTTCCATCTTTTTTTCTAGTCCAGAAAAAAGGTTCCCCTGAGTCTGTCCAGGCCCAATAAAAAGGTACCTCAGAGTCCATCAAAGTCCAGCAAAAAGGTACCTCTGAGTCCATCCAGGTCCAAAAAAAAAAGGTAGCTCTGAGTCCATCCAGGTCCAAAAAAAAAAGGTAGCTCTGAGTCCATCCAGGTCCAAAAAAAAAAAGGTACCTCTGAGTCCATCCAAGTCCAAAAAAAAGGTACCTCAGAGTCCATCAACATCCAGAAAAAATGTACCTCAGAGTCCATCCAAGTCCAAAAAAAAGGAACCTCTGAGTCCGTCCAGGTCCAAAAAAAAGGTACCTCAGAGTCTAAAGTGCATAAAAAAGGTACCTCTGAGTCCATCCAGGTCCAAAAAAAAAAGGTACCTCAGAGTCCATCCAAGTCCAATAAAAAGGTACCTCTGAGTCCATCCAAGTCCAATAAAAAGGTACCTCTGAGTCCATTCAGGTCCAAAAAAAAAAGGTACCTCTGAGTCCATCCAGGTTCAAAAAAAAAAGGTACCTCTGAGTCCATCCAAGTCCAATAAAAAGGTACCTCCGAGTCCATCCAGGTCCAAAAAAAAGGTACCTCAGAATCCATTAAAGTCCAGAAAAAAAGTACTGCTGAATCCATCCAGATCCAGGTCAAGAAAAAAGATGCAAAAGAACCCCGTTCTCTTTGGCTATGTTTTGTTTTGCCCCCCTGACTTTTATTGGAAAAAAAGTTTTGAACGGACACATCATTTTACATCCACCTGCTCATAGACTTGTACGGAGCTTCTGACCAGGCGGTCCCTCTAGATCTGATTGGAAAGCGCATGTGAACGGATCCGGCACTTCCTCTCTGGGAGGATGAGAATACAATGGAACATTTGGAGATGTGAGAAATGTATCTTAGGGGTTGAGGAGTTTGGAGGAGCTACTCTGGGCACATCTATGAGCAAAGTGCAACGCCCCCATAACAAGAAGCAGAGGTCCTTTCAATGCCAATTAGATGCCAACCTTTTCTAAGAAACAATAGACCCTGGCACCTGGAATCGGATTGGTTGCTAAAGGTTGTATTTTTCTATGTATTATGCAAAGCCTATGACACGAAGCCACGTTCTGCAGACACAATGACGGGTTAACAGAATTTTCATCCAACTTTCCCTTTGGAAATAACTTCCTCCAAAATGTTTTCTCTATGAGCAATATGAACGTTCCATCCATCCCAGCTACCGAATGACACAACGGTTAATCAGTCGCCCTGCGTGTTGTTAATAATGTCAGCTTGACGTTGAGACTCCATGCAGCTTCCGAGGCGAGCCTCCCAAGTGCGAAGCAAGCGATCACCATGGTTACTACTAATTTACATCCCAAAAACCAACCACTCCTCTTCCACTTTTACCGAATTGGGGCTAACATAGGCTATGCACTAAGAAAGCATGTATGAGAAGCCATATTTGATATCTTTATTGTGGCCTACAGAGTTTTATTCTATCTCACTGGCAATCTATTGTAGGTGTCACACTACCCCCCACAAGGGCTGCTTGGTAACTGGCTCCCCTATTCCTGCACAGCCAGGCAACACGCATTTTCCACTTGCACCCAGACACAAGAAATCAGTCCCTTGGCTTTGGTTTCGTTGTTTTAGTCGGGGTAACAACTTGAATGGGGTAGAGGAATTTATGGGATGCCCAACTTCCTTCCTATGTAGAGAGATAAGAACCTGGACTGTTCTCCTTCCTGGGCACACTCAGTCTTTAACCACTTGACATCCGGAAAATGTACCCCCCCTTCATGACCAGGCCATTTTTCGCGATACGGCGCTGCGTTACTTTAAGTGACAATTGCGCGGTCGTTTGGACGCTGTATCCAAATAAAACTGATGCCCCTTTTTTCCCCACAAATAGAGCTTACTTTTGGTGGTATTCGATCACCTCTGCGTATTTAATTTTTTGCGAATATAAACAAGAGGCCACCGACATCCTCCTCAGCACTCCATCTTCCGCCCGACTCCCCTGCTAGCATGACTCCACCATATTTAACCGCTTCCCGCACCGGCGCACGACGATGTACGTCGGTAGAATGGCACGGACAGGCAAATGGGTGTACAGGTGCGTCCCTTTAAAATTGCCGCCGTACCATCGCGTGCATGCCACTGTCGGTGCGCGCGTGCCGGTCGGGACTCCCCATGAGTTCCGACCGCGGGTCCCTCGGACTCGATCGCCGCGGGGATAACCGCAATCGTCTCACAGGGAGGAAGAACGGGGAGATGCTGTTGTAAACGGCATCTCCCCGTTCTGCCTAGCAACAAGTGACACTGATCTCTGCTCCCTGTAATTGGAGCAGAGATCAGTGATCTGTAAATCACAGCCACGCCCCCCCACACAGTTAGGAACACGCCCCTAGGACACACTTAACCCCTTCACTGCCACCTTCTGGTTAACCCCTTCACTGCCAGTGTCATTTACACAGGAATCAGTGCATTTGTATAGCACTGATTGCTGTATAAATGACAATGGTCCCAAAAATGTGGCAAAAATGTCCGACGTGTCCGCCATAATGTCGCAGTCACAATAAATTCTTTTTTTTTAAATCGCTGACCACCACCATTACTAGTAAAAAAAAAAAATGTATAAAAATGCCATAAAACTATCCCCTATTTTGTAAACGTTATAACATTTGCGCCAACCAATCAATAATCGCTTATTGCAATTTTTTTACCAAAAATATGTAGAAGAATACGTATCGGCCTAAACTGAGGGAAAATTTTTTTTTTTATATATTTTTGGGGGGATATTATAGCAAAAAGTAAAAATAATGCGTTTTTTTCAAAATTGACGTTCTTTTTTTGTTTATAGCGCAAAAAAAATAAAAACCGCAGAGATGATCAAATACCACCGAAAGAAAGCTCTATTTGTGGGAAAAAAAGGACGTCAATTTTGCTTGGGAGCCACGTCGCGCCGCCATGCAATTGTCAGTTAAAGCGACGCAGTGCCGAATCGCAAAAGGTGGTCTGGTCTGGGGCTTAAATGGTTAAGGGCTGACCCTGCCATCCTGCCAGGCCCTTTGCCTGGGGATTGGCCAGATTCCCTCAGGTATGCAGATCCAGACCTCCTGGCCTCCGCCCACTAACTTCCAGAAGCTTCTCCAAGCCTCTAGAACCAGGGGGAGGTACCAGAGACCTGCAATGTAGAGCCACCCAGCCTGACCTCCAGCATACCTCCCAACCTTTTGAGTTGGGAAAGAGGGGCAAAAAAACATGTAGGCATTGGACACTCCCCCCTACCACGCCCCCAAAAGGAGAATTATACAGAAAAAAAGATTGGTTTAACCCAAAAGTTCTTTTTTTTTATTAAACAACTATTCCTTTATATTGGCTTTTAAAATTTACAAATGCAGCAATTTATGCTTCTAGTAACCCGGACGCAGATTCCGACTCACTTTACCATGAGTCAAAAAAAATTGCCTGCACTATTCTAGCAGCACACTAGAGGGTGCTACATAGGCATCTCAGAGAGTTGCCTTCATGGTGGGATTTTGGGTTGAAGGCCAAATCTCCTACTTAGGGTTGGAACCAGCATATGTCGGCGGCGTGTCCAAGGTACAAGGGGTCCTCGGGTTCGCTAGCGACGTTTTATACCTGCTCTGCTGGTCACCTTCTGGCTTGAAAGACAGCCAGCATCATTGAACCCTCTTCCCGTGAGCCCAGGCTGCCATGAACGTTCTCCCCGGGGGTGCTTTATGTCAGCCTGGCCTCACAACACAGTACTACGGAGAACAGGACTGATGTCAAAATGCCAGCAACGCTCTCTGCAATATTGCCCACCACTGCCAAAGGGTAGAAGACCCGAGGACCCCAAAAATAAATTCTGGTGTAGGAGAGGAGAACCGCAGAACTATGGTAGGTATCGATGCTCCTCCACATCAACCCGGGATCGATCGCAAAGGTCAGCCTTATGGATCAACCAGCTAGTTCAGCCAGAGGAGATACAGAGGAGATACACCGGAGATACAGAGGAGATACAGAGGAGATACAGAGGAGATACAGAGAAGATACAAAGGAGATACAGAGGAGATACAGAGAAGATACAGAGAAGAGACAGAGGAGATACAGAGGAGATACAGCGGAGATACAGAGGAGATACAGAGAAGATACAGAGGAGGAGATACAGAGGAGATACAGAGAAGATACAAAGGAGATACAGAGGAGATACAGAGAAGATACAGAGGAGATACAGAGAAGATACAGAGAAGATACAGAGGAGATACAGAGGAGATACAGAGGAGATACAGAGAAGATACAGAGGAGATACAGAGGAGATACAGAGAAGATACAGAGGAGATACAGCGGAGATACAGAGGAGATACAGAGGAGATACAGAGAAGATACAGAGAAGATACAGAGGAGATACAGAGGAGATACAGCGGAGATACAGCGGAGATACAGAGAAGATACAGAGGAGATACAGAGGAGATACAGCGGAGATACAGAGGGGATACAGAGAGGATACAGAGGAGGAGATACAGAGAAGATACAGAGGAGATACAGAGAAGATACAGAGGAGATACAGAGGAGATACAGAGAAGATACAGAGGAGATACAGCGGAGATACAGAGGAGATACAGAGGAGATACAGAGAAGATACAGAGAAGATACAGAGGAGATACAGAGGAGATACAGCGGAGATACAGCGGAGATACAGAGAAGATACAGAGGAGATACAGAGGAGATACAGCGGAGATACAGAGGGGATACAGAGAGGATACAGAGGAGGAGATACAGAGAAGATACAGAGGAGATACAGAGAAGATACAGAGGAGATACAGAGAAGATACAGAGAAGATACAGAGGAGATACAGAGGAGATACAGCGGAGATACAGAGGGGATACAGAGGAGATACAGAGAAGATACAGAGGAGGAGATACAGAGGAGATACAGAGGAGATACAGAGAAGATACAGAGGAGATACAGAGGAGATACAGAGAAGATACAGAGGAGATACAGAGGAGATACAGAGAAGATACAGAGGAGATACAGAGGAGATACAGCAGAGATATAGAGGAGATACAGCGGAGATACAGAGGAGATACAGCGGAGATACAGAGGAGATACAGCAGAGATACAGAGGAGATACAGCGGAGATACAGAGGTGATACAGAGGAGATACAGAGGAGATACAGCGGAGATACAGAGGTGATACAGAGGTGATACAGAGGAGATACAGAGGGGATACAGAGGTGATACAGAGGAGATACAGAGGGGATACAGAGGAGATACAGAGGAGATACAGAGGAGATACAGAGGTGATACAGAGGTGATACAGAGGTGATACAGAGGTGATATAGAGGAGATACAGAGGAGATACAGCGGAGATACAGAGGAAGATACAGAGGAGATACAGCGGAGATACAGAGGAGATACAGAGGTGATACAGAGGTGATACAGAGGAGATACAGAGGAGATACAGCGGAGATACAGAGAGATACAGCGGAGATACAGAGGAGATACAGAGGAGATACAGAGGGGATACAGAGGTGATACAGAGGAGATACAGAGGTGATACAGAGGAGATACAGAGAGATACAGAGGGGATACAGAGGAGATACAGCGGAGATACAGAGGAGATACAGAGGAGATACAGAGGAGATACAGCGGAGATACAGAGGAGATACAGAGGTGATACAGCGGAGATACAGAGGAGATACAGCGGAGATACAGAGGAGATACAGCGGAGATACAGAGGAGATACAGCGGAGATACAGAGGAGATACAGAGGAGATACAGAGGAGATACAGAGGGGATACAGAGGTGATACAGAGGAGATACAGAGGTGATACAGAGGAGATACAGAGGAGATACAGAGGGGATACAGAGGAGATACAGCGGAGATACAGAGGAGATACAGAGGAGATACAGAGGAGATACAGAGGAGATACAGAGGTGATACAGAGGAGATACAGAGGAGATACAGAGGGGATACAGCGGAGATACAGCGGAGATACAGAGGAGATACAGAGGAGATACAGAGGAGATACAGAGGTGATACAGAGGAGATACAGAGGAGATACAGAGGGGATACAGAGGAGATACAGCGGAGATACAGAGGAGATACAGAGGAGATACAGAGGAGATACAGAGGAGATACAGCCCTCATCCAGCTCAAAAGGAAACAGAAGCAGCCATAGTGTCCTCCGTTTTTTATTACATTAAACTAGAAGAAATGCACTCCCATGGATGATGAGAACAATCACTCCAAATAAATTAAATCCGGCAATACGGTGTTGTTGTGCGGACACTAGAAAATAAGCAGTCAGATGTGCGGTTCACATCATACACATGCGGTGTCAGCAATCCCAGGCTTCACCCTACGCGTTTCGTCCTCAATTACCTCATCAGGGGTGCGGGTCCTCTTCCTCTTTTGGATCTTCTCCTGGCAGTGGGTGGTCCTCAATGATGCGGAAGCGACATGACGGCGTCACTGCCACTCTCTGCAGCATTAAAACACCTGGGACACGTTTTTTTTTTTTTTAATCTGGCGGTGGGCAGATCAGTTGCTATGTAGGATCTATATCTCTTCTCTCTAGATACAGTGCCAGTGAACCAGTAAATTGTACTAAACTAAAGAGAGTGATCCAGGAGGTGACATACAACTCCTCATTTGTCAGCAGATTTTAAAGTGGTTGTAAACCTCAGACATGAAATCTGAACAAAGCACATCCCTGCATAGTGTGGGCTTGTCTCAGTCCAGAGCACCGAGTGTCATTTCTGTCTGCTGCCTCCTTTCCTCTGCGATCTGAACGAGAGACTTCTGGAAAGTTTCCCTGACACCAAGAAGAAGGGGTAAAAAGGTGACAGGGGAGGGAGCTCCAGCACGCAGCCTGTAATTGACAGCCTCAGCTCTATTCCTGTATGCTGTGTAATGGGGGGGGGGGGGGGGTGGTGGTGTCCTTTCCTCCAATCAGCAATCACTGAGCTCTGCAGAGTGTAACTTCAGCTCCCCGCCCCTTCTTTCTAAAAACTCAGACAAGCTGTATACATTCTACAACTTGAACGAATGTAGAGAAGAGACAGCGATAGATAAACAGGTACAGCTTATGTAGGAGGATTTGTTCCATTCAGTGTATCCCCTGAGACCGGTCACTTCACTGCCCACTTTATTGTTTTTATTTTTCCCTGGCGTTTTTCTCTAAACTGTAAGTGCCTAGTGCTGTGGTGGCGCCCCCCCCCCCTCTGGGACACTGGGCGTATATCAACCCAGGTGACTGAGGACATCTAGTGGTGGAATATGATTTGTGCAGGATCCAGCTCCGGTGAGGCGATTAGTATTGCAGCCAGAGCTGCTTTTTTATTTTAAACACTGATTGCGGCTCCTTAAAAAAAAAGTTGAAGTTGAGCTTTAATAAATGTGTAATTGCAATAATTGTTTTTATATAAGTCTGGAGCAACTTTTTATTATGATATATTTGTATATACAGTGTATGTAACTTTCAGATTAGTCAGAAATGATTGAAAAAGGGATTTGTGGAAAATCATTATGTGTGTGTCCAGTATTAGCCCTTCTGGTCTCTGTAACTCCATTGTTAGGACTGAGGACATCTAGTGGTGGAATAGAATTACTGCAGGAACCAGCTCCGGTAAGAAGATGAGTATTGCACCCGGAGGCGTTTTTTTTTATTTATTTATTTTTTACGCTGATTGCGGCTCCTTTAAAAAATAAAATAAAATTGCCTGAAATCGGTGCTGTAATGAGTGTATGATTACATTAATTGTTTTAAAATATGTCTGGAGCTCCACTTTAATTAATATATATTGGTATATAAAATGTATGTAACTTCCTAATTAGTCGGAAATTAGTGAAGGGATTTGTGAAAAATCAATGTCCAGTATTAGTCCTTCTGTCCTCTGGAACTCCACTGTTAGGACTGAGGACATCTAGTGGTGGAATAGGATTACTGCAGGACCCAGCTCCGGTGAGGAGATGAGTATTGCAGCCGGAGGCATTTTTTTTAATTTTAAACAAACACTGATTGCTGCTCCTTATTTAAAAAAAAAATAATAATAAAAAAAATTGCTGAAGTTGGGCTTTAATGAATGTGCAATTGCATTAATTATTTTTATTTATGTCTAGAGCTCCACTTTAATTAATATATATTTGTATATACAGTGTATGTAACTTCCTAATTAGTCAGACATTAATGGAAAGGGATTTGTGGAAAATCATTTTATGTATGTCCAGTATAAGACCTTCTGTTCTGTAACTCCACTGTTTGGACCAAGGACATCTAGTGGTGGAATAGGATTACTGCAGGACCCAGCTCCGGTAAGGAGATGAGTATTGCAGCTGGAGGCGTATTTTTAAATTTATTTTAAACACTGATTGCGGCTCCTTTAAAAACAAATAAAAATGCCTGAAGTTGAGCTGTAATGAACGTGTAATTGCATTAATTGTTTTAGATATGTCTGGAGCTCCGCTTTAATTAATATATATTTGTATATACAGTGTGTGTAACTTCCTAATTAGTCAGAAATGAATGGAAAGGGATTTGTGGAAAATCATTATATGTATGTCCAGTATTAGTCTTTCTGTTCTCTGTAACTTCACTGCTTGGACTGCGGACATCTAGTGGTGTAATAGGATTACTGCAGGACCCAGCTCCGGTAAGGAGATGAGTATTGCAGCTGGATGCGTCTTTTTTATTTTAAATACTGCTTTCAGCGCCTTTAAAAAAAAATAAAAAATTGGGGCTTTACTGAACGTGTAATTGCATTGATTTTATTTATGTCTGGAGCTCCGCTTTAATTAATATATATTTGTATATACAGTGTGTTTCCTAATTAGTCAGAAATTAATGGAAAGGGATTTGTGGAAAAGCGTTATATGTATGGCCAGTATTAGTCCTTCTGTTCTCTGTAACTTCACTGCTTGGACTGAGGACATCTAGTGGTGGAATAGGATTACTGCAGGACCCAGCTCCAGTGAGGAGATGAGTATTGCAGCTGGAGACGTTTTTATTTTTTCATATTAAACACTGATTGCGGCTCCTTATTTAAAAAAAAAGAATAATTGCCTGAAGTTGGGCTTTAATGAACGTGTAATTGCATGAATTGTTTTTCTATATGTCTGGAGCTCCGCTTTAATTAATATATATTTGTATGTACAGTGTGTGTAACTTCCGAATTAATCAGAAATTAATGGAAATGGATTTGTGGAAAATCATTATATGTATGTCCAGTATTAGTCCTTCTGTTTTCTGTACCTCCACTGTTTGGACTGAGGACATCTAGTGGTGTAATAGGATTACTGCAGGACCCAGCTCCGGTAAGGAGATGAGTATTGCAGATGGAAGTGTTTTTTTTTTTTTTTAAACACTAATTGCAGCTCCTTATTTAAAAAAAACAAAAAAAAAAACTGCCTATAGCTGGGCTTCAATAAACGTGTAATTAATTATTTTTTATATATGTCTGGAGCTCCGCTTTAATGAATATATATTTGTATATACAGTGTATGTAACTTCCTAATTGGTCGGAAATTAATGGAAAGGGATTTGTGGAAAATCAATAAGTGCGTCCAGTTCTCTGTTCTCTGAACCTCCACTGTTTGGATAGCTAGGTGATTGCTCTGCGTTGATACCCCTGCGTCTTGTTGGCACAGACGAAGAAGCATCAGGAAGCGTAACTTCAACTCAAACTCCATCACGACATGGCGCACAGGTCCCCCCCCCTCCCCCCCCCCACCCCCGTTATACCTCCTCCTCACCTCGGGACATCTGGATGACAGGATGCACGGTACATGGAAGACGGAGGGACAAGGTTGCCTGGCAACAAGGAGACATCCCTATTATTGTCACAGGTAGGCTGCAGCTGGTGTTTGGAGCTTAGCAAACACCCCCACACCTGAAGCAGACAGGTACGGCTTGGAGTGACGGCCCCCTCCTCCCACCCCGTGACATTCTCTGCGGTCAACACCAGAGACCGATATTAATCCTGCATGAAAGTTTGGCGATGACGTCATCATCGCCTGGATGTCATGTACCGATTATTCAATTAGGTAATGCAAAGAACGACGATGAACTGCGAAAAGGGCGAAAACGTACAACCTCATTTATAAAGCAAATACCCCATCACTAAAAAAAAAAAAAAATCTGCGTCCAAAAATACCGCTTCTCCCCGCAGCTTGCAACGCAATGGGGTGGGTTTACTAAAGGGGAATAGACGATGCACTTTGCAAGGGCAATTGCTCCAGTCCTTAGCAAATCAGGTGAATCCTCAGCTTGCAAAGACTACCCAATCAGGCGCAAGGAAAAAAAAAAACAGCACTTTTGCTTGCACGTGATTGGAGGATGGAAGTCAGCAGACCTTCTCATTTACTAAGCTTTAGACCCCTTTCCCACTGGGGGCGCTTTTCGGGTGTTTTAGCACTAAAAATAGCGCCTGTAAAGCACCTGAAAAGAGCCTCTCATGGCCCCCCAGTGTGAAACCCCGAGGGCTCTCACACCCGGGTGGTGCGTTTGCAGGACAGAAAAAAAGTCCCGCAAGCAGCATCTTTGGGGCGATGAGGGAGAGCTGTATACATCGCTCCTCCACCGCCCCTGCCATTGAAATCAATGGGCAGCGCTGCCGAAGTACCTGTAAAACGCTTTGGCAGCGGCGCATTTCAGGCTCTTTTAACTCTTTCTTAGGCCGCTAGCAGGGGTTAAAAGCGCCCCGCTAGTGAAAAGCACCGCTATAAGTGCAGTAAAGAGCCGTTAAAACTAGCGGTGCTTTACCACTAAGGCACCCCCCCACCCCAGTGTGAAAGTAGCCTTGGTGCAACTGCACCTGAGTGTACAGTCTATTTGCCTTTAGTAAATCAACCCCTTTGGTTGATATATATCAAGCTCTTGGCACCGGCGTCTCCTGGCCCTTTAAAAGGGTTTATGATGCCGGGAGGCTGAGCGCAGCTTAAGATCACGTGACCGCCGTGATTGGCTGCCACGTGGGGCGGAAATCTCCCGATCGCTCCTTGCCTTCGGTTAGGCGATGGTAACTGTGCCGGGAGCACGCAGCGCTCACGCTCTCAGAGCAGGTGTATTGGGGGACAATTTACGCAAATATGCGGCCCCTCTGCGTTAAAGACCAGGTGCGGAGAGGCCGGCATTAAGGGGTCAATTAAATCACAAAATCGCAGTGCCGCTACTGAATTTAGTACACATATAGATACAAGTCTGTGGGAACACATTAGGCTTGATTTACTAAAGGCAAATAGACTGTGCATTCTGCAAGGGCAGTTGTTCCAGGGTAGGGATGGTCCCGCAGTTCGACACGAACATCAGGTTTTCGCCGAATTCTGATCATTATGGGGCATTCGCAGCAAGTATCCTGTGCCGCGGAACGCCCCATACTGCACTGTGAGATCACAGTGCATTGGTGTCTGATGATTGGCCAAAGCATGCCCCTGACCTGCATGCATTGGCCAATCACAGCATGCTCTGCTGTGGGAGCCATGATTGGCCAGGGTGCCTTTAGCCAATCATGGCTCAGGAGGCTAAGTCCACACCCCACACTATATAAGGCTGCTTACACGGTGGCAGTGTATAGTGTAATGATTGAGAGAAGATTAGCTAGAGGCAGGTTATATATACATGCATACACACAGTGCAGTCAGTGTACAGTATATAATAAGTGTATTGAAATGGTTAAGTGGAACCCTATGACAAAATGAATAAAAAACACAGCATAGGTTCCCTCACCCCAGTCCATACCAGGCCCTTAGGGTCTGGTATAGATTTTGAGGGGAACTACATGGCAAAATGTAAAAAAACAAAACAAAAAACAGAGTGGGGTCCCCCCAAAATCCATACCAGTCCCCAAGCTTATCCAAGCAAGCAGCCTGGCAGGCCAGGAAAGGGGGGGGGACGAACCAGTGTCCCCCCCCAACAATATCAGGTTGCTTGCCCTCAACACGGGAAGGGTGCATTGGGGTCCCCCCCAAAGCACCTTGTCCCCATGTTGATGGGGACAAGGGCCTCATCACCAAAACACTTGTGCTTGTGGGGGTCTGCAGGCGGGGGGCTCACCAGAATCTGGAAGCCCCTTCTAACAGATCCCTCCAGATCTTGTCCTATGGGGTATATCCTAGTATGCCCCATACCCCATGGAGAGCACGACTAATAGTTGTCCTTTGGACAGATTCTCCCCCCTGAGCTGTGGATCTCTCCAGCTCCTCCAGAGTTATCATGGACCTCTTGGCTCTTCTCTGATGAATGCTCTCCTTGCCCGGCCCGGTCAGTTTAGGTGGACGGCCATGTCTTGGTAGGTTTGCAGATGTGCCCATACTCTTTCCATTTTCCGACGATGGATTAAACAGAGCTCCGTGAGATGTTCAAAGCTTGGGAGATTTTTTTTTATAACATAACCCTGCTTTATACTTCTCCACAACTTCATCCCTGACCTGCCTGGTGTGTTCCTTGGCCTTCATGATGCTGTTGGTTCTCTAACAAACCTCGGAGGGCTTCACAGAACAGCTGTATTTATACTGCGAATAAATGACACACAGGTGGACTCTATTTACTAATTAGGTGACTTCTGAAGGAAATTGGTTCCACTAGATTTTAGTTAGGGGTATCCAAGTAAAGGGGGCGCCATACAAATGCCCCTCCCCCACACTTTTCACATATTTATTTGTATCACTTTCCTTCCACTTCACAATTATGTGACACTTTGTGTTGGTCTATCACATAAAATCCCAATAAAATACATTTACATTTGTGGTTGTAACATGACAAAATGTAGAAAAAGTCAAGGGGTATGAATACTTTTTCAAGGCGCTGTGAGACCAGAATCCTGATGTGTTGTATCAATGAATGTGCATTAACACATATTTGTTTTGAATGGGCTGGAGATGTGTCAAAAAATATATAAAAGAAATGGAAATGCACCATAAATGGCACCACAACATTTTAATGTTAGTAGCAAAGAAAAGAGTGCTTAGATGAGTGACAAGGGCCGTGTCCTGCCCCTCGTCCTCATTACAGCCCCCACATCCCCCTACAAGTGATGAGCACCTGTGACCCGCAAAGCCCCCTATAGACCCCTATAGACTGACACACACCTGTGAGCTTCCCATCCCCCAAACTGACAACAGACACCTGCGACCCAGTGCTCGGCAAACCCCGACTAACACCTGGTTATGGCAAGTCTATAGGAGGCAAAGTATTTGGACATGTATTATAACACAGAGATCTATGGGGTGTTCTGGCCTATGGAAGAACTATACTATAGAGGAACTCCACTTTTTATTATAACCCCTCCCCCCTCTGGGTGATCTCTGTACATTGTAGGGAATAAACCCCTCCCCCTCTGGGTGATCTCTGTACATTGTAGGGAATAAACCCCTCCCCCTCTGGGTGATCTCTGTATATTGCAGGGAATAAACCCCTCCCCCCTCTGGGTGATCTCTGTACATTGTGAGGAATAAACCCCTCCCCCTCTGGGTGATCTCTGTATATTGTGAGGAATAAACCCCTCCCCCCTCTGGGTGATCTTCGTACATTGCGGGGAATAAACCCCTCCCCGCTCTGGGTGGTCTCTGTACATTGTGAGGAATAAACCCCTCTGGGTGATCTCCGTACATTGCGGGGAATAAACCCCTCCCCCCTCTGGGTGATCTCTGTACATTGCGGGGAATAAACCCCTCCCCCTCTGGGTGATCTCTGTACATTGCAGGGAATAAACCCCTCCCCCCTCTGGGTGATCTCTGTACATTGCGGGGAATAAACCCCTCCCCCCTCTGGGTGATCTCTGTACATTGCAGGGAATAAACCCCTCCCCCTCTGGGTGATCTCTGTACATTGCGGGGAATAAACCCCTCCCCCCTCTGGGTGATCTCTGTACATTGCGGGGAATAAACCCCTCCCCCCTCTGGGTGATCTCTGTACATTGCAGGGAATAAATCCCTCCCCCTCTGGGTGATCTCCGTACATTGCAGGGAATAAACCCCTCCCCCTCTGGGTGATCTCTGTACATTGCAGAGAATAAACCCCTCCCCCTCTGGGTGATCTCTGTACATTGCAGGGAATAAACCCCTCCCCCCTCTGGGTGATCTCCGTACATTGCGGGGAATAAACCCCTCCCCCTCTGGGTGATCTCTGTACATTGCGGGGAATAAACCCCTCCCCCCTCTGGGTGATCTCTGTACATTGGGGGGAATAAACCCCTCCCCCCTCTGGGTGGTCTCTGTACATTGTGAGGAATAACCCCCTCCCCCCTCTGGGTGATCTCTGTACATTGGGGGGAATAAACCCCTCCCCCCTCTGGGTGGTCTCTGTACATTGTGAGGAATAAACCCCTCCCCCCTCTGGGTGATCTCCGTACATTGTGAGGAATAAACCCCTCCCCCCTCTGGGTGATCTCTGTACATTGGGGGGAATAAACCCCTCCCCCCTCTGGGTGATCTCTGTACATTGTGAGGAATAAACCCCTCCCCCCTCTGGGTGATCTCCGTACATTGCGGGGAATAAACCCCTCCCCCTCTGGGTGATCTCCGTACATTGCGGGGAATAAACCCCTCCCCCTCTGGGTGGTCTCTGTACATTGTGAGGAATAAACCCCTCCCCCCTCTGGGTGATCTCTGTACATTGCGGGGAATAAACCCCTCCCCCCTCTGGGTGGTCTCTGTACATTGTGAGGAATAAACCCCTCCCCCCTCTGGGTGATCTCCGTACATTGCGGGGAATAAACCCCTCCCCCCTCTAGGTGATCTCTGTACATTGCGGGGAATAAACCCCTCCCCCCTCTGGGTGATCTCTGTACATTGCGGGGAATAAACCCCTCCCCCCTCTGGGTGATCTCTGTACATTGCGGGGAATAAACCCCTCCCCCCTCTGGGTGATCTTTGTACATTGCAGGGAATAAACCCCTCCCCCTCTGGGTGATCTTTGTACATTGCAGGGAATAAACCCCTCCCCCCCTCTGGGTGATCTCTGTATATTGCAGGGATTGTAACAATCTTTAAAGCTAATGCCTCCCTTCTGTTATTCTGAAGAAGTAGCTGTTTGTTTCTCTGTGTCCATGTGCACAGTGAGTGTGAATGGATCAATAGTGTATATGGATGTTTTCTATTTGTGTTTTATTTTCTGTGTTGGTTGAACTGGATGGACTTGTGTGTTTTTTCAGCCAGACTATGCAATGGGGGAGCATTGCTCCCCGAGCCCACCCAGTTGTGTGACATTATCGAATTAATACCTGATATTGTCTTCCCGATTCTCAGCCCGGCCAATCAGGAAGCGGGTCCCTACGACTCCTGGGAGGTGAAGCAACGGGCCTGGAGCGAGGAGCAGCAGCCCTATCCCAGATCCTCGTCAGCTACCTCCTAAGGTAAGGAGGGGTTAGGCGATCGCTGTCGTCCCATCTGTCTCCCATGGGGGGTGAGTGGGGGCATCGCCGCCTTTCTGTACTCCTCCCGTGGGGGGGGGGGGGGTTAGATGATCGCCGCCTTCCAGTTCACCTTCCATGGGGTTGGGGGGTTAGGTTATCGCTGGCTTCCTGGTTATCTCCCATGGGGGGGGGGGGGTTAGGTGATCGCTGTCTTCCTGTCCGTCTCCCACGGGGGGGTAAGGTGATCGCTGATTTTCCTGTCCGTCTCCCACAGGGGGGTAAGGTGATCGCTGTCTTCCTGTCTGTCTTCTGCGGGAGGGGGGGGGGTTAGGTGATCGCCGCATTCCAGTCCACCTCCCATGGGGTGGGGGGTTAGGTGAACGTTGTATTCTTGTTGATCTTGGGCGGGGTGAGGTGATCGCTGTCTTCCTGTCCGTCTCCCGCGGGGGGGGGGGTTAGGTAATCGCTGTCTTCTTGTCCGTCTCCCGCGGGGGGGGGGGGGTTAGGTAATCGCTGTCTTCTTGTCCGTCTCCCGTGGGGGGGGGGGGGTTAGGTGATTGCTGTCTTTCTGTCCGTCTCCCACGGGGGGCTTAAGTGATCGCTGTCTTCCTGTTCATCTCCCGTGGGGGGTTAGGTGATTGGTGTCTTCCTGTTCATCTCCTGTGGGGAGGGGTTAGGTGGTCGCTGTCTTCCTGTCCATCTCCCGTGGGGGGTTAGGTGATTGGTGTCTTCCTGTCCATCTCCCGTGGGGGGCTAGGTGATTGGTGTCTTCCTGTCCATCTCCCGTGGGGGGTTAGGTTATTGGTGTCTTCCTGTCCATCTCCCGTGGGGGGTTAGGTTATTGGTGTCTTCCTGTCCATCTCCCGTGGGGGGTTAGGTGATTGGTGTCTTCCTGTCCATCTCCCGTGGGGGGTTAGGTGATTGGTGTCTTCCTGTCCATCTCCCGTGGGGGGTTAGGTGATTGGTGTCTTCCTGTCCATCTCCCGTGGGGGGTTAGGTGATTGGTGTCTTCCTGTTCATCTCCCGCGGGGAGGGGTTAGGTGATCGCTGTCTTCCTGTTCATCTCCCGCGGGGAGGGGTTAGGTGATCGCTGTCTTCCTGTCCATCTCCCGGGGGGGGGGGGGGTCGCCACCTTCCCTGTCTGCAGTCTCCCAAGGAGGGGAAAGGGGGGTTTGTTGGTTTGCCGCTCCTGTTTCCTTCCAGTACAATACATGATCACAGAGCGGTGTGAATAGGCCCCCATTGTTATTTATCCCAGCTGAGCCGTCATCATGGCTCTAAGCTGACAATTGAGCGCTGTGTGCTCTGAGTGTTAGAACATTGTGACAGGTGATGTGCTGGATGTCTGACAGTGGCGTGTTGCGGCCTCGTGACACGCTGTCACACCGTCTTGCCTGCAGAGAGTGAGATGTGCATTTCTAAAAAAAGATATTTTTATGTTTCTGCAGTTTAAAGTATAGAGATGGACTTAAAGTATGACTCTCACCAATGCCTCTGTTTTCAGGCATTTTAGTGTTAGAAAAAGTGCCTGTAAAGGGCCTGAAAACTGCCTCCCATGTTGCCTAATTGTGAAAGTCCGAATGTTCTCACACTGGGGTGGTGGACTTGCGGGACCTTAGAAAAAGTCCTGCAAGCAGCATCTTTGGGGCGGTATGGGAGCGCTGTATACACCGAACCTCCACTACACCTGCCCATTGCAATGAATGAAAAACACTTCAGGAGCGCCGCAACACAGGCGTTTTTAACCCCTTCTTTGGGGTTAAAAGCACCCCCGATATCGGCTGAGCCGTGCCATTGTGCTGACGTATATCGTCGTGTGCTGGTCAGCATGTGGTTAAGTAAAGCCAACTTAATTTTTTTCAGTTTATAGACCATAGGTTCAAGTAAAGCCAACTAATTTTCTCCCATTTATAGACCATAGGTTCAAGTAAAGCCAACTAATTTTTTCCCATTTATAGACCATAGGTTTAAGTAAATCCAACTCAGTTTTTTCAGTTTACAGACCATGGGTTTAAGTAAAGCCAGTTCCTAGAAAAGTTTAGGATAGGAACACATACATTAACTTATTTATTTCAATTACTTATATAGCACTGTCAATTTACACATACATTGTAAATTCACATCAGTCCCTGCCCTCAGTCTTACAATCTAAGATCCCTAACTGACACATACACTGGGGCAATTACCCTACCAGCATGTATTTGGAGTGTGGGAGGAAACCTACACAGGCACAGGGTAGAAAAAGCAAACTCCAGGCAGGGTCATGGTTGGGATTTGAACCAGTAATGCTTTTGTTGCTAGGCAAAAGTGCTAATCACTACACCACTGTGCTGCCCTATTACTTAGTTATTTAGTTTTAAGTGATATTAACTTGTAACTCACAAAAAAAAATTAAGTTGGTAAAACTTAAAAGTTTTTTCAGTTTATAGACCATAGGTTCAAGTAAAGGCAACTAAATTTTTCCAGTTTATGGACCATAGGTTTAAGTAAAGCCAACTAAATTTTTCCAGTTTATAGACCATAGGTTTAAGTAAAGCCAACTCAATATTTTCCAGTTTATAGACCATAGGTTTAAGTAAAGCCAACTCAATTTTTCCAGTTTATAGACCATAGGTTTAAGTAAAGCCAACTCAATTTTTCCAGTTTATAGACCATAGGTTTAAGTAAATCCAACTCAGTTTTTCCAGTTTACAGACCATAGGTTTAAGTAAAGCCAGTTCCTAGAAAAGTTTAGGATAGGAACACATACATTAACTTATTTATTTCAATTACTTATATAGTACTGTCAATTTACACATACATTGTAAATTCACATCAGTCCCTGCCCTCAAGGAGCTTACAATCTAAGATCCCTAACTCACACATACACTAGGGGCAATTACCCTACCAGCGTGTCTTTGGAGTGTGGGAGGAAACCTACACAGGCACAGGGTAGAAAAAGCAAACTCCAGGCAGGGTCATGGTTGGGATTTGAACCAGTAATGCTTTTGTTGCGAGGCAAAAGTGCTAATCACTACACCACTGTGCTGCCCTAATACTTAGTTATTTAGTTTTAAGTGATATTATTTTATTTTATTATGATTTTTTGTAACTCACAAAAAAATTTAAGTTGGTAAAACTTAAAAGTTTTTTTCAGTTTATAGACCATAGGTTCAAGTAAAGCCAACTCAATTTTTCCCATTTATAGACCATAGGTTTAAGTAAATCCAACTCAGTTTTTACAAAAAAATGTAAGTTGGTAAAACGTATTTTCCAAATGTATTTGATATATGTCTGAAGGTTTTATATAAAAATAATACAATAATATGTTTAAAAAAAAAAAAAAAAAAGGAATAGTCTCATGAAACAGGCTTTCAAAACAAATGAATATTTATTATTTATAAAGTGTTACAAATGTAATATTATTAAAGCAACATCAAAGGTAAATGTAAACATTTAAAAAAAAAGATAGAAAAAAATGCCTCTTTCTCAGCTAACAAATCAAACTGAAACACGCCTATGTAACATACAGTATATCTGTGAAGAACATAGAATACAGAGCGTATTAACTTTTTTTTATGCCTTTTAGGAAAGTAATTTCACTTTAACCACTTAACCCCCGGAAGGATTTGCCCCCTTAATGACCAGGCCATTTTTTGTGATACGGCACTGTGAGGCTATAACTGACAATTTCGCACTGCAGCGCTTTACCCAAACAAAATTGACATCCTTTTTTTCCCACTAATGAAGCTTTCTTTTGGTGGTATTTGATCACCTCTGTGGTTTTTATTTTTTGCGCTCTAAACAAAAAAAAAGTGACAATTTTGAAAAAAAATGCAATATTTTTTATATTTTGCTATAATAAATATCCCCCCCCCCAAAAAAAAATATGAAAAAAAAAAACGAATTTCTTCCACAATTTAGGTATGTTTAAGTTTAGATATGTATTCTTTTACATATTTTTGTTTAAAAAAAAAACGCAATAAGGCGTATATTAATTGGTTTGCACAAAATTTATAGCGTCTACAATATAGGGGATATATTTATGGCATTTTATTATTATTATTTTATTATTATTTTTTTTTTTTTTTTTTTTTTACTAGTAATGACAGAGATCTGCGATTTTTATTGGGACTGCGACATTGCTGCAGACAGATCGAACACTTCTGACACTTTTTTGGGATCACTGACATTCTTTCTGATACAAAATGAGATTGCTACAGTATATAAAAATAATGCACTATACCAATATGCTTGTTTTTCCTGCCAATGCAGCATAAATATGGTATATTTGTTTTTGAAATGTAAAAACATAGTGCAAAGTGGGCGGGTCCAATATCTCAAAAACCGAACAAACAAAGTTTGTTTTTTTGTGATACAAATCAGCACAAACAAATGGTATAATTGTTTTTAAAATGTAATAACATGCGGTGCAAAGTGGGAGGGGTTTCATTAACTATAATGCGCAATATCTCTGAAACCAAACCAGCACATACGTTCGTTTTTGCAGCACAAATCAGCACAGATGCGGTGCAAATGAATGATATCTTTGCTTTTAAATTTGAATAAGGTTGGGTGCAAAGTGGGCGGGGCTTGATGTTACATAATCTGAATTTGAATTCCAATATCTCAAAAAGCAAACCGGCTGAAACATTCATTTTTGTGGCACAAAATCGTTTTTAAAGTGGATGTAAAGGGATTTTTTTTAAACAACAAACATGTTATACTTACCTCCACTGTGCAGCTCGTTTTGCACAGAGTGGCCCTGAAACCTCGTCTTCTGGGGTCCCTCGGCGGCTGTCTCGGCTTCCTCCCGCAAGTACTTCTCACGTTCATGCGAGCTCCCTTGCATGGTGAGATGTACTTGCGGGGAGTGCTCCCGTGATACAGCCGGTGGCTATAGCCGCTCGCTGTATCACTCGGCCCCCGCCCCCCGCATCATTGGATGTGATTGACAGCAGCACGAGCCAATGGCTGCGCTGCTTTCAATCCATCCACTCCAGCCAATCAGCGGCCAGGCTGAGCGGCGAAGAGGATGTCGGTTGCGAGCACGGGACTTTCAAGGGGTCAGGTAAGTAAAACGGGGGGGGGGGGGGCTGGGGGGGCTGGCACTGTCAGATGTTTTTTCACCTTAATGAATAGAATGCGTTAAGCTGAAAAAACTTTTATGCTTAAGCTTAACATCTGGCAGTCCCTCGCCCTGCATCTTGGTTGCGTTCTGCCACATGCAGTAAGCGCAAAATTTGCGTGCGCACAAGTGAATTGTCTCAATATGTGCATACAATGGACGTATGTCCATTTATTATAAATATACTTATCGGCCCATCATATGCAGCCTCTGTGCTCATCCCATTTGATGGGCACAGTGGCCAAAATTGACGGCACAGTGGCCGCATTTGATGGGCATAGTGGCTGCATTTGATTGGGCACAGTGGCTGCAATTGATGGACACAGTGGCTC
The DNA here is from genome assembly GCF_037356315.1 of Lithobates pipiens. Classification (NCBI taxonomy): domain Eukaryota; kingdom Metazoa; phylum Chordata; class Amphibia; order Anura; family Ranidae; genus Lithobates; species Lithobates pipiens. The sequence continues at coordinate 3,316,463 of NW_027507686.1, read as the reverse complement.
CAATTGATGGGCACAGTGGCTACATTTCATGGGCACAGTGGCTGCATTTGATGGACACATTGGCTGCAATTGATGGCACAGTGGCTACATTTCATGGGCACACTGGCTGCATTTGATGGGCACAGTGGCTGCATTTGATGGGCACAGTGGCTGCAATGGATGGCACAGTGGCTGCATTTGATGGGCTCAGTGGCTCAATTGATGGCACAGTGGCTGCATTTGATGGGCTCAGTGGCTCAATTGATGGCACAGTGGCTGCATTTGATGGGCACAGTGGCCGTAATTGACGGCACAGTGGCCGCATTTGATGGGCACAGTGGCTGCGTTTGATGGGCACAGTTGTTCAATTGATGGCACAGTGGCTGCATTTGATGGGCTCAGTGGCTCAATTGATGGCACAGTGGCTGCATTTGATGGGCTCAGTGGCTCAATTGATGGCACAGTGGCTGCATTTGATGGGCACAGTGGCTGCATTTGATGGGCACAGTGGCTGCAATTGACAGCACAGTGGCTGCATTTGATGGGCACAGTGGCTGCATTTGATGGGCACAGGGAGCAATTGATGTTTTTTTTTTTCATAATTTTTCAGTTTGTTTGCGCCAACCCACCCCCCAAAAAAAAAAAATTTTGAACACCAGCCGCCACTGATGGCAGGTAAATAAAACCACAATGACGGCTTACGTCATTAACTAAAAGCAAAAAAATTAGCGGGGGGGTAAACCTTCCAATGCAGACGGGCGAGGAGAACCCAGCCGCAGCCCCTCAGGAAGGGTACTAGTTAAGCCGGGCACAGAGGAGTTAACCAGCAGCCACGATAGCAGACGCAGGCAGATTACTCATTCTTGAGAAGAGCCTGCTCTGTCTAAACTTTTCAATAATTATCAGGAGGGAGCAGAGAGGGAGAGAGCAGAGTTATTAAAATTCATGTGCACAGCTTGGTGCTGCAGCAGATGTTGGTATAATTAGAGAGGAAAAAAATTATGAAATTAATTTCTGGTTCAGTGTAAATTTCAGCGCTGGGGGAGAAGAGGGGAGCGGAGCTCATGTATACAGAGAGTGTGGCACCGGGGAGGCAGCGCACACACATACAGGCACACACACGCACGCACACACTCACCAGCTGCCAGGGAAGCGGTAATTGTCAGAAGATATCCAGGGGGAGACAGGGGAAGAGAGAGAGCCTGGCATAAAATATTACCATGTATTATTCATCCACTTAAAGGCGCAGGCGAGACAAAAAAAAAAAAAATACGCGCCCCGCGTTCAGTGCAAAAGAATGCAATGATCAAGGGAGGATCAAACTCTGGGCAGATACAGAGGAACGGAAGAAAGAGACACTGCGGAGAAATGCAATAAAGGAGGAAACCCGGGGTGTACGCCGACACGCGGCATGGAAAATGCGCGCCAGAAAAAATAAAGACGGTTCAAACCCCCCCCCCCCCCCTTAACGAAAGACACTTGGCTTGCCAAAGCAATGCGAATCACGAATGAATGCCATGGCTTTTTTTATTTAAAAATAAAAATAAAAAATTGTTTCCACCTTTTCTTTTTGTATGTCAGTGCTGCTGATCTCCTCCGGCCTCTTTCAAACACTTCAGAGGATATTTACTAAAACTGGAGCATGCAAAATCTATTGCAGCTCTGCCTAGTAACCAATCAGCTTCCAGGTTTCGGCCTTCGAGGGCGGGTTTGAAATCCCGCGAGTTCAGCTGAGCGCGCGCGCGCAAGATTTCAAACCTGGGGGGTGGCGATGCAGGTTCATGCACAGATGGGGCGACAGGGCCGTCTTTAATATTGATTGGACCCTGGGCAAACATTTTCTCGGGCCCTCCCGAATCCACTTGTCAACTACTTTCAGGCAGTGTAGGCTCAAGGGGGCAGCTGCTTTGGGCCCCACAACAATGACTGGGCCCGGGGGCAGCTGCCCCTTTTGCGCTGCCTTAAAGGCGGCCCTGGATGTCTATTGAAATCGCCCCCCCGAAGTCACCAAAAGTACTGCAGAAACTGCACCAAGTTGGACAGTGCCGTTGCCGGCAATAGGCTCTGATTTGGCATGCGATTTTGACACGTCAAAAAATCGCACCGGTGAGGTCAAAGCTTAATTGAACAAGCTGAAGTCAGATGCTGATTGGCTAACGTGCACAGCTGTGCCGGATTTTGTGTACACCAGTTTTCGTAAATCTCCCCCTTCCAGTCTATACGCTTTTCAGCAAAAAAAACACACACAGTAGGGCGCAAACTCCTCATGCATTACCACCAAGCACATTTATTAAATCCCACAGACCAATGAATACTCACAAACATAGAAGAACAGCAGGCATATGACACAAAAATTCCAGCCGAAAGGCGGTGTCATGTGTCCTCGGACCAAATGTCTGGAAGGCTGCTGCATTTCGGGGGATTAGCTTTCTTCCTCTAAAGAAGGGGACTAGTCCTCTGAAACATGTCATCTGAATAAGGGGGCTAGTCCCCTGAAACACATCATCTGAGGAAGGGGGCTAGTCTCCAAAATATGCCCTCTGAGGTAGGGGGCTAGTCCCCCAAAATATGTCCTCTGAGGTAGAGGCCTATTCCCCCCAAACACATTCTCTGAGGAAAGGGGCCATTGCCCCGAAACACATCCAATGAGAAAGGGGGCTAGTCCTCCGAAAACATGTCCTCTGAGGAAGGGAGCTAGTCCCCCAAAATACATCCTCTGAGGAAGGGGGCTAGTTTCCCAAAATACATCATCTGAGGAAGGGGGATAGTCCCCCGAAACACATCCTCTGAGGAAGGGGGCTAGTCCCCCAAAACTCGTTCTGAGGAAGGGGGCTAGTCCCCCGAAACACGCCCTCTGAGAAAAGGGGCTATTCCAATGAAACACACCAGTCTTCCAACCATTTGGTCCAAGAATTATGTTAAGACTAAGGTAAGCAGATACCAAATAAATCTGCACTGTGATTTACTGCTTGTAATGTTTCAGGAGGGCAGGTTATTCCAGTGTTAGTGAATTCAGCAAAGTATCTGGTATCCGCTTAGCCGAATCCATTTAAGCACATTCAAAATTCTTGTCCTGATGAAGTGTGTTTGGACCTCGAAACATGTTGGCTTTATTGCTCTATAAACGTATTTTCATCATTAAATTACCTTCGACATCTGGGCGTTTGATTGGTACTCTCATTAGATTTTATGTGTTTGGATCATCATGTACAATGCAGGGCCATAGACATTGATAAGACATTCTTATCAATAGAGTCCAGGGAAATCCATTCAATCAGTTTTGACTCCAAGATAGGTGGATCTGCAGAGGTTACAGAATATCCATAGACCAGTTGTCTCCCAACCGAGGCCCTTTACTTGCCTTTATCCTGCCCTTGGGGCACTAATCCTCCCCCTGATATGAGACACTATTCTAACAACTGACACCAATGATGGGGCACTATTCCTCCCACTGACACCAATGATGGGGCACTATTCCCCCCACTGACACCAATGATGGGGCACTATTCCTCCCACTGACACCAATGATGGGGCACTATTCCCCCCACTGATACCAATGATGGGGCACTATTCCTCCCACTGACACCAATGATGGGGCACTATTACTCCCACTGACACCAATGATGGGGCACTATTCCTCCCACTGATACCAATGATGGGACACTATTCCTCCCACTGACACCAATGATGGGGCACTATTCCTCCCACTGACACCAATGATGGGTACTATTCCTCCCACTGACACCAATGATGGGGCACTATTCCTCCCACTGACACCAATGATGGGGCACTATTCCTCCCACTGACACCAATGATGGGTACTATTCCTCTCACTGACACCAATGATGGGGCACTATTCCTCCCACTGACACCAATGATGGGACACTATTCCTCCCACTGACACCAATGATGGGGCACTATTCCTCCCACTGACACCAATGATGGGTACTATTCCTCCCACTGACACCAATGATGGGGCACTATTCCTCCCACTGACACCAATGATGGGGCACTATTCCTCCCACTGACACCAACGATGGGTACTATTCCTCTCACTGACACCAATGATGGGGCACTATTCCTCCCACTGACACCAATGATGGGGCACTATTCCTCCCACTGACACCAATGATAGGGCACTATTCCTCCCATCAATATCAACAATGGGCCACCATTTCTTCCCCTGACACCAACAATGGGCCACCATTTCTTCCCCTGACACCAACAATGGGCCACCATTTATTCCCCTGACACCAACAATGGGCCACTATTCCTCCTAATGATATCAACAATGGGACACCATTTCTCCCCCTGGCACCAACAATGGGGCACTATTCCTTCCAATGTTACCAATGACGGGGCACCATTCCTTCCCCTGACACCAACAATGGGCCACCATTTCTTCCCCTGACACCAACAATGGGCCACCATTTATTCCCCTGACACCAACAATGGGCCACTATTCCTCCTAATGATATCAACAATGGGACACCATTTCTCCCCCTGTCACCAACAAAGGGGCACCATTTCTCCCATTGACACCAACAATAGGGCGCTATTCCTTTCATTGACACCAACAATGATACTAACGATAGGGCACCACCCCCCCCCCCCCCCAATACCAAATGTGGCAATGTTTACTCCCACTGATGCCAGGAAAAATTTCCCCTCCCATTGTCCAGAGTCTGGGCCCCCCCCCGAAGGTCTGAAGGACAATAAACTGGCCCTTGGTTTAGAAGGTTTGGAGACCCCCGCCATAGACACTCCATCGTTTCCCATCATTGGCCAAGCCGGACAATAACCATGACCTCTCCAGGGGTTGCTGTCGGTGGGGGGTGACATAATAATGGCACGCCGTGTACATTATATGACATCACAGCACACAGATATACAATCTGAGAGTGTGAGATCACGGGGCCATCAATGAATACAACTCCCTCTATGGCTCTCAAAGTCCTTTTACTTTTAACACTAAAGTTCTTAAGTAGTCTAACGATGCATGGGATCGATATAAACAGCAGTCATACGCTCAGTAATAGCACAATCAGTCATCCATCACGCCGGAGGCTCGGCGGCTTCTGCCTAAACCGGTTGCAAAATGCTTGAGAAGGTTGACGTGGATGGACACAGTCCACTTTATATCCACCACATCCGAGCCGAGGAGGGTGCAGGACCAGGCGGTGCCGACATCCTTCCACGGAGTGCGTGGAATCCCAATCACTGAAGTCTCACGGAACCTTCATCCTGATAATGTTACATTGTAAACATTTTAAAAGTATCTTTCAGTCTTTTAAACACGTAGCTTGTATTATAATAATAACAATACTCCAGCGTCCCGCCGGGAAGGTCCCGTCTCAGGCCACTTCTTTTTATGGGGTGACAACGCTCTGTTCCCCTGCCTCACAATTAAGCTACCTTGTTGTCACCCTGTTACATGGCTTTCAGATGGAGGCTGAAAGTAGCCGTTGTAACACACACTGCGCAGGCAAGGTCCCCGCCGCTGTCACCGGCAAGAAACCTGCCTGAGGAACGCCGTCACTGAAGCACATGCATGCAGCCAGGACGTCGGCTGCAAAGAGGCTGCTGGAGATCAGCAGTACTGGGAAAGGATTATAAAAAGAGGAAACCAAGTATTTGATAAAAAAAAAAATGGCAATTTTTATGATGCACGGTGCTTAAAAAACTAAACAAAATGTCATTCAGTTAGGGGTTACATCTACTTAAAGATTCAAGCCAGCAGTGGCGGAGGGTGGATTTTTTTGGGGGGGGCAGCAAACAGTATGCCACCATGAGTCGAGATTTCAGGTGCGACATTCAGATGGTGGAGCATGGGTCCATCCTGCCTTGTATCACCGGTTCAGGCTGGTGGTGGGGGTGTAATGGTGTGGGGGGTGGGGTATCACTGGTTCAGGCTGGTGGTGGGGGTGTAATGGTGTGGGGGATGGGGTATCACCGGTTCAGGCTGGTGGTGGGGGTGTAATGGTGTGGGGGGTGGGGTATCACCGGGTCAGGCTGGTGGTGAGGGTGTAATGGTGTGGGGGATGGGGTATCACCGGTTCAGGCTGGTGGTGGGGGTGTAATGCTCTAGGGGATGGGGTACCACCGGTTCAGGCTGGTGGTGAGGGTGTAATGGTGTGGGGGATGGGGTATCACCGGTTCAGGCTGGTGGTGGGGGTGTAATGGTGTGGGGGATGGGATATCACCGATTCAGGCTGGTGGTGGGGGTGTAATGGTGTGGGGGATGGGGTATCACCGGTTCAGGCTGGTGGTGGCGTTGTAATAGTGTGGGGGATGGGATATTGGGGGGGAAGTGGATGGTTAACCGGGTGGGGGTGGTCTTCAGACGGAGGGTCAGCAAGCAGGAAACAACTTCCCACCCTTCCGCCCTGCATTTGGGTGAATTTTGGGTTGGGGAATTGAGCTGTGAGGAGCCAGGTATGGTGACTGGCAGGGGGGTGCAAGGTCATTTTAGGTTCAGATGCAGGGCCGTCTTTAATATTGATTGGACCCTGGGCAAAACTTTTCTTGCCCCCCCTCCCCATGTAGTTTCGCTCTCCATCGGCTCTGAGACATACAATAAATAGCTCCTAGACTCAAAATCAGTTTACTGAATCAGATCAGGCAGCTACTGCGATTGGTTGCCAGAGGTTACATTGTATCATTAGTGCTCACTGACTGGTTGCTAGAGGTTACAGCACGCATTACAGCTCACTGATTAGTTGCTAGAGGTTAGAGCACATGATTTCTGCTTGTTTGGTTGCTAGAGATTACTGTGGATATGACCTCAGGGGGGCATGATATACATATCAATGCCGCCGGCCGCCGCTATTTACATATGAATGTCGGTAAATTACATGTAAACACAGGGTCTGCAGGTGAGTCATCTGTACACAACAATAGGGCAGAGCTGGGCAGCATTAGTAGCAGCACTTCACACTGAGATATCGGGACACAGCACAGGACTAAAACCTCAAGGGAATTTAAACCAGGATAGTTGGCAAGTATGAGGCAGCTGCTTTGGGCCCCACAACAATGACAGGGCCCAGGGCAGCTGCCCCTTTTGCCCTGCCTTAAAATGGCCCTGTTCAGATGGGCACAAAAGGTATGGTATAGGGACCCGTCTGAGATACGACTCCCAGCTGGTGTATGTGTCGAGTCTCCGAGTTGGGTGGTTTTTCAGGCTGGAGGCCTGGGACGTGACACGCAGGTACTGTCTTGATGCCTATTAGGACCTTGTGGCTCCATTCTTGAATACACTGTGTGTTCAGATTACTATGCTATCGATCGGTTAATTATTGGTTATTGATATTTTTTTTGTTAATGAAAGGCTGCTGTTGCCAATTTAACTCCAAACGGTTGTGGTGTGGTCATTATACCGGAAGGGTGGGGTGGTTTTTTTTTTCTTTTTGGTATAGCAGTTTAAGCCCAAGCCATATTTAATACCATAATAGTCATGGGTTGTTGACTGATGAGGACCTAAACTCCTAATCTCTGCAGGTGACGCAATAACAGATCTCACATTCTCACTCCTTACCAGGGGCGTAACTATAGGGGGTGCAGCAGTTGTGACCGCAACCCGGGCCCTGTGATGCAGGGGGCCCATGCAGCCCCCCTACATATGGCCGGCAGCAGCATAGGCAGCTAGGGGTACCAGTGCACCATGTACACGGGTGGCTGGAGGTGGAGGGTGACTAGAAGAGCTCCATGCTCGACTATCGCACTGGCTGCTCTTTAGTTGTGCATTCCCCGCATGACCTGTGTCCTCGGCCGGCTCCTCAGAGTACCCCTCTCCTGCTCCATGCATTGCCGCTCAGTCCGATGTCTGTTCTCCCCAGCCAGAGTACCGCCCCCCCCCCCCCGAGTCCCCCTTCTCACATGGGGGCAGTAACTTCATCTGCCCTGGAGAAAAGGACCTCATCTCTTCTGGGGACGGGGACCCCATCCTGCCTAGGGACAGTCCCCCAATGGGGCACCTAAAAATAAAAAATAATAAAAAACTACTGATGCCAGTGGTGGAACTACAGGGCTCACAAAGGTCATACCTGTGACCACGCCCTGGAGTTCCACCGCTGGACTCGGAGGGAAGGGCCCTGACTGGGGTTCAGGGGGGCCCTTCATGGTTTCTTGCATCGGTGCCCTGAAGGTTCTAGTTACGCCACTGCTCCTTACCCAAGCTCCTAGCTTACATCCTCATCATGAATATTCAATGTTGTTCAACGTTGAGCCCCCCCCCCCCAAAAAAATGGCCGCTGCCGCCGCTACCGCTACAAGCCACAGGTCCACTTTAAAACATACACTCGAGCAGATTAATCAGCTGGAAAATCTCCTTCTCATCAAAAGTGTCCCCTTAGACTATGGCAGGAGAGGAAAATTCTGATGGTAATTTCCATAAAAAACAAGAGTACGAGCAGCTTGATCAGACCCCTCCTCGCCCCCTTTTCCTGACTCAGGAAGACTCCCAGCATTTGTGTGCATGGTGGAAGACTAGAACTCATTTGCTGTGAAGAAATTAAAAGCGTGTTTTAATTGCGCGCACACTGCAGTATGCAAATGAAGAAGTGTGCATTACTGGGGAGGCACAGAGGAGCAGGGGGGGGGGATGTTAACTGTTTGCTGCTATCATCCAGCTGCGCCCACTTAGAAGAAGATAGCAGAAGAATGTCCTGTTAAAATGGACTTATACCGAAATGAACCCCCCGTCGTCCTGACCATCCATGCACATACCCTGCAATACTTTACCTGTCCTTCAAAAGGACCTCTCCAGACAGCCCAGAGAAGTCAATCGTGGAACCGAACCGACTAGCCATTGGTCATCTGATCTCAATTGCAGGGCTTAGAGTTTAATGAGAGCCACTGATAGATGGTTTTTCCTGAATATCAATCAGCCAAGCCCTTTCGAGGGACATTGATGACCCGTAGGTGTTTGGTGGTAATGGTCAGGGCTGGGACAAGGGTTGGGCAGGAGTAGGCTTGTGCAATTCGTTTCGTAACTAATCGAAATTCGGCCGAATTTTGCATCTTTCGGACATTCGGATGCATCCGAATGTCCGAATAAAAAAAATAACGAATAACAACGAATACGAAAGAAATATAACGAATGAATTTGGATGAATTCGGTAATTCTTTAAAGATCTAATGAAAAAAAAGGTCAGCTCAAAGTAAATCTTATAGTCCAATAGATATAGGCAACATGTCAAGTACTTTTCTAGCACCAAGTGATCCCGAGATACGTGGCCCCAAATTCGGGTCACAAAATGTCAAGCACTTTTCTGCAGCAGAGAATGACATTTTGCGACCCCGATTTTGGGGCCACATATCTTTTGGTCACTTATAGCTAGAAACCCCAAATTTGGTATGCAAACACAATAGTCCTAGCACTACAACATATCCAAATTTGGAGTTTTTAGCACCAAGTGACCCCGAGATACATGGCCCTAAAGTCGGGTCACAAAATATTTTCGAATGCGGTTGAAATAATGTCGAATCATGTTGAAATCATTTCGAATACGGTAGAAATATTTTCGAATTTGGTTGAAATATTTTCGAATGTGGCCGAATAAAAAAATAACGAATAGCAACGAATACGAAAGAAATATAACGAATGAATTCGAATGAATTCGGTAATTCTTCAAAGAACTAATGAAACAAAAGGTCAGCTCAAAGTAAATCTTATAGTCCAATAGATATAGGCAATATGTCAAGCACTTTTCTGCAGCAGAGAATGACATTTTGCGACCCAATTTTGGGGCCACATATCTCGGGGTCACTTATAGCTAGAAACCCCAAATTTGGTATGCAAACACAATAATACTAGCACTACAACATATCCAAATTTGGAGTTTCTAGCACCAAGTGACCCCGAGATACATGGCCCTAAAGTCGGGTCACAAAATATTTTCGAATGCGGTTGAAATAATGTCGAATCCGGTAGAAATATTTTCGAATTTGGTTAAAATATTTTCGAATGTGGCCGATTTTTAGAATTCGGTAGAAAACGAAACGAAATCCGAACACGAATTTAAGGAAGTTAACGAATATAACTAAACGAAATTAATGAATTAACGAATTAAAACGAAACGATACGAAACAAATTTTTGCCTTTTGCACATGTCTGTCTAGGCAGGAGAGGCAGGCGCCCAGGACATAGTAGATGGAGGGGGGGGGGGGCCTTACTGCCCCCAAGCTCGAGATCAGTGGTTAGTAAACAGGGCCAGGCCGTAATGTCATGTCTGCTTTGACAGCTACTGCTGTAGAAACCAGGAAAATGGCTACGAATGTGCAGTTCACACCCCATGCTAAGCATGGACAGCCAGTAAAAAGGGCAGTGAATGGGTACAAGGCAGTACCTCCTTTCTAAGGCATGCACTCAGAAGGGGGGAGGTGGTGCAATTCCACATCCTTGCCCAGGGAGCTAAACAAACCTGTGCTGGTATTGGTAATGGTACATGATTGGTGGGATGATGGGGAACTAGTATACATACATTGAATGCCTATATATTTCAGGGTTGTATTCTCCATATGAATTGGAGTGGTATCAGAATAAGTAGGGGGCAACATCAGATTACATTTATAATACCGGTTTTCTATATTACCTTCTCTATCCACCTCTAAACACATAGAGGTAAATCACAACAACCTCTAGAGCTCAAGTAATGTGCAAGAACCACTTGCTCTGCAGGTTCTTTCTTGGGAAACTCTAGCAATCCACTTCTTGTCTGTGATCATGGTTCATGACTAGGTGCCCATCTTGCATGTAATATGATGGGTAGCTACGGTCCTGATGCTGACATGTCCAAAACCAATATGGGTTCCTGCTGGAGATTATCTGAGGAACCAGGTGACTACCTTCATATCCGGTGGAAATGCCGTCAGCGAATCTTCTTTTGAAGTAACGTCTTCTCCACTTGCTATAGCATGTGCATTTCCAACACTCCAGTTTCCCCTCAGGTGGTTCTTTTGACAATGGTACCTGGGTCCATCGCTAAAATCAAGAAGGACATACTGGGACACATCCTACTAGCAGCCAAGGTTGTGATTTCCCGATACTGGAAGTCTACCAGTCCACCTCGGCTGGTGGAATGGGCCCAGATTCTCAAAGACATCATGACCATGAAGACCATGAAGTGGCATCTGACCAAAACAGATCCAAGGAGATCTCATCCTGTTGGCTGTCTCACAGAGAATCCAACACTCTTAAGGCTTTGACCCAACCATAGCTTGTTACCCCTACAATGTTAAGAGAGGATTACTTTTTCTGCCTCCCTTTACCCACCAAGTCCTACAGAATCTAATACTTTCTTTAGATACACCATTGTTCTATATTGTCTCCGTTCCGATGTATTCTGCACCTCAATGTAATGACCATTGTGCCTCAACCCTATAACCCCACCTTTACCCATTTTCTACTGTTTCATCCTGTGCAGTTCTGCGCCAAATTTTATCTTCGGACTCATGCACACAGGACGTTTTTACATGTGCTGTTAGGGGTGTTTGACGTTTTTTTTTTTAAAGTGGTTGTAAACCCTTACAAACCACTTTGACCTACAGGTAAGCCTAGATTAAGGCTTACCTGTAGGTCCAAGAAATATCTCCTAAACCTACACGGCTTAGGAGATATTTGCCGAAAGACAGGCACCGCTGTCTACGGCGCATGCACTGAGCGTGCCGCAGTTAACGGCGATATGCCGCGAGTGGCGGCTCCCGTGCGCATGCGTGGGAGTGACGTCATCGCGGTTCCGACGAATGACTGCGCCGGAGCAGCGAGACCCACCGAGAAGATGGGGGCTCCGGACTACAGGGGACAGCGGTGACTTCGCTGGCTCCTGTGTCAGGTAAGTGACACATAATGGACTACTATGCGATGCGATGCGATGCATAGTAGTCCATTATGCTTTACCTTTGCAGGGAATCAAAGAGGAAGTAAACCCATCAGGGTTTACTTCCTCTTTAACTGCCTCTAAAAGCCCCTTCCGTGTTAGAATATGCGTCCATGCACACATAAACCGTCAGAGGCATTTGGAGGCAAGTGTTTAGGGGCAGTAGAAAAAAAAATGACAGCCTGTGCTTCCAGGAGCAGTAAAAACGACCTAATAACGCGGCTAAACTTGGCTTAGCCACGTTTGGCGTTTTTAGGCATTTTTACATTATTGGGAGTGTTTTTAATGGAAAAACGCTCAAAAGCGCTAACGCCAGAAAAACAACGGGAAACACGCAAAAACGGGGGGAGAATCGCAATAACGCTAATGTAAAAACGCGGCTGCTAAATGCTGCTGTAGCGCTGGTGTTTTTTAAACCTCCTGTGTGCGTGAGCCCGAAGAAAGAGTTTTTTGATAGAAAAAACAATATTTTGCCGAAAAACAAACAGCAAATCCAGGAAATTTACCTTTTTCACCTGCATAAGCCAACACGAGCAAGGCCATATTTAAATATTCTGTTCCCCTAACAATATGTAAATGACCACATCCTTCCTAAATGCTACATTTCTAATGTCTCGAACTATGTTATGTGATCATTGACTTTAACCTGCAGAGCTCCCTATGGTGGAAAGCCTACAGAGAGCAAGCAAATAGTTCCATGGTGTTCGGCATACAGAGAGTCTTGTGTCTCCTCTCATCGGCCTAACCACCATCTTTATTTGTGAATGGATCTTCCCACAACTGTCCAGAGGTTTAGAGATAAGGTAATAACACACACATATACAGTATCTCAGAAAAGTAAGTACACCCCTCAGTCACATTTTTGTGTCCTCAGTGGAGCCTGTCCTGTTATACCGCTGTATGGTCTTGGCCACCGTGCTGCAGCTCAGGAAATCTTCTTATAGCCTAGGCCATCTTTATGTAGAACAACAATTCTTTTTTTTTTTTTTTTCAGATCCTTAGAGAGTTCTTTGCCATGAGGTGCCATGTTGTACTTCCAGTGACCAGTATTAGAGAGTGAGAGCGATAACACCAAATTTACCACACCTGCTCCCCTTTCACACCTGAGACCTTGTAACACTAACGAGTCACATGACACCGGGGGAAGGGGAAAATGGCTAATTGGGCCCAATTTGGACATTCTCACTTAGGGGTGTACTGACTTTTGTTGCCAGCGGTTTAGACATTAATGGCTGTGTGTTGAGTTATTTTGAGGGGACAGGAAATTGACACTGTTATACAAGCTGTACACTCACTACTTTACATTGTAGGCAAGTGTCATTTCTTCAGTGTTGTCACATGAAAAGAGAGAAGAAAAGATACTGTACAATGCTACCATTGGTCTTGGGAACAATAGATTGTAATATTGCGCTATTAAAGTGGTTGTAAACCCTTACAAACCACTTTGACCTACAGGTAAGCCTAGATTAAGGCTTACCTGTAGGTCCAAGAAATATCTCCTAAACCTACACGGTTTAGGAGATATTTGCCGAAAGACAGGCACCGCTGTCTACGGCGTATGCTATATGGGTACCTTAAATAGGGATAATTGTAGACACGCACCCACACTCACTCAGGTTGAACTGGATGGACTGGTGTCTTTATTCAACCTTACTAACTATGTAACTATGTTCAGAATTCAAATCCCCCTCTGCTGATGATTTTATTCTTAATGAAAATATCATTTTAATATTTTTTTTTTGGGGGGGGGGGGCTGTCAGGTTGGTTCACGGGGCCCCACGATTTCTAACAGTAGCCCTGACCATGCACAGCTGCACCAGATTCTGTGTGCACCCATTTTAGTAAATCTCCCCCCTATGTACCTTTGCACACTGTTTTCATGTCAGAATGAAAAAAAAAAAGTAAACTCTTTATTTAACTACTAAGAAAAAAAAAAAAACCCAATAAAATGTGTAAAAAATGTGCAGAACAAAAGCACATAAAAACGCACGCCCTTACAGCGCTGAAAAATGAGCGGAGCTAAAAGCGCAAAAACACAAATGGCATTGGTTTTGCTGGTGAAGATCTTCAGACGTGTGTCAGTCACTCACTGTCTACATCCTTCTATTTGATTTCCATCCGACGCTCAGGAATCCCGCTGAGACTCACCCGTACGCCGCGTACATCAGTGCCTGAAAGCAGGTTAAACAAGGCTCTGCGGATCTGTGCTTCAGGACGTGATGTGCTGCACAATGCAGACTTCCCAGCGGAGCGATGCCGCTGCAACGCTCTGCAGGCACACGCTTGCATAAAAGAGGTTAGCAGATGCTCCGTAATTTGTGTGATTAAATTCTCAAGTGATACCTTTAACCCCTCTGTCGCAGGAGACGCTGCCAAGCTGTCACTTTGCCAAGGTGGGCCGGGAGCCCGCGGCACGCCGGGGGTTAAAGACGGAATAGTGTTTTGGGAAAAGAGGTGTTAAAACCCATTGGATCTTCACGAAAAGAATGCTGCAAACATTTTCTTTCTTTCTAGAAAATTAATATGCAAATTCCACCACCCTCCTAGCCCCCCCACCCCCCCCCCCCCTTTTTTGCTTTTTCTTCCCCACCTCGAAATTAGCCAGGCAGAATGCTGAAGCTGATTATGTATTCAAATGAGCAGCCTTCGTTAATGTGGTATTAAGAGGAATGCTGGAAATGAGTCTTGGGGAAGTGGGGGGGGGGGAGGACAGGAGGTACTGGGGTGGGGGTGGGGGTGTTCGGAAGACCGAGACAGGGTGGGTGAGAATAAGAATGTAAGGGAATGTAGATGAAAAGACAATGTACAGGTGACTTGTTGTAAACAGTACAATTTATAGATGCTCTAACATCTAGGAGTAAATATTGTAATCTTGGTAAGTATGAGCATCATCATGGTTCCAACCAATGACATAAATGCGTATGTAATAATTAAGAATATAAAAGGTCATCTTAGGGATCAAAAACCAATAGGTTTCTTGGTCTTAAAGCGGAGGTCCACCCTAAAGTGGACCTTCCGCTCATTGGAAACCCCCCCCCCTCCGGCGCCACAATTGGCACCTTTCAGGGGGGAGGGGGGGTGCAGGTACCTGTACAGTACAGGTATCTGCACCCACTTCCGGCGTAGATTCTGCAGAAGGTACGCCCCTTTCCGCAGAATCTACGCCCCTTTCCGAAAGTCCCCCGCTGCCTGCTGGGAAACACACGGATCCCAGAGACAGCGGGGACCATCCTTATTGCGCAGCGTGACTCGCGCATGCGCAGTAGGGAACTGGGAAATGAAGCCGAAAGGCTCCACTTCCGGATTCCCATACTTAAGATGGCGGCGGCAGCACCCGAGAGACGATCGAGAGATCAGCTTCGGGTGCCGACATCGCGGGTGCGCTGGACAGGTAAGTGTCATTATTTTAAAAGTCAGCAGCTGCAGTATTTGAAGCTGCTGGCTTTTAAAAAAAAAAAAAAACGGCGGACTCCCGGCGGACTCCCGCTTTAAGTGCAGTGAAACCAGGGCTTGGTTCCCTATCAGGTCCTTCATCTTATCTGGGAGGGTGAACATTTCCTCGACAGGCTCTTGGACAACCTGCTGGTGTCCTGTCCAGTTCCATCCAAGCCCTTGTACACACGGTCGGAGATTCCGAACAACCAAATCCGACGGATTAATTCCGGAAGAGGTCCGGAAGTGATGTTGCATACACACGGTCGGACTCAGTTGTCGGAAAATCCGATTGTACATAACGTGATGACGTTATTTCATTACGACAGGACTATGTTCAGGCTAGTAGCCAATAGCTTTGGTCTAGGAATTTGATCTGAGCATGCGTGGCACTTTGTCCGTCGGAGTAGGCTACACATGATCGGAGTATGTCCGATCGGAGCATTTTGTCGGAAGATTTTACCGGCAAGTTGGAAAAGTTGGTCCCTCGGATATTCTGACAGAAACAGTCCGATGGAGACCACACACAGTCAGAATATCCGACAAAACGGTCCGATAGGAAACATTCCGTCGGAATCTCTGACCGTGTGTACAAGGGCTTAGATTGAGAAGACTATTTGGACTAGTAAAGACATTCTATAAAAAGCTGGATTACAGACCAAGTGCTATAGTACCTGTTATCCTTTCTACTCTATAGCAGCAGAGACATTGAAATCTAAGGGTAAACATTGTAATCTTGCTGGGCATGAGCAATATGATGGTTCTAACCAATAACATATCTGCGTATATAATACTTAAAGCGGGAGTCCGCCGTTTTTTTTTTTTTTTTTTAAAAGCCAGCAGCTACAAATACTGCAGCTGCTGACTTCTAAAACAATGACACTTACCCGCCCAGCGCGCCCGCGATGTCGGCACCCGAAGCTGATCGCTGCCATCTTGAGTACGGGAATCAGAAAGTGGAGCCTTGCGGCTTCATTTCCCGGTTCCCTACTGCGCATGCGCGAGTCGCGCTGCGCAATAAGGATGGTCCCCGCTGTGTCTGGGATCCGTGTGTTTCCCAGCAGACAGCGGGGGACCTTCGGAAAGGGGCGTAGATTCTGCGGAAAGGGGCGTACCTTCTGCAGGTATCCATGCCGGAAGTGGGTGCAGATACCTGTACTGTACAGGTACCTGCACCCCCTCCCCCCTGAAAGATGCCAATTGTGGCGCCGGAGGGGGGAGGGGGGTTCCAATGAGCGGAAGCTCCACTTTAGGGTGGACCTCCGCTTTAAGAATATAAGAGGTCATTAGGGATTTAAAACCAATAGGTTTCTTGGTCTTAAATGCAGTGAGACCAGGGCTTGGTTCCCCATCAGGTCCTTTGTCTTGTCTGGGTGGGTGAACATTTCCTTGACAGACTCTTGGACAACCTGCTGGTGTCCTGTTCAGTTCTACCTTAGATTAAGAAGACTATTTGGAGTAAAGACATTCTTTAACCACTTTCAGACCGGACCATTTTGCTGGTAAATGACCAGAGGTCTTTTTACAATTTGGCACTGCGCTGCTTTAACTGGTAATTGCGCGGTCATGCAATGTTGTACCCAAACAAAATTTGCGTCCTTTTCTTCCCACAAATAGAGCTTTCTTTTGATGGTATTTGATTGCCTCTGCGATTTTTATTTTTTGCGATATAAATGGAAAAAGACCGCAAATTTAGAAAAAAAATGATATTTTCTACTTTTTGTTATTAGAAAAATCCAATAAACTCAATTTTAGTCATACATTTAGGCCAAAATGTATTCAGCCACATGTCTTTGGTAAAAAAAAAGTCAATAACTGTATATTTATTGGTTTGCGCAAAAGTTGTCACATCTACAAACTAAGGTACGTTTTCTGGAATTTACGCAGCTTTTAATTTATGACTGCCTATCTCATTTCTTGAGGTGCTAAAATGGCAGGGCAGTACAAAACCCCCCCAAATGACCCCATTTTGGAAAGTAGACCCCCTAAGGAAATTGATAAGAGGCATGTTGAGTCCATTGAATATTTTATTTTTTTACCTCAAGCGATTGAATAATGACAAAAAAAAAATTTTTTTTTTTTTTTACACAAAGTTGTCACTAATTGATATATTGCTCACACATGCTATGGGCATATGTGAAATGACACCCCAAAATAAATTCTGCTGCTTCTCCTGAGTACGGGGATACCACATGTGTGGGATTTTTTGGGAGCCTAGCCGCGTACGGGGCCCCGAAAGCCAAGAACCGCCTTCAGGTTTTCTAAGGGCGTAAATATTTGACTTCACTCCTCACTACCTATTACAGTTTTGAAGGCCATAAAATGCCAAGATGGCACAAAACCCCCACAAATGACCCCATTTTAGAAAGTAGACACCCCAAGCTATTTGCTGAGAGGCATGTTGAGTCCATGGAATATTTAATATTTTGCCACAAGTTGCGGGAAAATTACAAACTTTTTTTTTTTATTTATTTTTTTCACAAAGTTGTCACTAAATGATATATTGCTCACGCATGCCATGGGCATATGTGAAATGACACCCCAAAATAAATTCTGCTGCTTCTCCTGAGTACGGGGATACCACATTTGTGGGACTTTTTGGGAGCCTAGCCGCGTACGGGGCCCCGAAAACCAAGCACCGCCTTCAGGCTTTCTAAGGGCGTTACAGTTTTGAAGGCCATAAAATGCCAAGATGGCACAAACCCCCCCCAAATGACCCCATTTTGGAAAGTAGACACCCCTAAATTTAGGGGTACACTAGTGAGACTAGGTAATAAATGGCGGGTGCCCTGAAACTATAAAAAAATAACTAACCAACCAGCGTCACCTGTAACCGTTATATGGTGATCACTGGTGAAAGGGTTAACTAGGGGGCAATCAGGGGGCTTTATGCGGTAGTATATGGGGGTCCCTGGCGCTATAAAAAGCTGCGGCGAACCTAAATACCTACCTGCCTAACTAGCGTCACCTGTGACACTAATACAGCATTCAGAAAAACGATTGCTTATTAGGCTGGGTTCACACTGGAGTGATGCGGGAACGCCACAAATCCGCGGCGGGTTCCCGCATCGCATGCCTCCCGGCGGCAGTTCACACTGCCCTATGCGAACTGCTGGAAGTGTCAGTGAAATGTTAATGACACCCCCAGATCAGTTCGCATATCGCAGTGCGATCTGCAAACTCGGATCGCATGGTGTGAACACCCATGCGATCCGATTCTGCTGCGGACCAAAAAAAGGGTCCCGTGCGAATTTGCGGCGGGTGCGGCGGGTGCGACACGAATTCAGCCATACTATCTGTATACTATCTGTATACTATCTGTATACTATCTGTATGGCTGAACTCGAATCGCACAGAGATCGGATGTGATTTGCACTGCAGTGCGGTGCGAATCACATTCGTTCTCATAAACCGCTGCAATGTGAACCCAGCCTTAGTGACACTGGCGACGGGGGGTGATCACGGGGTTAAACCTTTATTGGGGGGGTTAGGGGGGCACATTAGAACTAAAGGGGGCTAACCCTAACTGCCCTAACAGTTATTACAGTCACAAATGACACCAATGCAAAAAATAAAAATAAAATGCAATTGGTGTCACTGTGACTGGGGGGGGCAGGGGTAATTGGGGGGGTGATCGGGGGGTAAAGGGGGGGTGTGAGTGTGCCTGGCATGTTCTACTGTACGTGTGGTGTGTTGGTGCAACTCACCGATCCTCTCTCCTCGGTGCCGGAACGAAAAATACCGACACGGAGGAGAGATTACATCACTTCCTCTCCTGTGAGGAGAGGAAGTGATGTCACGGAGCATTTCTATTCGTCGGGAGCGATCGCGAGGGGATGGCCATGAATGAATGGCCGCCCCCTCATCCCGGATCGCTCCCGAACGAATGCCGACCGCCGCAGGCACCGGGGGGGGGGGCCCGATCGGGCCCCCCACCCGCGGGAAGGCAGGGACTTATATATACGCCCATATGCCTGCCCGTGCCATTCTGCCGACGTACATCGTCGTGCGGCGGTCGGCAAGTGGTTAAAAAGCTAGATTGCAGACCAAGTGCTGTAGTACCAGTTTTGGAACCCTCAGGCATCTTCCATTTATCCTTTCTACTCTACAGCAGCAGTGGCGTTGAAGTCTAATGCCGCGTACACACGAGCGGAATTCTCATCGGAAAAAGCTCTGATGGTTTTCCCGTCGGAATTCCGCTCAAACTGTCTTGCCTACACGCGGTCACACCAATTTCCGACCGCCAAGAACACGGTGACGTACAACACATACCACGGGACTAGAAAAAGGAAGTTCAATACCTAGTAGCCAATAGCTTCCGTCTCGTAGTTGAATTTGAGCATGCGCAGGGGCAGACTGACCATTGGGCCACTCAGGCACTGCCCGAGGGCCCCGTGCCACTAGGGGGCCCCATCAGGGTTGCCAGCCTCAGTAAAACCAGGGACAGTATGTAAAAATCTGTGTTTTTTTTTTTTTACATCTGTCTCTGAAATGTCCCTTACCGACATCCTTTTGGTCTAAAAATCCCGAGATTTTAGCTGCCCCGCCCCTCCAGTACCTTCTGAGCCAATAGAAACATGTCTGTGTATACTGTGTGATTGTATACTGTGTGGCCCCATAATGTCTGATTGTCTGGGGGCCCCATAATCTCCTATTGCCCATGGGGCCCCATGAGTTGTCAGTCCGCCCCTGAGCATGCGTGAGTTTTTGCGCGTCGGAATTGCATACACACGATTGGAATTTCCTATAGAAAGTTTTTCCATCTGGAAAATTGAGAACATGCTCTCAAATTTTTGCTGGCGGGAATTCGGACAGCTAAATCCTGATGGAGCGTACACACGGTCGCATTTTCCGATGAAAAGCTCTTTTGCTGGCCGAAATTCAGATCGTGTGTACGTGGCATAAGGGTAAAAATTGTAATCTTGGTGGGCATGAGCAAGATGATGGTTCTAACCAATGACCTATCTGTTTATATAATAGTTAAGAATATAAGAGATCGTCTTAGGGATTTAAAACCAATAGGTTTCTTGGTCTTAAGTGCAGAGAGACCAGGGCTTGGTTGTCCATCAATCCTTCATCTTGTCTGGTAGGCGAAGAATTTGTTTTGCAAAAAAGATATTGTTAAAAGAGCCTTAATTTAAAAATCACATTATGTTCAGGCACTTTAGTCTAGTTTTGACCTGTCACTCAGCCCTAAAGCGTATAGGCAAAAAATTGCCCAAAGGGGGAGAGAAAAGAGGGGCTATCTAAGTGACAGGGGCGCAGGCCACTATTGTACAAATCATTTAAAAACATAATGAGATGACCATGGTTATAAATGGAGGGCATGCAAACATTTATTCAGCTTGTCTGTTAGGACAGACCAAATTGTTCAACAACATGCAGGAACTATGTACAACATATATGTAACATATAACATATATGTTATATGATACATGTTGTACGAAGATCTGTTTTGGCAGACTCTCGGACAACCTGATGGTGTCCTGTTCAGTTCCACCTAATGCCTTGTACACACGGTCGGAAATTCTGACGAAAAAGGTCCGATTGGATTATATTGTCGGAAAATCCGATCGTGTGTGGGCTGTATCGGACTTTTTCCGTTGGAAATTCAGACGGAAAAAATTTGAGAGCAGGATCTCAAATTTTCCTTACTGACTTTTTCCGATCGTTTGTAGAGAATTCCGATCAGACAAAGTGCCACGCATGCTCAGATCAAATTACGAGACCAAGGCTATTGGCTACTAGCCTCAACGCAGTCCCATCGTAATGAATGAACGCCGTCACGTTCTGAACGATCGGATTTTCCAACAACTTTGTCCAACAGCGTGTATGCAACACCAGTTTAGGACAAAATCCGTCGGAAAAAAAATCAGATGGATTTTGTGATCGGAATGTCTGGCCGTGTGTACAAGGCATTAGATTGAGAAGACCATTTGGAGTAAAGGCATTTTTAAAAAAAGCTAGGTTGCAGACCAAGTGCTATCCCCACATAGCAAGCAATTGAGCTGCACGTTTGAAAATGACTTGCATCAAGTCCACATTGCATTGACTCTAGATCAATTTCTTTGCAAACAGTCCGCAAGTGTGCTGCAAGTTCTGATTATGTTATGTTGCATAATAGTCATCCTACCACAGGGGGCACTGTGGCTGAATTTTCATGCTGTAGACCAGGGGTCTCCAAACTGTGGCCCTTTGCTAGCCTTTATCGGGGCCCTTGGGGCACTATTCCTCTCGCTGACACCAAAAGTGGGGCACCATTTCTACCACCGACATCTATGATTGGATACTATTCCTCCTACTAGTAGGGGCACTACGCCTACTCCTATTGACCACCAACCCCGAGGCCATATTTATTCTCACTGATGCCGGACCCGGGACATTTTCTGCCCACGCTGGCCACAATTTGGCCCTCTTAAAGGCTGAAGGACTATAAACTGGCCCTTTGTTTGAAAAGTTTGGAGACCCCTGCTGTAGACTCACCACGGCAAATTTGCTCTGGTTAGAGACTTGCCACGTAAATTAACTACAAATTGGAAAAGTCTCAACTAGAACATGTGCTTCAAGTGCTCTGCAAGTGTACAACTTGCCAGTGAAAATGTGCAGCAAGTTAACAGACTTACAGGTCAACACTGCCACATATATGTGGCACGTTATCCTTGCTATCTGGGATAGTACCAGTTTTGGAACACTCAGGCATCTTACATTTATAATTTCAACTCTACAGCAGCAGTGGGGTTAAAGTCTAGGGGTAAACATTGTAATCTTGGTAGGTATGAGCAATATGATGGTTTCAACCAATGACATATCTTCGTATATAATATTTAAGAATATAAGGGGTCATCTTAGAGATTAAAAAAAAACAATAGGTTTCTTGGTTTTGAGTGCAGTGAGACCAGGTCTTGGTTCTCCATCACGTCCTTCATCTTCTCTGGGTGAGCATGGCAGACTCTTGGACAACCTGATGTTGTGCTGTCTAGTTTCATCAACTTAAGACTGAGAAGACTCAAGGTCTAGTCAATGCACCTACACTGGCATCATTTATTTAATCTCACATTTTGTCACTTACATTACTTTTCTGTGTTTTTTTCACTTTGAAGTTGGGTGTCGGTCCTCGGGCCTACCTTGAGGTCTGGGGGGGGGGGGGGGGGGGGTGTTGTTCCTTCCTCTCCTGAACAGGAGGATCTCTTTTCGGGGAAGCCTTTCTCCTGGTACTTGGTGGTCAGCTTCTGCTGACCATGAGGAGAGGGTTCCACCAGGCCTTTTGGCTAGGTGGACCAAGTTGAGCCTTGCCCTTGTCAGGAGCCTTGTGCCCTGTGGGTCAGGGTAGAGTCTTACAACTTCAGGAGGTGGACTAGAGACACACCTTTAAGTGTATTTTTTTGCGTGTTTTTTTCACATGCGTACACTAAGGTGTTTAGCTTTTACGCAGGTAAAAAAAAAAAACTAGAGTATGGACACTCTTTAAAAAGCTACATTTCAGACCAAGTGCTATAGTACCTGTTCTGGAACCCTCAGGCATCTTCCATTTATCCTTTCTCTTACAGCAGCAGTGGGGTTGGGGGTTGATCAGTTATAGGTTCAAAAGGGGCCTGTCCCTCTAGGCAGTGGCGTAACTAGAACCTTCATGGCCCCGTTGCAAGAAACCATGAAGGGCCCCCCTGAACCCCAGCCAGGGCCCCTCCCTCCGAATCCGGCAGTGGAACTCCAGGGCGTGGTCACAGGTATGACCTTTGTGAGCCCTGTAGTTCCACCACTGGTATCAGTAGTTTTTATTTATTTATTTTTTTACATTTTTAGGTGCCCCATTGGGGGACTGTCCCTAGGCAGGATTGGGTCCCCGTTCCTAGAAGATATGAGGTCCTTTTCTCCAGGGCAGATGAAGTTACTGCCCCCAGGTGAGAAGGGGTCCCTGACCCCAGGGGGGTATGGAGGGGGTATGTAATAGTGTGTGCTAGCTGCCTATGCTGCTGCCGGCCATATGTAGAGGGGGCTGCATGGGCCCCCTGCATCACAGGGCCCAGTTGCGGTCGCGACTGCTGCACCCCCTATAGTTACGCCCCTGCCTCTAGGAATATGGGATCTGTCATTGCCAATTTTTTTTTGGAGGTGAAAGATGTCTTCTTATTCTTGAAGACTTGGAACAAGTATGCAGTTAGTGAAGTGTTGGGACCCTTGACTTGCATACTTGCTCTAGAACAGTGGTCTCCAAACTGGGCCGTGAGCCCTTTGCTTGCCTTTATCTGGCCCTTGGGGCACTACTCCTACAACTGACACCAATGATTGGGTATTGTTTACTACCACAGATCCCAGGGCATTTTTTTACTCTCACTGGTCACAGTCCAGTCCCCATAAAGCCTAAAGCACAGTAAACTGACCCTTTTCTTTGAAAGTTTGGAGACCCCTGCTCTAGAACAATTTTAAAGAGTCCACCAGCACACAAGTGCCTCCCAGAGTCTAACAAGCAACTGAATAGACCACCAACGCCCCCTGGCACACTCATTTCAAAAATTCAATAGAATGTCCAGGGCTTCAGGAACAATTGTAAAGGTGAATATTATCCTGCAGATGACTTTCCAAGCCTCTTACCAGATTTCCATTTCACATTTGCCAAATGGGTCTAATAAACTCTCAAGGTCACCAACTGTGGGGTTGATTTACTAAAGACTTTGCATAGTGTAGTTTCACTCGCAGTGCGCTTGGAAGTGCACAGTGGATTTGCCTTTAGTAAATAACCCCCATAGTGTAGTATTTTATAATTAAATGGAAACAAAAATATCCACAGCTGTGGCCAAAAGGTTTGAGAATCGCAAAGTCTGCAGGCTCCGTGTTTTTAGATCTTTTTGTCAGATGTTACTATGAGATACTGAAGTATAATTACAAGCATTTCACGTGTCGGAGGTTTTTATTGACAATGACATGAAGTTTATGCAAAGAGTTAATATTTGCAGCGGTGACCCGTCTTTTTCCAAGGACGTCTGCACTTCCCCCGGCATGCTGTCACTCAACTTCTGGGCCACATCCTGCCTGATGGCCGCCCTCCCATTCTTGCATAATCAATGATTGGAGTTTTTCAGAATTTGTGGGGTTTTTTTGTTCAAGCACAGGGGGTTGACCAATGGTCGGGGGAGTTTCCTTTCCATGGACCCAAAATTTAGAAGTTTTGTTCCGCAAGCCACTTAATTATGGTAAGGTGCTCCATCATGCTGGAAAAGGCATTGTTCCTCACCAAACTCTTCTTGGATGGTTGGAAGAAGTTGCTCTCGGATGATGTTTTTGTATTTTGTACCATTCCTTATTCATGGAAAAATTGTGAGTGAGCCCCCCCCCCCCCCCCCACTCCCTTGGCTGAGAAGCGACCCCACACATGCATGGTCTCAGGATGCACGACACAGGACTGATGGTGGCGCTCACCTTTTCTTCTCTGGACAAGGTTTTATCCAGATGCCGAACAATCAGAAAGGGGATTCATCAGAGAAAATTACTTTCCTAGCAGTCCTCAGCAGTCCAATCCCTGGACCTTTTTCAGAATATTAGTCTGTCTCTGATGTTTTTCCTGGAGAGAAGTGGCTTCTTTGTTGCCCTTCTTGACACCAGGCCATCCTCCAAAAAAAATCTTCTCCTCACTGTGTGGGCCGATGTCCTCACACCCGCCTGCTGCCATTCCTGAATAAGCTCCGCACTGGTGGTGCCCCAATCCCACAGCTGAATCAACTGTAGGAGACATTCCTGGTGATTGCTGGACTTTCTAGGGTGCCCTGAAGCCTTTTTTACAAATGCAGTGGAAATATTTATGGCAGGGGTCAGCAATCTTTTTCCACTTAAGGGCCGGATTCCATTTATGTGAATGCATGGAGGGCCGCATTCACCTGCTAATAAATGAAGATAAAATTGCACAGCCCCCGCACCTCTGGCCCCCTTTACATTACAAAATCCCCTACACCTCTGGCCCCCTTTACATTACGCAGCCCCCGCACCTCTGGCCCTCTTTATATTACACATCCCCCTACACCTCTGGCCCCCTTTACATTACACAGCCCCTACACCTCTGGCCCCCTTTACATTACACAGCCCCTACACCTCTGGACCCCTTTACATTACACAGCCCCTACACCTCTGGCCCCCTTTACATTACACAGCCCCCGCACCTCTGGCCCTCTTTATATTACACAGCCCCCTATACCACTGGACCACTTTACATTACACAGCCCCCTATACCACTGGACCACTTTACATTACACAGCCCCCGCACCTCTGGACCCCTTTACATTACACAGCCCCCCTGCACATCACACAGCCCCCCCTGTATATTACGCAGTCCCCCCCCCAGCTGTGTAAGGACAGGGTTATTGAGCTCTTTAATTTCTTTTCTTTTTCCTTATTTATTTTTACATTGTCCCTTTGAAAAAAAAACACTCTTAGCCTAGGTTTCCACCATCGCGACCTGAAAGTCGTGAGATTTTGTCACGATTTTGATGCGACATAAAGCAAAGCAATGCCTATGTATTCTTGAGGTCTTTGGACCTCAAGTCACAACAAAATCGGTCCAAAGTAGTGCAGGGACTACTTTGGGGTAGCTGCAACTTGAAGTTGCAGATATGAGCGGTACTCATTGGAAATCATGGGGTACAACTTGTTATGTGATTTTGCAGTCCCAAGTCGCAGGACAAGTTGCACAAGTGGAAACGGAGCCTTATTGCTGTCAGAAGGAATGTAAACATCCCTTGTGACAGTAATAGGCAGTGACGGGTACTCTTTATGGAGGGACCTTAAAGCGGAGGTCCACCCTAAAGTGGAACTTCCGCTCATTGGAACCCTCCCCCCTCCGGCGCCACAATTGGCACCTTTCAGGGGGGAGGGGGGTGCCGGTACCTGTACAGTACAGGTATCTGCACCCACTTCTGGCATAGATATCCGCAGAATCTACGACACTTTCCGCAGAATCTACGCATCTTAGCCGCATCAGTTGTTATCCCAAGAAAGCCAACCGCCGGCTCTAAAAAACGGTACAACCCCTTAAGGCCGAGGCCACGCATATTTGCGGCCACATCAGCATGAAGGGGTTAAAATGTACACCACCAGTAAGAAAGTGCTCCACCCACCAATACAGCAACGACTGATTAGGCAAGGTTAATGACAACAGCCATGCACCTTTAACGCCACAATGACTGGTCCCATATTCCTATCCTTACAGACTCCCTTTAAACCATATATGAATCCTGCACAGATGCTGCAGCTCAGTGCTGGGACAAGGTCATTTGGTGCCCAGGGCGAAGATGGCAAACTGCGCCCCCCCCCCCCCAACCCTTTTTTAAGAAAGAATCAATGTCGTTTCAAAACAAGAACATTATTATTATTATATTAAGGGATACTCTGATGGGCAAATTGTATGTTAAGGGGCACCCTGATGGGCACATTTTTATTAAGGGGCACTCTGATGGGCAAAACAAAACATCACACGTCAGAGTGCCCCTTAATACAAAATGCGCCCATCGGTGTTTCTCTTAAAATAAAATATGCCCATCAGGGTGCCCCATAACATAAAATGTGCCCATCAGCGTGCCCCTTAACATAAAATAAGGGGAACGCTGATGGGCACATTTTATTTTTAGTGGCACGCTGATGGGTATATTTTTAATGTGCACGCTGCCAAAATGTGTCCATCAGTGTGCCCCTTAAGAAAATATGCCCATCAGTGTGCACATTAAAAATATACCCATCAGCGTGCCCCTTAAAATAAAATTTGTCCATCAGTGTGCCCCTTAACATAAAAAAAGGTGCCCATCAGCGTGACCTTTAACAAAATATGCCCAGCAGTGTGCACAATGAAAATATGCCCATTAGTGATCACTGGTTGACATGTGCCCCACATACCTTGAATGCAGGAGGGCACAACTGAAATACCAAAGGGGGGGGAAGCTGCGAGATATGGAGAACCAGGACCCGGGAAACACAAGTAGCAGGGGGGCGAGGCACGGGGCGGGCACGTGACGTCACGCCTCTACTAGCGGCCCGTGAGTGCGAGCTGGTCTTCTGTCAACGCTGAGACCTGCGGTGAGGAGCAGGGGGTGTCACTAGGGTTGCCACCTTTTCTTCAAGCCAAACCCGAACACTTTAGTGGCACAGGTCACTTTTTTTTTCTATAGTACACACTATAGAATTGTAAAAGACCTGGGACAGTGGGTGTGGCCAAACTGCTCTTGCTGACATCACCCCCCCCCCCTCCGCCCCCCAGAGATGCTGGACCTGCCCCCAGCAGCCTGCAGCTCCCAGATGGGAACAAAGTTTTGTGTAACTATCTCAGTTACTTGGGGATCCACAGCCCAGGCTGAATAATGTGTCCGGGTTTCAGACAGACTGAAACCCAGACAGATGATCCAAAACCCGGACTGTCTGGGTGAATCCTGGACAGGTGTCAAGCCTAAGTGTCACTGGTAGCTGGGGAAACCCGCAAACCCCAGCAAACTAGTGACGCCTGTTTTAGAAGTACACTTCACTGTGCCCCCCCACCCCCAATAAATTGTACTGCCCAGGACATCCTACCCTAGCCCCCCCCCGCTGTACCGACTCTGCTGCAGCTCTGCTTCTCTATTTATTTGGGGCTCTGCGGGCTGAGGAAAATCAGGAGGGGAAAAATTATTGTCTCTGTCCGAAACTGATATTGCAGTGATTTCCACCTCCTACAAGACCAGAGCAAAGGTGGTGCCTCCTTATAGATGCATTCCCATATGATCTTCTAATTTTTGCATTAAAATGAATGCAGTGCAGCAGCCTGACACCATCATTTCGCTTTGGCAGTTGAATGAAAAGGGAGAGATCTAGTGGGGGACATCTTGACCCGGAATGCCTTGGTGATTTAAGCAGCACAT
This sequence comes from Lithobates pipiens, assembly GCF_037356315.1. Classification (NCBI taxonomy): domain Eukaryota; kingdom Metazoa; phylum Chordata; class Amphibia; order Anura; family Ranidae; genus Lithobates; species Lithobates pipiens. Next base: position 3,288,307 of record NW_027507686.1, on the reverse strand, counting down.
CGGTACTTCAGCTTATTGCCACTAACAGACAACCGAAATGTTCATTTTGTATTGAGGTGATCTTTAATGAAACACAAGGTGTGTCCTCGCTAATGAGAGACCTTCTGCATTAAACAGAATTTACCTTCATTAACCATATGAAACAAAACTGAAATCTCACGACTTCCTTTTCTATGCAGTATATGGTCCACAGACCTTCCTGTGTGTTTGTATTTCTAGCGGATTTCTACTTGGAAACGGGTTGGGATACCTTTTTCCCTCTTAGCCCTTGTACACACGGTCAGAGAATCTGTCGGAATGAGTCTTATCGGACCGTGTCGTCAGATAATCCGACTGTGTGTGGTATGCATCGGACTGATTCCGTCCGAATCTCCGTCAGACCCAATTTTCCAACATATTGGAAATATTTCCCGACCAACTGGTCCGATCGGACATACTCTGATCATGTGTAGAGCATTTTCATCGGACCAAGTGCCACGCATGCTCAGATCAAATTCCTACATCAAAGCTATTGGCTACTAGCCTGAATGTAGTCCCATCATAACGAAATTACGTCATCACGTTCTGAAAGATCGGATTTTTCGACAACTTGGCCCGACCGTGTGTATGCAACAGTTTCGGACACAATCCGTCGGACTAAATCCGACAGGCAAAATCCGACGGATTTGGTTGGCAAAATCTCCGACCGTGTGTACAGGGGCTTAGGCTGATGTCAGACGGGTTATTTTGTAGCATAGATTAATTGCTGCTACAAATTGCCGATGTCAGTGATGCCATTACCAATTAAATCACTAGGGCCGCTTGTAATAGTGCTACAGCTACTGGGCTGTGCTCTGCTACAGATCGCTTTACTTCAGTGATCTGAGCAACATGCCATAGAAATGCATTAGGGGCGATTGTCGCTAGTGATTTTACTGCTGTCATGAAAAGTATTTTTATGGAGACAATGAAGGCATACCCCCTGGGAGACAGCCCAATGCTGTGCACTAAAGGACACTGAATGGAGGCCAGTGGAGGGATTGGCACAGAGGGGTGGAGGACACTGAATGGAAGCCAGTGGAGGGATTGGTAGAGAGGGGTGGAGGACACTGAATGGAAGCCAGTGGAGGGATTGGCAGAGAGGGGTGGAGGACACTGAATGGAAGCCAGTGGAGGGATTGGCAGAGAGGGGTGGAGGACACTGAATGGAAGCCAGTGGAGGGATTGGCAGAGAGGGGTGGAGGACACTGAATGAAAGCCAGTAGAGTGATTGGCAGAGAGGGGTGGAGGACAATGAATGGCTGATAAGGCGGAGGAGTCTGGCAGCAGCATTCATGGTAGACTGAATGGGATTTGTTTTTCTAGATGTAGGCCAATGGAAGCCAGTGGAGGAATTGGCAGAGAGGGGTGGAAGACACTGAATGAAAGCCAGTGGAGGGATTGGCAGAGAGGGATGGAGAACACTAAACGGTTGGTAAGATGGATGAATCTGGCATCAGAATTCATGGTAGACTAAAGGGGGTTAGACTTTCTAGAGTTAGGCCAATGGAAGCTAGTGGAGGGATTGGCAGCGAGGGTTGGGGGACACTGAATGGAGGACAGTGAAGGGATTGTCAGAGATGGGTGGATGACACTGAATGGAGGTCAGTGGAGGGATTGGCAGAGAGGGGTGGAGGACACTGAATGGATGTCAGTGGAGGGATTGGTAGAGAGGGGTGGATGACACTGAATGGAGGTCAGTGGAGGGATTGGCAGAGAGGGGTGGAGGACAGTGGAGGGATTGGCAGAGAGGAGTGGAGGACACTGAATGGAGGTGAGTGGAAGGATTGGCAGAGAGGGTGGAGGACACTGAATGGAGGTCAGTGGAGGGATTGGTAGAGAGGGGTGGAGGACACTGAATGGGGGTGAATGGAGGGATTGCAGAGAGGGGTGAGGGACACTGAGTGAAGGCCAGTGGAGGGATTGGCAGAGAGGGCTGGAGGACACTGAATGGAGGTCAGTGGAGAGATTGGCAGAGAGGAGTGGAGGACACTGAATGGAGGTCAGTGGAGAGATTGGCAGAGAGGAGTGGAGGACACTGAATGGAGGTCAGTGGAGAGATTGGCAGAGAGGGGTGGAGGACACTGAATGGAGGCCAGTGGAGGGATTGGCAGAGAGGGCTGGAGGACACTGAATGGAGGCCAGTGGAGGGATTGGTAGAGAGGGGTGGGGGACACTGAATGGAGGCCAGTGGAGGGATTGGCAGAGAGGGGTGGAGGACACTGAATGGAGGCCAGTGGAGGGATTGGCAGAGAGGGCTGGAGGACACTGAATGGAGGTCAGTGGAGAGATTGGCAGAGAGGAGTGGAGGACACTGAATGGAGGTCAGTGGAGAGATTGGCAGAGAGGAGTGGAGGACACTGAATGGAGGTCAGTGGAGGGATTGGCAGAGAGGAGTGGAGGACACTGAATGGAGGTCAGTGGAAGGATTAAAAAAAGAGGGGTGGAGGACACTGATTGGAGGTCAGTGGAGGGATTGGCAGAGGGGTAGAGGACACTGAATGGAGGTCAGTGGAAGGATTAAAAAAAGAGGGGTGGAGGACACTGAATGGATGTCAGTGGAGGGATTGGCAGAGAGGGGTTGATGACACTGAATGGAGGTCAGTGGAGGGATTGGCAGAGAGGGCTGGAGGACACTGAATGGAGGTGAGTGGAGGGATTGGCAGAGAAGAGTGGAGGACACTGAATGGAGGTGAGTGGAGGGATTGGCAGAGAGGAGTGGAGGACACTGAATGGAGGTCAGTGGAGGTATTGGCAGAGAGGGGTGGGGGACACTGAATGGAGGTCAGTGGAGGGATTGGCAGAGAGGGGTGGGGGACACTGAATGGAGGTCAGTGGAGGGATTGGCAGAGAGGGGTGGGGGACACTGAATGGAGGTCAGTGGAGGGATTGGCAGAGAGGGGTGGGGGACACTGAATGGAGGTCAGTGGAGGGATTGGCAGAGAGTGGTGGAGGACACTGAATGGAGGTGAGTGGAGGGATTGGCAGAGAAGAGTGGAGGACACTGAATGGAGGTCAGTGGAGGGATTGGCAGAGAGGGGTGGGGGACACTGAATGGAGGTCAGTGGAGGGATTGGCAGAGAGGGGTGGGGGACACTGAATGGAGGTCAGTGGAGGGATTGGCAGAGAGGGTTGGAGGACACTGAATGGTGGGTAAAGCTCTCTAGAAGCGTGGAGACTGGGGGGTGGGGGGGATTAACTCAAACTTGTATTGGAATGGAATGTCCAACAAGCTCACATAGGTGTGATGGTCTGGTGTCAACAAATGTTTGGCCATTTTGTGAAGCAGTAGAGCATCTCTGTCAACCAATTAAAAAGGGGATAACAGTCTTTTAATAAAGATTATGAATGGACAACATGAATTGTTCTCTATGAGAACCACATATGCTTCAATATATAAATGAGTCCTATTTAGTCCTGTTGTCCATTTGGGGCAATAATAAATAGGTGCCGTAGTATGAATAAAAAGCCTACACTATGAATGAGCATCCTATGAGTAAGTGCGGCCTCTCTCTCTCCATACACCTCCCTGATCCCCGCAGGCTCCCAGACCCAAGCTCTTCCTGCGGAGGCCCCTGGGAGCTCCTGCTGAACAGGTACTCGCTGTCAGTTTATGATGTATGAGCTGCTGGGTGAGATCCGTCAGAGACTGAACAGTTACAAAGTAATCAATAGGGATGAAGAGACGTTAAACAGCTTAACAGCCCCTAATAAATAGTACAATGAATAGGCAGCAGAGACAGATGCTTACTGAGCAAAATCCCAAACAAAACGGTGAGGATGCCGACAGACTATAGTCATTCTTCGTATCCGGCTCCTAAGTGCGGAAGGCTTGCGCAGGGCCTCCTGTCTGTAGAGACTTGGCACGAAGTGAGCTGCGGGCGGCGCTACGTTAACCACTTGGGATCCGCGCTATTGCAAAATGACGGCAATAGCGCGGACCCACATTTTCGGGACTACGTCTATTGACGTAGTCCCGGTTACGAGCGGCCTGCGCGCCCCCTGAGGGGCGCGCGCGGCGCGCTCTGTGATCGGCGAGTCCGTGAGACTCGCCTGATCACCGATCCGTGTAAGGGGTCGATCCCGACCCCTTATCACGTGATCAGCTGTCAGCCAATGACAGCTGATCATGTGATAAAACGGAGCCGGTAATCGGCTAGTATTCCTCCTCGCGCTGACAGCGCGAGGAGAAAAAAAAAAAGCCGATCGCCGGCGGCCGTGTTCGGGACATCAGTCCCGAACACGGCCAGCAATTTAAAAGGACACCTGCCCCCTGCCAGTGCCCACCTGCCACCCGCAGTGCCATCCTGAAATAAAGTAAGTGCCCCCCTGTCAGTGCCACCCAGCAGTGCCCATAGTGCCCACAGTGCCACCCAGCAGTGCCCACAGTGCCACCCAGCAGTGCCCACAGTGCCACCCACAGTGCCACCCAGCAGTGCCACCCACAGTGCCACCCAAAATCTGCCTCAGGTGCTGCACCCCAGTGCCGCCCATCAGTGCCCAGCAGTGCCGCCCATCAGTGCCCAGCAGTGCCGCCCATCAGTGCCCAGCAGTGCCACCTATCAGAGCCACCTATCAGTGCCACCTATCAGTGCCCATCAGTCCCATCTATCTGTGGTACCTATCAGTGCCCATCCGTGCCACCCATCCGTGCCACTTATCCGTGCCACCCATCCGTGCCATCTTATCTGTGCCCATCTTTGCCCATCAGTGCCGCCTTATCTGTGCCCATCGGTGCCGCCTTATCTGTGCCTATTAGTGCCGCCTTAACTATGCCTATCAGTGCCCACCAGTGCAGCCTATCAGTGCCCACCAATGCAGCCCATCAGTGCCCACCAATGCAGCCCATCAGTGCCCACCAATGCAGCCTATCAGTGCCGCCTAATCAGCGCACTTCAATGAAGGAGAAAAATGACCCGTTTGCAAAATTTTATAACAAACTATTAAAACATGATTTTTTTTTTTGCATCTTTTTTTGTTTGTTTAGCAAAAAATAAAACTCCGAGCTGTAACTAAATACCACCAAAAGAAAGCTCTATTTGTGGGAAAAAAATGATAAAAATTTCATTTGGGTACAGTGTTGTATGACCGCGCAATTGTGACTCAAAGTGCATCAGCGCTGAAAGCTGAAAATTGGTCTGGGACTGAGGGGGGTTTAAGTGCCCAGTAAGCAAGTGGTTAAAGGAGATCTAAAACAATTTTAGGATAAAGTTCGAAATGGTTAAAACCCGTCTGCTATTTTTTTTGTGCTGTGTCCCATTGGGAAGAATGACCTTTACTTCCTGTCCTGAAAACCCGGGGTCTCCAAACTTTCCAAACAAAGGGCCAGTTTATTGGCCTTCAGAATTTATGGGGCCTGGACTATGGGAGAAACCATCACCGCATTTAGTATTATTGGGAGAAAAAGTGTCCCATCATTGGTTTCAGTGGGAGGAATAGTGCCCCATTGTTGATGTTAGTGGGAGGAATGGGGCCCCATCATTGGAATCATTGGGAGGAATAGTTTTTCCATTGTTGGTGTCAGTGGAAGGAATAGTGTCCCATTGTTGGTGTCAGTGGAAGGCATGGTGCCCCATCGTTGGTGTTAGTGGGAGGACTAGTGTCTCATCAATGTTGTCAGTGTGAGGACTAGTGCCCCATTGTGGGTGTCAGTGGGAGGACTAGTGCCCCCCATTGTTGATGTTGGTGGGAGGACTAGTGCCCCCCATTGTTGATGTCAGTGGGAGGACTAGTGCCCCCCATTGTTGATATCGGTGGGAGGACTAGTGCCCCCCATTGTTGATATCGGTGGGAAGACTAGTGCCCCCCATTGTTGATGTCGGTGGGAGGACTAGTGCCCCCCATTGTTGATGTCAGTGGGAGGACTAGTGCCCCCCATTGTTAATGTCGGTGGGAGGACTAGTGCCCCCCATTGTTGATGTTGGTGGGAGGACTAGTGCCCCCCATTGTTGGTGTCAGTGGGAGGACTAGTGCCCCCCATTGTTGGTGTCAGTGAAAGGAATGCTGCCCCACCGTTGGAATAATTGTGAGGAATAGTGCTATTAGTGCCATTGTTGGTATAATTTTGCGGAATAGTGCCCAATCGTTGGTGTCACTGGGAGAAATGGTGCTCCATCGTTGGTGTAAGTGAAAGACGTTTTCTGTGGGGGTACTTTTGCGGGCTCAATCCTGAGCCGCACGGTGTGTGTCTTTTGACACACATCGTGTGTCTCAGCCACCCCTCCCTTCTTCTCCTTGGAATGACTGGGAGGAATAGTTTTCCCATTGTTGGTGTCAGTGGAAGGAATAGTGCCCCATTGTTGATGTCAGTGGGAGGACTAGTGCCCCCCCATTGTTGGTGTTAGTGGGAGGAATGGCGCCCCACCATTGGAATAATTGGGAGGAATAGTGCTCCATTGTTGGTATCATTTTGCGGAATAGTGCCCAATCGTTGGTGTCACTGGGAGAAATGGTGCTCCATCGTTGGTGTAAGTGAAAGATGCTTGCTGGGGGGTACTTGTGCGGGCTCAATCCTGAGCCGCACGGTGTGTGTCTTTTGACACACATAGTGTGTCTCAGCCCCTCCCTGCTTCTTCTTGATTGACAGCAGTGGGAACCAATGGCTTACGTTGCTCTCACCTAGTCCAGTGATGGGAGAGAGCCGTGCTGCTCTCAGGCACAGCTCTGGACTGAGTTCAGGCTTAGAAAAGTATTTAGGGGGGCAGAGGGGGAGTTGCTGGCAAAAAAGTATTTTTACCCTAATGTAGAGGATGGATTAAGGTAAAAAAACCTTTAGCCTTTACATCCACTTTAATCCTATCTCTAGATTTATACTACCACAGTGATAAATACTATATTATGACAACAATAAATACTGGCACAGTGATACCGGTGACAATAATATTATCATGCCACACATGTTATGTGCTAAAACAAACATATGTTGTAATATATCACCGATGACACGTTTGTCACATTAGTATACAGAGAGTATGCAATAAAATTCACCTGAATACACAATACATTTTCACCTTCTCCTTAGAACACACTGTCATCCTCCCGGGAACACAGGGCGCCCTTTCTTTGGTACATAAGACGCATGGGCACCTTCTCCTGCACACACGCATTGACAGCCTTTCACAAACACAGAGCACCCATGCCCCCTTCTCTTGGTGAAACGGAACAAATGGCAGATTTTTCCTGGATACCCAGAACACATGGTAACCTTTCATTCAATTTTCAGGACACATAACCACCTTCTCCTGAGTACATAGGACATATGGCTACTTTCTCCTAGGTACACAAGACACGTGGCCATCTCCTCCTCAACACACATGACCACTATCTCCCAGATACATAGGTAATAAATAGGTAACCTTGTTAGAGAAACACAGGAAAGACACGTGGCCACCTTCTGGGTATGCAGGAGAATTCACCGCCTTCTCCACAATACTTAGGACATATGGTTATATTTTTCTGGGTACATAGGAAATATTGCTACTATATTCTGCTTATTCGGGACACAAGACCACCTTCTCTTTGGGGCAAAGAAAAAGATGGCCACCGTCAATCTCCAAATGTAGGACACATGCTTACCTTTACCTGTGTGCACAGAGAACACGACCACCTCAAAGAGAAGAGTGCAATGCCGCCTTCTCCCGGAAACACAGGACACATGGCCACCTTCTTTTAAAAACAGAGGACACGTGGCCACCTTCTCCTGAAAATAGAGGACACATGGCCACCTTCTCCTCAAAACAGAGGACACTTGGCCAACTTCTCCTGAAACAAATGACACAGGCCCACATTTCCCCAGTTACAAATGCCACCTTCTCCTGGAAACACAGGACACTTGGCCACCTTCTCCTGGAAACACAGGACACTTTGGCATCTTCTCCTGGAAACGAAGGACACATGGCCACCTTCAACTGGAAACACAGGACACGTGGCAACCTTCTCCCAGAAACACAGGACACATGGCAACCTTCTCCTGGAAACACAGGACACGTGGCAACCTTCTCCTGGAAACACATGACACATAACTACATTTTCCCTGGAAACAAAGGACACTCTGCCACATTTCCACAGTTACAAATGTCACCTTCTCCTGGAAACACAGGGCACTTGGTCACCTTCTCCTGGAAACACAGCTCCCTTTGCCACCTTCTCCTGGAATCACAGGACACGTGGCCACCTTCAACTGGAAACACAGGACACGTGGCAACCTTCTCCCAGAAACACAGGACACATGGCTACCTTCTCCCTGAAACACAGGACACATGGCTACCTTCTCCCAGAAATACAGGACACATGGCTACCTTCTCCCTGAAACACAGGCCACATGGCCACCTCCTGGAAGCAAAAGATGCACAGCCATCTTCTCCCAGAAACATAGGACACATCACCACTTTCTCCTGGAAACACAGGTCATTGGCCAGTTGGCCACCTTCTCCTGGAAACATAGAACACATTACCACCTTCTCCTGGAAACACAGGATACATGGCCAGTTGGCCACCTTCTCCTGAGAACACATGACCACCTTCTTCTGGAAACACAGGATACATGGCCAGTTGGCCACCTTCTCCTGAGAACACATGACCACCTTCTCCTGGAAACACAGGACACATGGCCACATTTCCCTAGTTACAAATGCCACCTTCTCCTGGAAACACCGGACACTTTTCCCACTTCTGGAAACACATGGCCAAATGTTCCTAGTTACAAATGCCATTTATTAGCCATCATCCACTATTGTGCACAAAGGCCATACAAGCTAACAGTCTATCCAGTCACCTATTCTTTAATACATAGACCACATGTTTAAGTTCTCCAGAGTACACAGAATTAATGGCCAACAATTTTGAATACATGAGACATTCTACCACCCTGTACTGGACAATGCATCCTTTTCCTGCATATGCAGAGCTTGCACCCAATATCTGAACAGCATGCAGCATAAAATAACCATTAATGGCAACTACTCAGTGTTCTGCCGCTCATCTACAACATCTTCATATACAGATCCATCTTTTGAATGCATAAGCCATTGGGCCAGCTTCTCCTAAATACAAAAAAAAAAAAAACAGTTACCCTTGAGAGTTGTCAATGTCAAATATTACCTGTGCTAGTGCACATGGGCCCAGTAGTACAAGTGAGTCAACTGGGTGGTGCAAGGAGAATCATGTGGTTGGAGAAGGGTTATACTTTTCTTATGTGTGCCTCTCCAAAAAAGGGACAGACCACAGTAGGGATCCACTAATGCTTCAACAGAAAGACCCCCTCCATGTTTGCCACAACGGACAGGCCTCCTGGCACCCTGGTAGAGTGCAATGCCCAATGCTCAAGGGACCCATCAGCCGTGGCATATCAATGTAATCAGGGACCTTGAGAAAAGTCACGCTTTGCATAGGAGCTTTAAGAGGTACCAGCAAAGCAAGCTATGTGCAGCCACGTTTCTGATGTATACAGTATATAAGCTGAATTACACACTAGGGACCTGTTAGTATTGTTATCTAAAACTAGATATAGATAAGACATAGAAGTGGGTGATTAGATAACACAGCACAGAAAATCGCTGTGTTTAAATAATGCAAACTAATAAAAAACAGGTGCTGGATTCACATTTTCAGAAGATTAGTTAGCTCACAATAAGGCACAGTGGTTCTGGTAAAGGCCACTCTGCACACAAACGGGGTGTCCCTCAACCAAGGGACCCAGATTTTGAGGGCACAAAGACCTTCCCCCTTCCTTGGAGTCTAACAGACATGAATATAAAAGATATATATATGTGTATTCATGTTTTGTAGCCCTGAAGAAGTCTCTGAGTCTTCAAAACGTGTTGGCTGTTTGATATTGTTGTTTGTGAACCAATACTACTACTAAAAGTTTTAGAACTCTCAGACTGTTTGTTTGGCACTGTCATTGGACTTTAAACATGTTAAAATAAACTTAGGCACTTGTATAATAAACTAAAGTGTTTTTGACTATTTCAAAAGGATGGCCCAACCATTGTCACTGGTTTCTTAACCAAACTGCATTCAATAATATCAGCCTACCATCCATTAACAGGGCCATATTGAATGGTAGAATGCAAAACTAGAGGCAGCTTCTGACCTACTTTTCAACTGTATAGACCAATGGTCTCGCATTGCTGCCCCTGTGGGCCAGATGTTGCCCTTTGCTTGCCTTTATCCAGCCCTTGGGGCACTTTTCCTCCCACAGAGACTAACAATGGGGCATAATTCCTGCCACTGACACCAACAGTGGGGCACTATTCCTCCCACTGACACCAATGGTGGGGCACTATTATTTTCATGGACATCAATGATGGGGCACTATTCCTCGAACAGACACTAACAATGGGGCATAATTCCTGCCACTGACACCAATGATAAGGCGCTATTCCTCCCACTGACACCAATGATAAGGCGCTATTCCTCCCACTAACACCAACAGTGGGGCACTATTCATTTCACGGACACCAATGATGGGGCGTTATTCCTCCCACAGACCTAACAATGGGGCATAATTCCTGCCACTGACACCAAAGATAGGGCACTATTCCTCCCACTGACACCAACAGTGGAGCACGATTCCTCCCACTGACACCAATGATAAGGCGCTATTCCTCCCACCGACGCCAACGATGGAGCATTGTTACTGACACCAGGACTTGTTCTACTCCCACTGGCCACAGTCCCCCCTAAAGTCTGAAGGATAGTAAACTGTTTAGAAAGTTTGGAGACCCCTAGTATAGACCACCAAACAAAAGAAAGGAGAGATGGTATGTTATTTCCTGAATGATAATAAACCCTCTGACTCCTCTCAACACCCCCTGCACCCCATCTTTCCTACTTTTTTTATGATGACTTTAGATACAAATGTCCAGAAGTGGACAAAATAAGTAAAAAGTAATTTATGTGGAAGTTTGGCGCTGTCCCTCTATCTGTGCTACTCTAGACACTGGCCAGGAGCATAAAAGAGTAGAAGCCAATACACCCACCAGCACAGTCTCTTATATTGACTACTACTGTTCATAATTGTCAAACACTCTCCATTCTATCCAACACAAAACTTATAGAAACATAGAAAAGTGACAGCAGAAAAGAAGACCAAGTGGTCCATTGAGTCTGCCTCTTTTATTTTTTTTTTGACTTTTTAGAGTATAAAACTATGTTTGTCCCAACCATGCTTCTATGTTTCTATTTAAGGTCTGGAGAAGGTCCCACAAGATCAGATGTGATCTCTCTCTAATTTTCCAGGTCTGGAGAGGGTCCCACAAGATCAGATGTGATCTCTCTCTAATTTTCCAGGTCTGGAGAGGGTCCCACAAGATCAGATGTGATCTCTCTCTAATTTTCCAGGTCTGGAGAAGGTCCCACAAGATCAGATGTGATCTCTCTCTAATTTTCCAGGTCTGGAGAAGGTCCCACAAGATCAGATGTGATCTCTCTCTAATTTTCTAGGTCTGGAGAAGGTCCCACAAGATCAGATGTGATCTCTCTCTAATTGTCCAGGTCCGGAGAAGGTCCCACAAGATCAGATGTGATCTCCCTCTAATTTTCTAGGTCTGGAGAAGGTCCCACAAGATCAGATGTGATCTCTCTCTAATTTTCTAGGTCTGGAGAAGGTCCCACGAGATCAGATGTGATCTCTCTCTAATTGTCCAGGTCCGGAGGGGGTCCCACAAGATCAGATGTGATCTCTCTCTAATTGTCCAGGTCCGGAGAGGGTCCCACAAGATCAGATGTGATCTCCCTCTAATTTTCCAGGTCCGGAGAAGGTCCCACAAGATCAGATGTGATCTCTCTATAATTGTCCAGGTCTGGAGAGGGTCCCACAAGATCAGATGTGATCTCCCTCTAATTTTCCAGGTCCGGAGAAGGTCCCACAAGATCAGATGTGATCTCTCTATAATTGTCCAGGTCTGGAGAGGGTCACACGGGATCGGATGTGATCTCTCTTATATTTCAGGTCTGGGGAGGGTCTCACAGGATCGGATGTGATTTCTCTCTAATTTTCCAGGTCTGGGGAAGGTCACATAGGATCAGATATGATCTCTCTCCTATATTTCTATTACATTCTAACTTAATTGGAGTTCACAAATAATAGCTGTAGCATAGAAGACAATGTGGAGTAATTAACATATTCCCTTCCTATACTTGCCATGATAGTCCACATACTAAAGAATGTGCGTGTTTGTGCACATTATAGCATCGTTTACATGTAACAGATCTGAGCAAAATAGGAAAAAGCCTTACTTTTTTTTTTCCTGGTTCAGAACTGCTGAGGGTCAGGAGAGGCAACACAAAGAAACAGAAGTTCAAGTCCCTGGCAGCAAGTCAACCAACAAACTGATATGTTCATCGAGACACCCAGTTCTATTGAATAAATACTGCTGTCCGCAGCTATACAGGATTAGACGTCAGAATCTGACATCTGTCTGCACAGCCTAGGATGACATCAAATCCATATTTCAGGATCCATCTTAATGTCGAATCCTCTCATGAAAGATTAGGTCAAATACTAAATCAAATCTCAACGCTAGTTTGCATATTACAGCTCAGCACGGACCTAAATGTTAAACTTTTATTAGAACTTTAGAGCCACCAAGAAATAGTCCTGCTCCAAGTACTATGCCATCCTCAGGATTGGGTTGGCCAGGTCCTACAGGTGTCCATTTTTACTGTAAAGGCTCTTTTGGAGCAAAATACAGCATTTTGAATGTTTACTTAATGACTCTTTTAACAGAAACATTAAGTTACAAAAAAAAAGTCTGTGTAGCAACCATAATGCTGTGTAGACATAGCGCAGCCCTCTAGCGGGAAATTCTAGAGCTCTGCTGACCAGCTTTATGGAGATGCCGATTTGATTTTCCAGCAGGACATGGCACCTCCCACACTGCCAAAACTACCAATACCTGGTCACATGATCATGGTATCACTGTGCTTGATTGGCCAGCAAACTCGCATGACCTAAACCCCATAGAAAACCTGTGGGGGATTGTCAAGAGGAAGATGAGAGACACCAGACCCAACAATGCAGAAGAGCTGAAGGATGCTATCAAAGCAACCAGGGCTTCCATAACACCTCAGCAGTGCCACAGGCTGGTCACCTCCATGCCACGCCGCATTGATGCCGTAATTCACGCAAAAGGAGCCCCGATCAAGTATTAGGTGCATCCTATACTGCACATAGACATACTATACTGCACATAGACATCCTATACTGTACATAGACATACTATACTGCACATAGACATCCTATACTGTACATAGACATACTATACTGCACATAGACATCCTATACTGTACATAGACATACTATACTGCACATAGACATCCTATACTGTACATGGACATACTATACTGTACATAGACATACTATACTGCACATAGACATCCTATACTGTACATGGACATACTATACTGTACATAGACATACTATACTGCACATAGACATCCTATACTGTACATGGACATACTATACTGTACATAGACAGACTATACCGCACATAGACATCCTATACTGTACATGGACATACTATACTGTACATGGACAGACTATACTGTACATAGACATACTATACTGTACATAGACATCCTATACTGTACATAGACAGACTATACTGCACATAGACATCCTATACTGTACATAGACAGACTATACTGCACATAGACATCCTATACTGTACATGGACATACTATACTGTACATAGACAGACTATACTGTACATGGACAGACTATACTGTACATAGACAGACTATACTGTACATGGACATCCTATACTGTACATAGACAGACTATACTGTACATGGACATCCTATACTGTACATAGACAGACTATACTGTACATGGACAGACTATACTGTACATAGACAGACTATACTGTACATGGACAGACTATACTGTACATAGACAGACTATACTGTACATGGACATCCTATACTGTACATAGACAGACTATACTGTACATGGACAGACTATACTGTACATGGACATCCTATACTGTACATAGACAGACTATACTGTACATGGACAGACTATACTGTACATGGACATCCTATACTGCACATAGACAGACTATACTGTACATGGACATCCTATACTGTACATGGACAGGCTATACTGTACATAGACAGACTATACTGCACATGGACATCCTATACTGCACATGGACAGACTATACTGTACATGGACAGACTATACTGTACATGGACATCCTATACTGTACATAGACAGACTATACTGTACATGGACATCCTATACTGCACATAGACAGACTATACTGTACATGGACATCCTATACTGTACATAGACAGACTATACTGTACATGGACATCCTATACTGCACATAGACAGACTATACTGTACATGGACAGGCTATACTGTACATAGACAGACTATACTGCACATGGACATCCTATACTGCACATGGACAGACTATACTGTACATGGACATCCTATACTGTACATGGACAGACTATACTGTACATGGACAGACTATACTGTACATAGACAGACTATACTGTACATGGACAGACTATACTGTACATGGACATCCTATACTGTACATAGACAGACTATACTGTACATGGACATCCTATACTGCACATAGACAGACTATACTGTACATGGACATCCTATACTGTACATAGACAGACTATACTGTACATGGACATCCTATACTGCACATAGACAGACTATACTGTACATGGACAGGCTATACTGTACATAGACAGACTATACTGCACATGGACAGACTATACTGTACATGGACATCCTATACTGTACATGGACAGACTATACTGTACATAGACAGACTATACTGTACATGGACAGGCTATACTGTACATGGACAGACTATACTGTACATAGACAGACTATACTGTACATGGACAGACTATACTGTACATGGACAGACTATACTGTACATGGACAGACTTCTCTCTAAGCTGACATTTATGTATTAAAAATCCTTTTTTTTTATTGGTCTTATGTAATTTTCTAACTTTCTAAGATACTGAAAATTCTTCAAATATATCACTCTGTGTGAAGAGATGGGGCTACCACCGCTCCAGGTAGGTCCGCTGAAACAAAAGATTTTTCCTCTAGGAAATGAAGAGCCCCAGGCACCGGCTAATGCATATATAGCAAATCAAGGTGAGTAGAAAATTCTGGACAGCCGCACTCCGAATGAAATTCCTCGTGCCTTTATTGAAACATATCGGTATCACACTATACAAGCCACAGCAAAGCAATACAGGAACAACTGACGCGTTTCACACTAAACAAAGTGCTCACTCACCTTCATATCACTCCGTGTGAAAGGAATCTATATAAAATATTAGAGTTTTTAACTTTTTGAATTGAATTAGGGTCCTTTCACACGGGACGGATCAGTGGTGATCCGCCCCGTGGATATCCGCTTGCTCAGCGGGGATCGCTCCGCCGATCCCCGCTGAGCAGGAAGATGACAGGTCCGTCTCTGCACACTGCGCAGGGACGGACCTGTCACAGCGCCGCTCTCCCCTATGGGAGATCGGATGACGGCGGACCGCAGTGTCCGTCATCACCCGATCCGATCCGATGACGGATGGAAAAATAGCTTTTTCCTCCGTCACACTTTTTCGGATCGGAGCGGGTCGGATGTCAGCGGACTTGTCACCGCTGACATCCGACGCTCCATAGACCTCTATGGAGCATCTGTTCAGGTCCGCCTGAAAAACTGACAGGCGGGCCTGAACGGAACAGTAGTGTGAAAGGGGCCTTACTGAAATAAATGAACGCCTTGATGGTATTCTAATCTTATGAGATGCACCTGTATGTAGTGACGTGCTTGGTGGAAAAAAGACACAAGTCCATCCAGTTTAGGTGGATCCACGTCGGGTCCACGAAAGAGGGAAAAATACAGTTATTTGCAGTTACCAAGAACCTTCTCCGTCTCTTTTGTTTAGCCAAGTTCTTATCAAAAGCACATTTCCTTTTTTTACATCCCCTTTTATCTCTCAGGAAACTCTGGTAATTTCCTTGATTTACAGCCGTCAGAGTGCATGCTGCTTCTTCGGAAAGGGTCTTGTCTTCAATCACGGCTCACCCTGTTGTAGACACTTTGGGGATCGATTTCTAAAACCGGAGAGTGCAAAATCGGGTGCAGCTGTGTATAGTAACCAATCAGCTTTTGTCAAAGCTTAAAGGGGAGGGCCAGCTGAAAATATATATTTTTTTAAAGTCAGCAGCTACAAACAATGTAGCTGCTGACTTTTAATAAGCGCACTTACCTGTCCAGGGAGCGCCCGCGATGCCGGGCGCCCGAGGCCGACCCGTCCCTCGGCTCTCGGGTCCTGGCGCCGCCATTCTATCTAAGGGAAACACGCAGTGGAGCCTTGCGGCTTCACTGCCCGTTTCCTACTGCGCATGCGCAAGCGCTTTGTGAATGGGGCGCGCTGTGTTGTGGGAAACACACAGTTCCCAGAATACACTGCGCCCCATTCCCCAGAAGACAACACGAGGAGAGAAGACTGAAGATCACCGCCGAGTAGGAAGAGGCAGATTAGAACGATCTGCCTAGCAACAGGCATTTCTGATAAGTTTAAAAAAAAATGTTTTATTTTTTATTTTTTTGGAACATTTTAACTGGTTCCCAACTGGCTCCTGTATAAATACGTCGGCAGAATGGCAAGGCTGGGTAAAGTAACGTACCCGTACGTTACTTTGTATTTCCCACCGTGCGCGCGCCTGCCGAGAGCTCCGTGACCGTGGTCGCGGGTCCCTCGAACTCGATCGCCGCGGGGATACCCGCAATCGTGTCATGGAGCTCAAGAACAGGGAGATGCCGATATAAACAGCATCTCCCCGTTCTGCCTAGTGACAGCACACCGATCGTCTGCTCAATGTCATCGGGAGCAGTGATCAGTGTGATGTCACACACAGCCACGCCTCCCCATACAGTTAGAAACACGCCCCTAGGAACACTTAACCCCTACACTGCCACCTAGTGGTTAACCCCATTCACTGCCAGTGACATTTTTACAGTAATCAATGCAATTTTATAGCATCGATCGCTGTATTAATGCCAATGGTCCCAAAAATGTGTCAAAATTGTCCGATGTGTCCGCCATAATGTCGCAGTCACGATAAAAAAATAAAATCGCTGATCGCCGCCATTACTAGTAAAAAAAAAAAATATGAATAAAAATGCCATTAAACTATCCCCTATTTTGTAGACGCTATAACTTTTGCGCAAACCAATCAATAAACGCTTATTGCGATTTTTTTTACTAAAAATATATAGAAGAATACGTATCGGCCTAAACTGAGGAAAAAAAATGTTTCTTTATATATTTTTTGGGGATATTTATTACAGCAAAAAGTAAAAAAATAATGCGTTTTTTTTTTCTAAATTGTCGCTCTATTTTTGTTTATAGCGCAAAAAATAAAAACCGCAGGGGTGATCAAATACTACCAAAATAAAGCTCTATTTGTGGGGGGAAAGGGACGTTAATTTTGTTTGGGTATAGCATCGCACGACCGCGCAATTGTCAGTTAAAGCGACACAGGGCCGAATCCCAAAAAAAAAAAAAACGCTCTGGTCAGGAAGGGGGGTAAATCCTTCCGGGGCTGAAGTGGTTAATGTAATTTTGTTTTTAAGGCTGGGTTCACACCGCTGCGGGTGAGAGATCCGGATGTGATTCGCACCGCACTGCAGTGCAAATCACATCCGATCTGTCTGTGCGATGCGAGTTCAGCCATACAGATAGTATGGCTGAATTCGCATCGCACCCGCCGCAAACTCGCACGGGACCCTTTTTTTGGTCCGCAGCAGAATCGGATCGCATGGGGGTTCACACCATGCGATCCGATTCCTGTCCGAGTTTGCAGATCGCACTGCGATATGCGGACTGGTCTGGGGGTGTCAGTAACATTTCACTGACACTCCCAGCCGTCCGCATAGGGCAGTGTGAACTGCCGGCGGGAGGCATGCGATGCGGGAAAACGCCGCGGATTCGCGGCGTTCCCGCATCGCTATGGTGTGAACCCAGCCTTAGGGTGGCCCTCGGCTTTAATTGAACAAGCTGAGGCTAGAAGCTGATTGGTTTCTCAGCTGCACCAGGTTTTGCACTCCCCAGGTGCAATAAATCAGCTCCTTTTTGTCCATGTGGGGGCTTGAAAGATCTCCCCCCTATCAGCCCCACACGGAGGATGGGCAGGCCTCTCGCCCACACTTTTGTGGGTGGAAGGTACTGTATCTTATTAGTGAGACACGCCAGCATTCAGAGACACATACATGTAACGATCTGCACAAAATGTGATTGATTTAAACATGTATTTTATGTGACAGTATCAGTATCTAATCTATTGATAAGCCTTGTTTTTATCACGGTTTTATAGGTTTTATATGATACTTAATATCATTTTTTTGTTTTACATTTTTTTTTTTTATGCCTAAAAAAAAATCAGTTTTATGCCTAAAAAAAACAAAAAAAAATCAGTTTTTTTTTTCCTTTGGACTTTTTTTTTGGGGGGAATTCTGCATCTTTTGGGGATGTGGCACCTTGGCGTGCTCTAGAGTCCAATGTAAATTGAAATTTTGAATTGTAAACACAAATTTCACGTTTCAGAATAAATGAAACAAAATATCTGGTAGTAAAATATCAAAAATAAAATATTTCACATGTAAATTTAAAGATCCAGATTCCATCTTTAAAAAAAAAAAAAAAATGCTAAATTGGTGTGTGGGAAAGCAGCATAAGAGCTTCCAACGTCCCCGATCTCTAGTCACCTCCAAGCGCTGCTAAAATACACTATATTTCCAGAAGTATTGGGACACCCGCCTTTACACACACACACACATGAACTTTAATGGCATCCCAGTCTTATGCCCCGTACACACGATCCGAATATCGTACGACCGATCTCACGACCGTTTTCGGTTAATAATCGCAAGTAGAAATTGAATAGCTAAATAAAGTCACGAAAATTCTCGTACGATAGAAAATAAAAAAATCGTTAGTGATGTCATGTGTTGTAATGTATTTGTATTGTATTTTCGGACGACAACTATACTGACTAAACGGAAATCGTACGATCGGGAATCGTACGAGGAAAATTTCCGTGCATGTCCGATCGAATAATATCGGATGAACGGTCGTGATCGGCTGTCGAAAGTAGTGTACACACGATCCGAAAATCGTACGATCCTTCCTCGGACGACCGTTTTCGTACGATACTCGGATCGTGTGTACGGGCCATTAGACTGGCCATACACCTATAGATTATCTGCAGATTTTCTATGGTCAGACGGAAAAAGTGGGAGATTCCTCCATCCACACAGTTAAGCGTAGATGAAGGAATCTGTTCCACTTTTTCCATCTGACCATAGAAAATCTGCAGATAATGTATAGGTGTATGGCCAGTCTAAGTCCAGAGGGTTCAATATTGAGTTGGCTCCGCCCTTTGCAGCTATAACAGCTTCAACTCTTCTGGGAAGGTCGTCCACAAGGTTTAGGAGGGTGTCTATGGGAATGTCTGACCGTTCTTCCAGAAGAGCATTTGTGAGGTCAGGCACTGATGTTGGACGAGAAGGCCTGGCTCGCAGTCTCCACTCTAATTCATCCCAAAGGTGTTCTATCGAGTTGAGGTCAGGACTCTGTGCCGGCCAGTCAAGTTCCTCCACCCCAAACTCGCTCACCCGTGTCTTTATGGACCTTGCTTTGAGCACTGGTGGGCAGTCATGTTGGAACAGGAAGGGGCCGTCCCCAAACTGTTCCCACAAAGTTGGGATCATGAAATTGTCCAAAATGTCTTGCTATGCTGACGCCTTAAGAGTTCCCTTCACTGGAACTAATGGGCCAAACCCAACCCCTGAAAAACAACCCCCACACCATAATCCCCCCTCCCCCCACACACCATAATCCCCCCTCCACCAAACAACCCCAAACCATAATCCCCCCCTCCACCAAATGATTTGAACCAGTATACAAAGCAAGGTCCATAAAGACATAGATGAGCGAGTTTGGGGTGGCAGACCTTGACTGGCCTGCACAGAGTCCTCACCTCAACCTGATAGCACACCTTTGGGATGAATGAGAGCAGAGACTGCGAGCCAGGCCTTCTCGTTCAACATCAGTGCCTGACCTCACAAATGCTCTTCTGGAAGAATGGTCAAACATTCCCATAGACACCCTCCTAAACCTTGTGGACGGCCTTCCCAGAAGAGGTGAAGCTGTTATAGCTGCAAAGAATGGACCAACTCAATATTAAACCCCCCGGACTAATGCCCTGTACACACGGTCAGAAATTCCAACGGAAAAGGTCCCATCGGATTATGTTGTCGGAAAATCCAATCGCGTGCTGGCTCTATTGGGTCTTTTCCGTCGGAAAATATAGACGGAAAAAGTTTGAGAGCCGGATCTAAAATTTTCCGTCAACAAAATCCAATCCGACTTCTTCCGATCGTTTTGTAGAGAATTCCGACGGACAAAACACACATGCTCAGGATAAATTACGAGATGAAAGGTATTGGTTACTGGCCTCTGCGTAGTCCCGTCGTACGCAACGAACGTCACCTCGTTCCCGAACGATCTGATTTTCCCGCCAACTTTGTCCGACCGTGTGTATGCAGCACAAGTTTTGGCCAAAATCCGGCGGAAAAAAAATCAGACGGATTTTGTGGTCGGAATGTGTGTACAGGGCTTAAAGCGGAGGTCCACCCTAAAGTGGACCTTCCGCTCATCGGAACCCTCCCCCCCTCCGGCGCCACAATTGGCACCTTTTAGGGGGGAGGGGGGTGCAGGTACCTGTACAGTACAGGTATTCTGCACCCACTTCCGGGATAGCTCTCTGCGGAAAGGGGCGTAGATTGCGCCCCTTTCCGAAAGTCCCCCGCTGCCTGCTGGGAAACACTCAGATCCCAGAGACAGCGGGGTCCATCCTTATTGTGCAGCGCGACTCGCGCATGCGCAGTAGGGAACCGGGAAATGAAGCCGAAAGGCTCCACTTCCTGAAATTCCCATACTCAAGATGGCGACGGCAGCACCCGAGAGACGATCGAGAGATCGGCTTCGGGTGCCGACATCGCGGGCGCGCTGGGCGGGTAAGTGTCACTATTTTAAAAGTCAGCAGCTGCAGTATTTGTAACTGCTGGCTTTTAAAAAAAAAAAAAAAAAAAAAAAGTGGACTCCCGGCGGACTCCCGCTTTAAGACTAGGATGCCATTAAAGTTCTTGTAAAGGCAGGTGTCCCAATACTTTTGGTAATATAGTGTATGTTGCATTGCTGCTTTCTTCCAGGTCTGTATAACCAACTTAAATGGACTTCAATCTCCAAAGAAAACCAACCAAATTCCAGACGTTTTTTTTATAGTGGGGTCTGTTTGTCAGGCTGTCCTCTTCCCTATAACACGGATCTGTGGGAATCTGATTGGTTTTGCCTGGCCCAAGCTGAAGAACGCAGAGCTTCGCCCATCTCCTGTGGCACTCCTGCTCCCATAGAGGGTGCCGCAGGGACCAGAGAGAGGGAATGTTGCTAAGCCAGATTGTCTGCTATTGACAGGCCTGTGATTGACCCTGGCTAAATATAACACCTATTGATTGCTTTCGGAGAAATTGCCGCCCGGGGAAATAGGTTTAATCAAAGGTCAGAGAGCAGCTGGGCACAAACCCACGAGGGAGTCACGGAGTCCTCGGCACAGGATGATATCTGAGCTGCTATCAGGGCTGGACTGGGACAGAAATTTGGCCCTGGACTTCATCCAGACAGGCCCACTTACATGTGAGCATCCCATCACCAGCCCCCTTACAACAGAGTGTCCCATCACCAGCCCCCTTACAACAGAGTGTCCCATCAGCACCCCCTTACATCAGAATGTCCCATCACCAGCCCCCTTACAACAGAGCATCCCATCACCAGCCCCCTTACAACAGAGTGTCCCATCACCAGCCCCCTTACAACAGAGTGTCCCATCACCAGCCCCCTTACATCAGAGTGTCCCATCAGCACCCCCTTACATCAGAGTGTCCCATCAGCACCCCCTTACAACAGAGTGTCCCATCACCAGCCCCCTTACATCAGAGTGTCCCATCAGCACCCCCTTACATCAGAGTGTCCCATCAGCACCCCCTTACAACAGAGTGTCCCATCACCAGCCCCCTTACATCAGAGTGTCCCATTACCAGCCCCCTTACATCAGAGTGTCCCATCATCAGCCCCCTTACATCAGAGTGTCCCATCACCAGCCCCCTTACATCAGAGTGTCCCATCAGCACCTCCTTACATCAGAGTGTCCCATCAGCACCTCCTTACATCAGAGTGTCCCATCACCAGCCCCCTTACATCAGAGTGTCCCATCACCAGCCCCCTTACATCAGAGTGTCCCATCACCAGCCCCCTTACATCAGAGTGTCCCATCAGCACCTCCTTACATCAGAGTGTCCCATCAGCACCTCCTTACATCAGAGTGTCCCATCAGCACCCCCTTACAACAGAGTGTCCCATCACCAGCCCCCTTACATCAGAGTGTCCCATCAGCACCCCCTTACATCAGAGTGTCCCATCAGCACCCCCTTACAACAGAGTGTCCCATCACCAGCCCCCTTACATCAGAGTGTCCCATCAGCACCCCCTTACATCAGAGTGTCCCATCAGCACCCCCTTACAACAGAGTGTCCCATCACCAGCCCCCTTACAACAGAGTGTCCCATCACCAGCCCCCTTACATCAGAGTGTCCCATCACCAGCCCCCTTACATCAGAGTGTCCCATCAGCACCTCCTTACATCAGAGTGTCCCATCAGCACCTCCTTACATCAGAGTGTCCCATCACCACCCCTTACATCAGAGTGTCCCATCAGCACCCCTTACATCAGAGTGTCCCATCAGCGCCCCCTTACATCAGAGTGGCCCACTGAGCCATCGGCCCACCGGGAAACTCCCGGTAGTCCCAATGGCCAGTACATGCCTGGCTGCTATCATTCAAAGTACAGGGGTGGAATGGTGAAACCGGAGAGGGCAAAATCTGGTGAAGCTCTGCATGGGAGCCAATCAGCTTCTACGTTCAGCTTGTTCAATGAAGCTTTGACAATAAAACCTGGAAGCC
Organism: Lithobates pipiens; assembly: GCF_037356315.1. Lineage (NCBI taxonomy): Eukaryota > Metazoa > Chordata > Amphibia > Anura > Ranidae > Lithobates > Lithobates pipiens. The sequence goes on along the minus strand of NW_027507686.1, from coordinate 3,265,216 downwards.
GATTGGTTTCTATGCAGAGCCGCCCCAGATTTTGCAACTTTCCAGTTCTAGTAAATCAGCCCCACGGACTCTAAAGCCTCGTGTACACACGCAATCGGATTGTTGGCCAACAAAACCAGTGGGCTTTTGTTTCCGAAGGGCGTTGACCCAAACTTGTCTTCCATAGAAACGGCAAGGAATTGTCGGCCTACAAATACGAACGTAGTGATGTACTACGTTGTTTTTCCAGATCTTTAGCGCCACCCTTTGGGCTCCACCTGCTAATTCTGTGTTAGTAGAAGTCGGTGAGTGTTGATTCGCGCTTTTCAGTTCGTTTCTGAGCGGCCGTTCGTCAACCAGCCACGTTGCGGAATCGGAGGAGAAAACGTGTTATTTATTATCGGCCTTGGAGTTATTGCTTTGACGTTATTTTTTTGGTTGAATAATAATGATTTTATTTGGTATATTTTCTATATTTTTGGATGCATAGAACGCACTTTTTGGTTAAAGGGATTGTAAAGTAAATTTTTTTATTTTTTTTAAAATAACAAACATGTTATACTTACCTCCACTGTGCAGCTCGTTGTGCACAGAGTGGCCCCGAACCTGCTCTTCTGGGGTCCCTCGGCAGCTGTCTCTGCTTCTTCCCGCAGGTACTTCTCACGTTCATGCGAGCTCCCTCGCATGGTGAGAAGCACCTGCAGGCGCGCTCCCGTGATACAGCCGGCGGCTATAGCCGCTCGCTGTATCACAAGGCCCCACCCCCCGGCGCGCTGCGTCATTGGATGTGATTGACAGCAGCGCGAGCCAATGGCTGCGCTGCTTTCAATCCATCCACTCCAGCCAATTAGCGGCCAGGCTGAGTGGTGAAGAGGACGGTGGGGGTGAGCGCGGGATTTTCGAGGGGTCAGGTAAGTAAAACGGGGGGACTGGGGGCGCCGGCACTGTGAGATGTTTTTTCACCTTAATGCATAGAATGCATTAAGGTGAAAAAAACATTTACCTTTACAACCCCTTTAAGTCCTATTGGCAGATATCGTGTCTAATTTTTATTTGTTTTCTTTTTTTAATGCACAATAAAAAACAATTGTGTAGAATAATACTCGGCTCTGTGTTTTACTTCAAATGACAGTTGGGAGTCGGCAGTTGCATTTAAAAAATACAAAGTAACATTGACACCAACATAGTTGTATCTTACAACGGGATAATGATATTGCTCCCATCGATACGAGGCACTATTTTTGCCAAAGACACCAACAATGAGGCCGCGTACACACGGGCGGACTGTTCGCCCAACCTTGTCCGCTGAACAGTGTTTGGGCGGACAGTCCGCTCGTGTGTGGGCTTTCAGCGGACAGTTTCAGCGGACAGTTGGACGGACAAAGTCTTTCGGAAATTCCGAAAAACTGTCCGCTGAAACTGTGTTTGAGCGAACAGTCCGCCCGTGTGTGGGCTTGTCCGCTGTACTTTCGAAATGAGCGGACTGTTCCCGCTCGGAAAGTCCGCCCATTTCGAGCGCGTGTACAGGTAGGCGGGGCCCGCGAAGGAGACGTCGCGGGCTCCGCCGCCTGGAATGGGCTTAAAGGGGAACCCCAACGCCGAAAAAAATCGGCGTGGGGGTTCCCCCAAAGTCCACACCAGACCCTTGTCCGAGCACGCTACCCGGCCGGCCAGGAAAGGGGGGCGAGCGAGCGCGCCCCCCCTCCTGAGCCGTACCAGGCCGCGTGCCCTCAACATGGGGGGGTGCCTTGGGGAAGGGGGGCCACGCGGCCCCCCCACCCCAAAGCACCTTGTCCCCATGTTGATGAGGACAAGGGCCTCTTCCCGACAACCCTGGCCGTTGGTTGTCGGGGTCTGCGGGCGGGGGGCTTATCGGAATCCGGGAGCCCCCTTTAAGAAGGGGGCCCCCGGATACCGGCCCCCCACCCTATGTGAATGAGTATGGGGTACAATGTACCCCTACCCATTCACCTGTGAAATAAAGTACAAAAAAAAACACAACACAGGGGAAAAAATATTTTATTGCACAGCTCCGGGGGTCTTCCGTCTTCGGGGGTCTTCTCGCCGGACTCCTCCGCTATCTGTGTGTAGCTCTTTTACTAGCGGAGGAGTCCGGCTTTCTTCCTCCCCCGCCGCCGGCCTCTTCTCCCGACTTCGGGGGTCTTGTCCCCCTCTTCGGTTCTTCTGCCGGGCCACCGCGCCTTCTTGTAGCTCTTTTACAGGCGGTGGCCCAGTCTTCTGTCGCCGCTGTCGTCGTCGTCGCCGCCGCCGCCGCCGCCGCCTTCCGTTCTTGTTCTTCTTCTTGTTGTTCTTCTTCTTCTCCTGGAGATGTTGACTCGACGATCTCTCCGGCCGGAATGCCAGGGACACGCTCCGCTGCCACTTATATAGTGACAATGGGGCGGTGTCACATGGTATATGTCACATGGGTTGGTCACATGGGTTGATGTCACATGGGGACTATGACATCGTAAGGGGGCGGGGTCACCATGTGACCAACCCATGTGACATATACCATGTGACACCGCCCCATTGTCACTATATAAGTGACCGCACAGCGCGGCTCTGGCATTCCGGCCGGAGAGATCGTCGAGTCAACATCTCCAGGAGAAGAAGAAGAAGAACAAGAAGAAGAACAAGAACGGCAGGCGGCGGCGGCGACGACGACAGCGGCGACAGAAGACCGGGCCACCGCCTGTAAAAGAGCTACAAGAAGGCGCGGTGGCCCGGCAGAAGAACCGAAGAGGGGGACAAGACCCCCGAAGTCGGGAGAAGAGGCCGGCGGCGGGGGAGGAAGAAAGCCGGACTCCTCCGCTAGTAAAAGAGCTACACACAGATAGCGGAGGAGTCCGGCGAGAAGACCCCCGAAGACGGAAGACCCCCGGAGCTGTGCAATAAAATATTTTTTCCCCTGTGTTGTGTTTTTTTTTGTACTTTATTTCACAGGTGAATGGGTAGGGGTACATTGTACCCCATACTCATTCACATAGGGTGGGGGGCCGGTATCCGGGGGCCCCCTTCTTAAAGGGGGCTCCCGGATTCCGATAAGCCCCCCCGCCCGCAGACCCCGACAACCAACGGCCAGGGTTGTCGGGAAGAGGCCCTTGTCCTCATCAACATGGGGACAAGGTGCTTTGGGGTGGGGGGGCCGCGCGGCCCCCCCTTCCCCAAGGCACCCCCCCATGTTGAGGGCACGCGGCCTGGTACGGCTCAGGAGGGGGGCGCGCTCGCTCGCCCCCCTTTCCTGGCCGGCCGGGTAGCGTGCTCGGACAAGGGTCTAGTGTGGACTTTGGGGGAACCCCCACGCCGATTTTTTTCGGCGTTGGGGTTCCCCTTTAAGCCCATTCCAGGCGGCGGAGCCCGCGACGTCTCCTTCGCGGGCCCCGCCTACCTGTACACGCGCTCGAAATGGGCGGATTTGCCTCCTCCTTACGTGGGCGAGTCCGTTCATTTCAAAAGTTGAGCGAACTGTTTGCCCAACCTTGTTCGTCAAACAGTCCGCTCGTGTGTGGGCAAGTCCGCTCATGCAAATTTTGAGCGGACTGTTTGCCGAAACTGTTTGACGAACAAGGTTGGGCAAACAGTCCGCGCGTGTGTACGCGGCCTGAGGCACCCTTCCTCCTCACTGACATCAACAATATGGAACTATTTCTCCCACTGACAGCAGTCATGGGGCATTTTTCCTTCCACTGACATTAACAATGGGGCACTATTCCTCCCACTGACACCAATGATGGGGCACTATTCCTCCCACTGACACCAATGATGGGGCACTATCCTCCCACTGACACCAATGATGGGGCACTATTCCTCTCACTGACACCAATGATGGGGCACTATTCCTCTCACTGACACCAATGATGGGGCACTATTCCTCTCACTGACACCAATGATGGGGCACTATTCTTCCCACTGACACCAATGATGGGGCACTATTCCTCACACTGATACCAATGATGAGGCACTATTCTTACCACTGACACCAATGATGGGGCACTATTCCTCCCACTGACACCAATGATGGGGCATTATTCCTCTCACTTACACCAATGATGGGGCACTATTCCTCTCACTGACACCAATGATGGGGCACTATTCCCCTACTGACACCAATGATGGGGCACTATTTCTCCCACTGACGCCAATGATGGGGCACTATTCCTCCCACTGACACCAATGATGGGGCACTATTTCTCCCACTGACGCCAATGATGGGGCACTATTCCTCTCACTGACAACAATGATGGGGCACTATTCCTCCCACTGACACCAATGATGGAGCACTATTCCTCCCACTGACACCAATGATGGGGCACTATTCCTCCCACTGACACCAATGATGGGGCACTATTACTCCCACTGACACCAATGATGGGGCACTATTCCTCCCACTGACACCAATGATGGGGCACTATTCCTCCCACTGACACCAATGATGGAGCACTATTCCTCCCACTGACACCAATGATGGGGCACTATTCCTCCCACTGACACCAATGATGGAGCACTATTCCTCCCACTGACAGCAATGATGGAGCACTATTCCTCCCACTGACGCCAATGATGGGGCATTATTCCTCCCACTGACGCCAATGATGGGGCATTATTCCTCCCACTGACGCCAATGATGGGGCACTATTCCTCCCACTGACGCCAATGATGGGGCATTATTCCTCCCACTAAAACCAATGATGGGGCACTATTCCTCCCACTGATACCAATGATGGGGCACTATTCCTCCCACTGACACCAATGATGGGGCACTAGTCCTCCCACTGACACCAATGATGGGGCACTATTCCTCCCACTGACACCAATGATGGGGCACTATTCCTCCCACTGACACCAATGATGGGGCACTATTCCTCTCACTGACACCAATGATGGGGCACTAGTCCTCCCACTGACACCAATGATGGGGCACTATTCCTCCCACTGACACCAATGATGGGGCACTATTCCTCCCACTGACACCAATGATGGGGCACTATTCCTCCCACTGACACCAATGATGGGGCACTATTCCCCTCACTGATAACAGTGACAATATTCCTCCTCCTCGCACTGACCACAGACACTATGTAATACTCCCACTAATGTTGGGGCATGTTCTATTCTCGCTGAACAGTACCCAGACCTCCCATAGTCTGAGGGTCAGTACTCCGGACCTTCATTTTGGAGAACCCTGCTGCAACCAAATAACCAGGTTTCAGTCTACTAACATTGGGTCACCTGCATGTAGTCACGTTCCCCAATGGGAAATAGTTTCTGTTGACATCAAAACATCCCCGGGTGATCTTTAAAAAGACTTTAGACGTAAAGCTGATCAATCGCCTGTGTTGCCATAGCAGCCAGATTCTAACGCTCATTTGTAAACCTGTATTGGAAGGATCGGAGGAGGATCGCAGATTACAAAGCAAAATGCCTGTTTTGCTCATAGCAACTGATCAGATCTGAGTTGGCATCCGGTGCGGCTGGTCGGTGACATAGCTGGCAACGTTTTATCATATCCACGGGCGTTTTGGCGCTTAGCTTGTGTATCTGAGCTTATGAAGAGCAATGTCGTCCTCAGAACGCTGGATAGCCAGTTACCGCGTTATGATAGCTTTTTTTTTTTTTGCTGGATTATAAATGTTTTTCTTAAACCGCTTGCAGACTGCCTCACATATGTGTATGGCAGCAGAGCGACTCTCCTGTGCCAGATCACGTACCCGGCACGTGATCCGGCACTTCCGGGTAGAAGGCGCGTGTTGCCGGCGATTACACACAGCACAAGCCGATCAGAGGGTGCCGGCCAATGGATGTCCATTCGCACCCGCTGATCAGCAAAGAGAGATGAAACAATACAGTGCTCTGTCCTGTCAGCAGGGATGTGCAAAGCAGGGGATCTGTCCATCCTTTAGTGAAAACAGCACACAGTACACACATAAACACTGGCTAGGCACACAGTTAACCCTCTGTTTGCCCTAGATGTTAATCCCTTTTCACTCTCCTCATCTCCTCCCCTCCTCCTGGCTGATGACAGTGGGGGATTCTCAGCCCCTCCGGCTGCAGTTGTCAGGAGGAGAGTGGCGGGCGGTCACGTGAGCACCAAGTCACGTTCTGAAATAAGGTATAAAGTGGCATACTTTTTATATGGAACATACACTGGAGCACATAATGAAACATGGGGGATTCTAGGAAGATAACAAAGTGGCTTTAAAACCACTTTAAAAGATCTGCTAGTGGCGGCTTGGTGCCAAATACCACGGCATACCTTCGGAGGTCTAATGGAGTTCATGCCTCGATGGGTCAGGGCTGTTTTGGTGGCCCACTCAATAATAGGTGGGTGGTCATAAAGTTATGGTGTGTGTGTATAGAAAGGTGTGATGCTTTGGGCAATGTTCTTCTGGGAAACCTTGGGTCCTGCCAATCATGTGGACGTACTACCTACCTAATGTATTCACCCTTAATGTCTGATGTTTTTTTTCCCTTTTCTTCATAATGAATTAGCGAAGAGATCTGTGCAAAACAGACTGTGTTGTGGAATGGGACACCTTCCCCAAGTCTTGCCCGCTTCCTTTACCCAGCACGCCTCTGCTCACATGGCGAAGAGAGGAAAGCGGTCATCTCCAATGACTGAAACAAAAAGCAACGATGTTGCAGGATGGAGATGCACAAGGTGACGGAAGCAATTAAGCCCCAGGATGACGGCAGTGTGTGTGACGAAACATGTCGGATGGAGCGACGTGCTGGCGTCACACCGTGCCTCTCGTATCCCGAAAAGGACAGGCTGCTATGAAGAGCCGGCCGGCTTGTTTAAGACCAATGCAAAACTTCTTGTTGCAATCTTTATTTGATATAAATAAAACTTTTAAGGATTTTATGCTATGGCGAGTTTATACTCCAACAAAAAGTTCACCTGGATGGACAAAGGCCCTGGCTGGGTTTTGAGCCGCAAGCTTTACTGAACCTTCTGTAATAGGAGGTCTGTGCAAGATGGTAAGTAAGCACTCTTAAGGTGGAGGTGTTATCTAAGGATCATGCACTTTTTGGTAGTAGATGGTGTGCATCTTGCTTAAAAGACTTTGTTTCATCACAATTTGGCCTTTATACTTTATTTTCTTAATATATAATATTTTTTTCATTAGTATCTATTGGATATTTAGCGCAACTCTATATAGGATTGGTCTTCTCCAACAACTGAAACAAGAGTCAGGAGAGCATGCAATAAAGTGCTCGATGCGGCAGGGTGGAGATGCACCAAGCGAAGGAAGCCATTAAGCCCCCATTTTCGGCAAGAAGAGACAATCGAGATGGCGATGGAGTGGAGAGCAGAGCAGGACAAGTCCAAAGAGGGGCATGGAGAATTCATTCATTACATTCCAAACATCATTTTGTTTAAAAAAAAAAAAAAATTAAATTTTTACGCCAAAGACGCGGTCGAGAGTTTCTCTTTAAGAAAGCCAATTTTTATTCTCCTGAATTTGGGTGACCGTCTTCTCTAGCAGCAAGTTACAAGCGAAGCCTGCTTGGATTGGTCTTCTCCAACAACTGAAACAAGAGTCAGGAGAGCATGCAATAAAGTGCTCGATGCCGCAAGGTGGAGAAGCACCAGGCGAAGGAAGCCATTAATCCCCAGGACAACGTCAGTATGTGACGAAACGCGCCAGTTTAGCGAAGTTTTGACTTTACCGTGCCTCTTGTATCCCGGAAGGACGACCTGCTATGAAGAGCCGGCCGGCTTGTTTATTACCGATGTGAATGTTAAAGCTTCTTGTTGTGAGTTCAATCTGTTCTTGATATAAATAAAACGTTTAAGGATTTTATGCTATTGGGAGTTTATATAATTTGGACTTTACACGTTATTTTGTTAATATATAATATATTTTTCATTAGTATCTATTGGATATTTAGCGCAACTCTATATAGGATTGGTCTTCTCCAACAACACATGGCGAAGAGAGGAAAGCGGTCTTCTCTAACAGCTGAAACAAAAGTCAGGAGAGCATGCAATAAAGTGCTTCATGTCGCAGGGTGGACATGCACCAGGCGAAGGAAGCCATTAAGCCCCAGGATGACGTCAGTATGTGACAAAACGCGGCCAGGTGTAGCGACGTTCTGACTTTACCGTGCCTCTTGTATCCCGGAAGGACGAGCTGCTATGAAAAGCCAGCCTACTTGTTTATTACCGATGCAAATTTTAAAGCTTCTTGTCGCGAGTTCAATCTGTTCTTGATATAAATAAAACGTTTTTTGCTATGGCGAGTTTACATAATTTGGACTTTACACTTTATTTTCTTAATATATTTTTCATTAGTATCTATTGGATATTTAGCGCAACTCTATATAGAATTGGTCTTCTCCAACAACTGAAACAAAATTCAGGAGAGCATGTAATAAAGTGCTCGATGTGGCAGGGTGGACATGCACCAGGCAAAGGAAGCCATTAAGCCCCAGGACAACGACAAAATGTGACGAAACGCACCGGGTGTGGCGACGTTCTGACTTTACCGTGCCTCTTGTATCCCGGAAGGACGAGCTGCTATGAAGAGCCAAGCGGCTTGTTTATTACCGACGTGAATTTTAAAGCTTCTAAGGATTTTATGCTATGGTGAGTTTACATAATTTGGACTTTAATCATTTTACACTTTATTTTCTTAATATATAATATATTTTTCATTAGTATCTATTGGATATTTAGCACAGCTCTATATAGGATTGGTCTTCTCCAACGACTGAAATAAAAAGCCAGGAGAGCATGCAATAAAGCGCTCAATGCGGCAGGGTGGAGATGCACCAAGCGAAGGAAGCCATTAAGCCCCCATTTTCGGCAAGAAGAGACAATCGAGATGGCGATGGAGTGGAGAGCAGAGCAGGACAAGTCCAAAGAGGGGCATGGAGAATTTATTCATTACATTCCAAACATCATTTTGTTTAAAAAAAAAAAAAAAATTAAATTTTTACGCCAAAGACGCGGTCGAGAGTTTCTCTTTAAGAAAGCCAATTTTTATTCTCCTGAATTTGGGTGACCGTCTTCTCTAGCAGCAAGTTACAAGCGAAGCCTGCTTGGATTGGTCTTCTCCAACAACTGAAACAAGAGTCAGGAGAGCATGCAATAAAGTGCTCAATGCCGCAAGGTGGAGAAGCACCAGGCGAAGGAAGCCATTAATCCCCAGGACAACGTCAGTATGTGACGAAACGCGCCAGTTTAGCGAAGTTTTGACTTTACCGTGCCTCTTGTATCCCGGAAGGACGACCTGCTATGAAGAGCCGGCCGGCTTGTTTATTACCGATGTGAATGTTAAAGCTTCTTGTTGTGAGTTCAATCTGTTCTTGATATAAATAAAACGTTTAAGGATTTTATGCTATTGGGAGTTTATATAATTTGGACTTTACACGTTATTTTCTTAATATATTTTTCATTAGTATCTATTGGATATTTAGCGCAGCTCTATATAGGATTGGTCTTCTCCAACGACTGAAATAAAAAGCCAGGAGAGCATGCAATAAAGCGCTCAATGCGGCAGGGTGGAGATGCACCAAGCGAAGGAAGCCATTAAGCCCCCATTTTCGGCAAGAAGAGACAATCGAGATGGGAATGGAGTGGAGAGCAGAGCAGGACAAGTCCAAAGAGGGGCATGGAGAATTCATTCATTACATTCCAAACATCATTTTGTTTAAAAAAAAAAAATAATTAAATTTTTACGCCAAAGACGCGGTCGAGAGTTTCTCTTTAAGAAAGCCAATTTTTATTCTCCTGAATTTGGGTGACCGTCTTCTCTAGCAGCAAGTTACAAGCGAAGCCTGCTTGGATTGGTCTTCTCCAACAACTGAAACAAGAGTCAGGAGAGCATGCAATAAAGTGCTCGATGCCGCAAGGTGGAGAAGCACCAGGCGAAGGAAGCCATTAATCCCCAGGACAACGTCAGTATGTGACGAAACGCGCCAGTTTAGCGAAGTTTTGACTTTACCGTGCCTCTTGTATCCCGGAAGGACGACCTGCTATGAAGAGCCGGCCGGCTTGTTTATTACCGATGTGAATGTTAAAGCTTCTTGTTGTGAGTTCAATCTGTTCTTGATATAAATAAAACGTTTAAGGATTTTATGCTATTGGGAGTTTATATAATTTGGACTTTACACGTTATTTTGTTAATATATAATATATTTTTCATTAGTATCTATTGGATATTTAGCGCAACTCTATATAGGATTGGTCTTCTCCAACAACACATGGCGAAGAGAGGAAAGCGGTCTTCTCTAACAGCTGAAACAAAAGTCAGGAGAGCATGCAATAAAGTGCTTCATGTCGCAGGGTGGACATGCACCAGGCGAAGGAAGCCATTAAGCCCCAGGATGACGTCAGTATGTGACGAAACGCGACCAGGTGTAGCGACGTTCTGACTTTACCGTGCCTCTTGTATCCCGGAAGGACGAGCTGCTATGAAAAGCCAGCCTACTTGTTTATTACCGATGCAAATTTTAAAGCTTCTTGTCGCGAGTTCAATCTGTTCTTGATATAAATAAAACGTTTTTTGCTATGGCGAGTTTACATAATTTGGACTTTACACTTTATTTTCTTAATATATTTTTCATTAGTATCTATTGGATATTTAGCGCAACTCTATATAGAATTGGTCTTCTCCAACAACTGAAACAAAATTCAGGAGAGCATGTAATAAAGTGCTCGATGTGGCAGGGTGGACATGCACCAGGCAAAGGAAGCCATTAAGCCCCAGGACAACGACAAAATGTGACGAAACGCACCGGGTGTGGCGACGTTCTGACTTTACCGTGCCTCTTGTATCCCGGAAGGACGAGCTGCTATGAAGAGCCAAGCGGCTTGTTTATTACCGACGTGAATTTTAAAGCTTCTAAGGATTTTATGCTATGGTGAGTTTACATAATTTGGACTTTAATCATTTTACACTTTATTTTCTTAATATATAATATATTTTTCATTAGTATCTATTGGATATTTAGCACAGCTCTATATAGGATTGGTCTTCTCCAACGACTGAAATAAAAAGCCAGGAGAGCATGCAATAAAGCGCTCAATGCGGCAGGGTGGAGATGCACCAAGCGAAGGAAGCCATTAAGCCCCCATTTTCGGCAAGAAGAGACAATCGAGATGGCGATGGAGTGGAGAGCAGAGCAGGACAAGTCCAAAGAGGGGCATGGAGAATTTATTCATTACATTCCAAACATCATTTTGTTTAAAAAAAAAAAAAAAATTAAATTTTTACGCCAAAGACGCGGTCGAGAGTTTCTCTTTAAGAAAGCCAATTTTTATTCTCCTGAATTTGGGTGACCGTCTTCTCTAGCAGCAAGTTACAAGCGAAGCCTGCTTGGATTGGTCTTCTCCAACAACTGAAACAAGAGTCAGGAGAGCATGCAATAAAGTGCTCAATGCCGCAAGGTGGAGAAGCACCAGGCGAAGGAAGCCATTAATCCCCAGGACAACGTCAGTATGTGACGAAACGCGCCAGTTTAGCGAAGTTTTGACTTTACCGTGCCTCTTGTATCCCGGAAGGACGACCTGCTATGAAGAGCCGGCCGGCTTGTTTATTACCGATGTGAATGTTAAAGCTTCTTGTTGTGAGTTCAATCTGTTCTTGATATAAATAAAACGTTTAAGGATTTTATGCTATTGGGAGTTTATATAATTTGGACTTTACACGTTATTTTCTTAATATATTTTTCATTAGTATCTATTGGATATTTAGCGCAGCTCTATATAGGATTGGTCTTCTCCAACGACTGAAATAAAAAGCCAGGAGAGCATGCAATAAAGCGCTCAATGCGGCAGGGTGGAGATGCACCAAGCGAAGGAAGCCATTAAGCCCCCATTTTCGGCAAGAAGAGACAATCGAGATGGGAATGGAGTGGAGAGCAGAGCAGGACAAGTCCAAAGAGGGGCATGGAGAATTTATTCATTACATTCCAAACATCATTTTGTTTAAAAAAAAAAAAAAAAAATTAAATTTTTACGCCAAAGACGCGGTCGAGAGTTTCTCTTTAAGAAAGCCAATTTTTATTCTCCTGAATTTGGGTGACCGTCTTCTCTAGCAGCAAGTTACAAGCGAAGCCTGCTTGGATTGGTCTTCTCCAACAACTGAAACAAGAGTCAGGAGAGCATGCAATAAAGTGCTCAATGCCGCAAGGTGGAGAAGCACCAGGCGAAGGAAGCCATTAATCCCCAGGACAACGTCAGTATGTGACGAAACGCGCCAGTTTAGCGACGTTTTGACTTTACCGTGCCTCTTGTATCCCGGAAGGACGACCTGCTATGAAGAGCCGGCCGGCTTGTTTATTACCGATGTGAATGTTAAAGCTTCTTGTTGTGAGTTCAATCTGTTCTTGATATAAATAAAACGTTTAAGGATTTTATGCTATTGGGAGTTTATATAATTTGGACTTTACACGTTATTTTCTTAATATATAATATATTTTTCATTAGTATCTATTGGATATTTAGCGCAACTCTATATAGGATTGGTCTTCTCCAACAACACATGGCGAAGAGAGGAAAGCGGTCTTCTCTAACAGCTGAAACAAAAGTCAGGAGAGCATGCAATAAAGTGCTTCATGTCGCAGGGTGGACATGCACCAGGCGAAGGAAGCCATTAAGCCCCAGGATGACGTCAGTATGTGACGAAACGCGACCAGGTGTAGCGACGTTCTGACTTTACCGTGCCTCTTGTATCCCGGAAGGACGAGCTGCTATGAAAAGCCAGCCTACTTGTTTATTACCGATGCAAATTTTAAAGCTTCTTGTCGCGAGTTCAATCTGTTCTTGATATAAATAAAACGTTTTTTGCTATGGCGAGTTTACATAATTTGGACTTTACACTTTATTTTCTTAATATATAATATATTTTTCATTAGTATCTATTGGATATTTAGCGCAGCTCTATATAGGATTGGTCTTCTCCAACGACTGAAAAAAAAAGCCAGGAGAGCATGCAATAAAGTGCTCGATGCGGCAGGGTGGAGATGCACCAAGCGAAGGAAGCCATTAAGCCCCCATTTTCGGCAAGAAGAGACAATCGAGATGGCGATGGAGTGGAGAGCAGAGCAGGACAAGTCCAAAGAGGGGCATGGAGAATTTATTCATTACATTCCAAACATCATTTTGTTTAAAAAAAAAAAAAAAAAAAATTAAATTTTTACGCCAAAGACGCGGCAAGAGTTTCTCTTTAAGAAAGCCAATTTTTATTCTCCTGAATTTGGGTGACCGTCTTCTCTAGCAGCAAGTTACAAGCGAAGCCTGCTTGGATTGGTCTTCTCCAACAACTGAAACAAGAGTCAGGAGAGCATGCAATAAAGTGCTCAATGCCGCAAGGTGGAGAAGCACCAGGCGAAGGAAGCCATTAATCCCCAGGACAACGTCAGTATGTGACGAAACGCGCAAGTTTAGCGACGTTTTGACTTTACCGTGCCTCTTGTATCCCGGAAGGACGACCTGCTATGAAGAGCCGGCCGGCTTGTTTGTTACCGATGTGAATGTTAAAGTTTCTTGTTGTGAGTTCAATCTGTTCTTGATATAAATAAAACGTTTAAGGATTTTATGCTATTGGGAATTTATATAATTTGGACTTTACACGTTATTTTCTTAATATATAATATATTTTTCATTAGTATCTATTGGATATTTAGCGCAACTCTATATAGGATTGGTCTTCTCCAACAGCACATGGCGAAGAGAGGAAAGCGGTCTTCTCTAACAGCTGAAACAAAAGTCAAAAGAGCATGCAATAAAGTGCTTCATGTCGCAGGGTGGACATGCACCAGGCGAAGGAAGCCATTAAGCCCCAGGACGACGTCAGTATGTGACGAAACGCGACCAGGTGTAGCGACGTTCTGACTTTACCGTGCCTCTTGTATCCCGGAAAGGACGAGCTGCTATGAAAAGCCAGCCTACTTGTTTATTACCGATGCAAATTTTAAAGCTTCTTGTCGCGAGTTCAATCTGTTCTTGATATAAATAAAACGTTTTTTGCTATGGCGAGTTTACATAATTTGGACTTTACACTTTATTTTCTTAATATATTTTTCATTAGTATCTATTGGATATTTAGCGCAACTCTATATAGAATTGGTCTTCTCCAACAACTGAAACAAAATTCAGGAGAGCATGTAATAAAGTGCTCGATGTCGCAGGGTGGACATGCACCAGGCAAAGGAAGCCATTAAGCCCCAGGACAACGACAAAATGTGACGAAACGCACCGGGTGTGGCGACGTTCTGACTTTACCGTGCCTCTTGTATCCCGGAAGGACGAGCTGCTATGAAGAGCCAAGCGGCTTGTTTATTACCGACGTGAATTTTAAAGCTTCTAAGGATTTTATGCTATGGTGAGTTTACATAATTTGGACTTTAATCATTTTACACTTTATTTTCTTAATATATAATATATTTTTCATTAGTATCTATTGGATATTTAGCGCAGCTCTATATAGGATTGGTCTTCTCCAACGACTGAAAAAAAAAGCCAGGAGAGCATGCAATAAAGCGCTCAATGCGGCAGGGTGGAGATGCACCAAGCGAAGGAAGCCATTAAGCCCCCATTTTCGGCAAGAAGAGACAATCGAGATGGCGATGGAGTGGAGAGCAGAGCAGGACAAGTCCAAAGAGGGGCATGGAGAATTTATTCATTACATTCCAAACATCATTTTGTTTAAAAAAAAATATATATATATTAAATTTTTACGCCAAAGACGCGGCAAGAGTTTCTCTTTAAGAAAGCCAATTTTTATTCTCCTGAATTTGGGTGACCGTCTTCTCTAGCAGCAAGTTACAAGCGAAGCCTGCTTGGATTGGTCTTCTCCAACAACTGAAACAAGAGTCAGGAGAGCATGCAATAAAGTGCTCAATGCCGCAAGGTGGAGAAGCACCAGGCGAAGGAAGCCATTAATCCCCAGGACAACGTCAGTATGTGACGAAACGCGCCAGTTTAGCGACGTTTTGACTTTACCGTGCCTCTTGTATCCCGGAAGGACGACCTGCTATGAAGAGCCGGCCGGCTTGTTTATTACCGATGTGAATGTTAAAGCTTCTTGTTGTGAGTTCAATCTGTTCTTGATATAAATAAAACGTTTAAGGATTTTATGCTATTGGGAGTTTATATAATTTGGACTTTACACGTTATTTTCTTAATATATAATATATTTTTCATTAGTATCTATTGGATATTTAGCGCAACTCTATATAGGATTGGTCTTCTCCAACAACACATGGCGAAGAGAGGAAAGCGGTCTTCTCTAACAGCTGAAACAAAAGTCAGGAGAGCATGCAATAAAGTGCTTCATGTCGCAGGGTGGACATGCACCAGGCGAAGGAAGCCATTAAGCCCCAGGATGACGTCAGTATGTGACGAAACGCGACCAGGTGTAGCGACGTTCTGACTTTACCGTGCCTCTTGTATCCCGGAAGGACGAGCTGCTATGAAAAGCCAGCCTACTTGTTTATTACCAATGCAAATTTTAAAGCTTCTTGTCGCGAGTTCAATCTGTTCTTGATATAAATAAAACGTTTTTTGCTATGGCGAGTTTACATAATTTGGACTTTACACTTTATTTTCTTAATATATTTTTCATTAGTATCTATTGGATATTTAGCGCAACTCTATATAGAATTGGTCTTCTTCAACAACTGAAACAAAATTCAGGAGAGCATGTAATAAAGTGCTCGATGTCGCAGGGTGGACATGCACCAGGCAAAGGAAGCCATTAAGCCCCAGGACAACGACAAAATGTGACGAAACGCACCGGGTGTGGCGACGTTCTGACTTTACCGTGCCTCTTGTATCCCGGAAGGACGAGCTGCTATGAAGAGCCAAGCGGGTTGTTTATTACCCACGTGAATTTTAAAGCTTCTAAGGATTTTATGCTATGGTGAGTTTACACAATTTGGACTTTAATAATTTTACACTTTATTTTCTTAATATATAATATATTTTTCATTAGTATCTATTGGATATTTAGCGCAGCTCTATATAGGATTGGTCTTCTCCAACGACTGAAAAAAAAAGCCAGGAGAGCATGCAATAAAGCGCTCGATGCGGCAGGGTGGAGATGCACCAAGCGAAGGAAGCCATTAAGCCCCCATTTTCGGCAAGAAGAGACAATCGAGATGGCGATGGAGTGGAGAGCAGAGCAGGACAAGTCCAAAGAGGGGCATGGAGAATTTATTCATTACTTTCCAAACATCATTTTGTTTAAAAAAAAAAAAAATATATTACATTTTTACGCCAAGAGTTTCTCTTTAAGAAAGCCAATTTTTATTCTCCTGAATTTGGGTGACCGTCTTCTCTAGCAGCAAGTTACAAGCGAAGCCTGCTTGGGGCTTTCCATGCTAAACGTTGAGTCTCTGCAGAAAGGGACGAGTTAATCAACTCTGCAGAACATTCTCAAGCGGAATGCGAACATTTAGAATTTTAAATAGCTGTTAAATTCTGCAGCTGTGCAGCCATCTTTAAATCCTCCCCCCCCGGGTCACAAGTACCTGCGTCTCCCCACAGTCTCAGGTCTGGTCCCCTCCCCTGGCTGTCGTGTCACAGTTTATAAAATATTCCGGTTTAGATATGGCAGGTGTACGGTGCATCCAGGCACGTGCCCCGGTTTTGGGTCCCAGCAGCCGCTGGCAGATCACACAGGCAGGTTTATGAATATTTCATGAGATTGGAGGGGGGGGGGGGGGGGTGGAGATGTGCCGGGGAGCTCAAAACATCTGGCGGGTCTCAGGGGGAACCCAACGCTGTGCAGCAAGGCAGAAACTGTGAAGTATGAAAAAAAAAAGGAAGAAGGGAAGAGTGCGAAAAGATTCATCGACAGGGCAGGAGAGTGTGCGGGCGAGAGGGACGGGGGGGAAGGAAGGAAGGAAGGAGCGAGAAGACTATCAGGACTTTATACCGTAAGACAAAGAGCCATGTGCAGGAACCCACACGGCAATAAACCAGCAGCCAGCTTCCATTCTTCCTACCGCTCTAAATTTATGAAAGCAGAAACCTGATTGGTTGCCACGGCCGACTTTGGACATCCCCCACCCCCCCCCGCTTTTCCCACATTAAGCGCAAAAACATCACATGGCTAACTTTTAAATATAAAAAAAAATAACACCCATTCCCAAAAACCAATATGGTTGGAATGGTCAGGAACATTGACGAGTTCTCGTGAGTAGGACCTGTATGTGTTTAATCCTTCTCCTAAGGGTGGCACATGTAAACCTGGCCATACATGCATAGCATAGCTCCGAACTGCCCCTGATTTGGAGAGACTGCCCCTGATTTGGAGAGACTGCCCCTGATTTGGAGCAAAGTCCCTCTGTCCCTCTTTCCTGCTCATTTGTCACTCATTTTGGTCTTTTCTCAGAGAATAGGTGCAGGAACTCCCCCCTTCTAGGTCACCCCTGGTCTACGCCCTTTACACAACTCTGAGCACCGTCTCTTAGTTTCACCCCCTACCAACCTCTGAGCATCATCCCTTAGTCCCACCCCCTACCCACCTCTGAGCACCGTCCCTTGGTTCCACCCCCTACCCACATCTGAGCACCATGCCTTGGTTCCACCCCCTACCCACATCTGAGCACCGTCCCTTGGTTCCACCCCCTAATCACATCCGAGCACCATCCTTTGGTTCCATCCACTACCAACCTCTGAGCACCGTCCCTTAGTTCCACCCCCTACCCACCTCTGAGCACGTCCCTTGGTTACACCCCCTACCCACCTCTGAGCACGTCCCTTGGTTACACCCCCTACCCACCTCTGAGCACGTCCCTTGGTTACACCCCCTACCCACCTCTGAGCACGTCCCTTGGTTACACCCCCTACCCACCTCTGAGCACTGTCCCTTGGTTCCATTCCCTACCCACCTCTGAGCACGTCCCTTAGTTCCACCCCCTACCCACCTCTGAGCACGTCCCTTGGTTACACCCCCTACCCACCTCTGAGCACTGTCCCTTGGTTCCATTCCCTACCCACCTCTGAGCACCGTCCCTTGGTTACACTTTTCAGCACCGTCCCTTAGTTCCACCCCCTACTCACCTCTGAGCACCGTCCCTTGGTTCCACCCCCTACTCACTTCTGAGCACCATCCTTTGGTTTCATCCACTACCCACCTCTGAGCACTGTCCCTTAGTTCCACCCCCTACCCACCTCTGAGCATCGTCCCTTAGTTCCACCCCCTACCCACCTCTGAGCATCGCCCCTTGGTTCCACCCCCTACTCACATCTGAGCACCGTCCCTTGGTTTCATCCGCTAACCACCTCTGAGCACCGTCCCTTGGTTCCACCCCTTACCCACATCTGAGCACTGTCCCTTGGTTCCACCTCTGAGCACCGTCCCTTAGTTCCACCCCCTACCCACCACTGAGCACCGCCCCTTGGTTCCCCCCTACCCACCTCTGAGCACTGTCCCTTGGTTCCACCCCCTACCCACCTCTGAGCACCGTTATTTAGTTCAACCCCCTACCCACCTCCCAGTACCACCCCTTTTAGAGAATACATAAGCAAGTATAATTTTGTGGTGCTGAGTATGTTGTATGGAATTTGTTAATGATAAGCAGTAAAATAAATCCCATGCAGTCAGCACCATTGGACCCCCCCCCAGCAACAATAGATCCCACTCACTACAATAGATCCCCCACATAACAATAGACCCCCCCCCAGCAACAATTGACTCCACCCACGCAACAAAAGATCCCCGCAGCAATAATAAATCCCACCCCACACATTAAACTAGCCCACCCAAGCAACAATAGATCCCCACCAACAATTGAGACCCAACACAGTAACAATGGACCACCCACAACAAAAGATCTGCCCCAGCAACATTAGACCCCCCCCCCCACCAGCAATAACAACAGATCTCCCAGTGGCCAGCAACAATAGACCTCTGTGTCAACAGTAGATCCCTACCAGTAACATAAGGCCGCAGCAAAATATCCCCCAATAGCAACAATAGACCCTCACACAAACACAGATCCCCACCAGTGACAATAGATCCCCCAACAGCCAGCATCAATAGACCTTTCAGCACGCCCCTTGCTATTATATACATTCAGTGCCGGAGGTGTCGGAAGTGCGTTCCCGCTGAAAAAAAGCTCTGATAGGTGTATATAAAATGCACCATTTATCTTTCAAAAAGTGTTTCCCAGCGCTAAACCTTTCATACAACTTCTACATTGCTGCATCCGTACATTTCAAAAAGCCAATATAAAGGAATATTTTTCCAATAGGTGTCCCTCGTTCATATCTCAGAGAGTTGGGGGGGGGGGGGGGGGGTATGGAATAGACTTCCTATGTTCAGCCTGTGGGATGAATGAAAAAGTATTCATACCCCTTGACATTTTCCACATTTTGTCATTTTACAACCAAAAACATCAATGTATTTTATTGGGATTTTATGTGATGGACCAACACAAAGTGTCACATAATTGTGAAGTGGAAGGAAAATGATAAATGATACAAATAAATATGTGAAAAGTGTATCGGGTGAGGGGCATTTGTATGGCGCCCCCCGGAGTCAATACTTTGTAGAACCCCCTTTCTCTACAAGTCTTTTTGGGGGTGTCTCTACCAGCTTTGCCCATCTAGAGAGGACATTTCTGCCCATTCTTCTTCTTTGTAAATTATCTCAAGCTCTGTCAGATTGGATGGAGAGCGTCTGTGATCAGCAATTTTCAAGTCTTGCCACAGATTCTCAATGGGATTTAGGTCTGGACTGTGACTGGGCCATTCTAACACATGAATATGCTTTGATGTAAACCATTCCATTGTAGCTCTGGCTGGATGTTTCGGGTCGTTGTCCTGCTGGAAGGTGAACCTCCGCCCCGGTTCTCAAATCTTTTGCAGACTCTAATGCCGCGTAAACACGGTCGTAATCACGCCCAGCAAAAGACAGATGAGAGCTTTTCGTCGGAAAATGCAACCGTGTGTACGCTCCATCGGAATTTTGCTGGCCGAATTTCGGCCAGCAAAAGATTGAGAGCATGTTCTCAATTTTTCCGATGGAAAAAGTTTCTATCAGAAATTCCGATCGTGTATATGCAATTCTGACTCGCAAAAACTCACACATGCTCAGATTCAACTACGAGACTGAAGCTATTGGCTACTGGCTGTTGAACTTCCTTTTTCTAGTCCTGTCGTACGTGTTGTACGTCACCGCGTTCTTGACGGTCGGAATTTGGTGTGACCGTGTGTATGCAAGACAGCTTGAGCAAAATCCCGTCGGGAAAACCATCAGAGCTTTTTCCGACCAAAATTCTGATCATGTGTACAAGGGCTAACAGGTTTTCTTCTAAGATTGTCCTGTATTTGTCTCCATCCATCTTCCCATCAACTCTGACCAGCTTCCCTGTCCCTGCTGAAGAAAACCATCCCCCCCACATGATGCTGCCACCACCATGTCTCACGGTGGGGATGGTGTGTTCGGGGGATGGGCGGTGTTAGTTTCCCCCCACACATAGCATTTTGCTTTTAGGCCATAAAGTAGAATTTTGGTCTCCTCTGACCAGATCACCTTCTTCCACATGTTTGCTGCCCCCTCCCCCACATGGCTTCTCACAAACTACAAAAAGGACTTCTTATGACTTTCTTTCTCCAATGTCTTTCTTCTTGTCACTCTTCCATAAAGGGCAGATTTGTGGAGAGACGACTAATAGTTGTCCTGTGGACAGATTCTCCCCCCTGAGCTGTGGATCTCTGCAGCTCCTCCAGAGTTACCATGGACCTCTTGGCTCTTCTCCGATGAATGCTCTCCTTGCCCGGCCCGGTCAGTTTAGGTGGACGGCCATGTCTTGGTAGGTTTGCAGTTGTGCCCATACTCTTTCCATTTTCCGATGATGGATTGAACAGAGCTCCGTGAGATGGTCAAAGCTTGGGAGATTTTATTATACCCCAACCCTGCTTTATACTTCTCCACAACTTCATCCCTGACCTGTCTGGTGTGTTCCTTGGCCTTCATGATGCTGTTTGTTCACTAAGGTTCTCTAACAAACCTCTGAGGGCTTCTCAGAACAGCTGTATTTATACTGAGATTACATTACACACAGGTGGACTCTATTTACTAATTTCTGACTGCTGAAGGAAATTGGTTCCACTAGATTTTAGTTAGGGGTATCGGAGTAAAGGGGGCGCCATACAAATGCCCCTCCCCCCACACTTTTCACATATTTATTTGTATCATTCATAATTTTCCTTCCACTTCACAACTATGTGACACTTTGTGTTATCACATAAAATCCCAATAAAATACATTTATATTTCTGGTTGTAACATGACAACATGTGGGAAATGTCAAGGGGTATGAATACTTTTTCCAGGCACTGTAGGAATCTCCCTTGCTGGCTATCATCCTCTGACAGGCAGCACTCCTGGCTGACTGAACACCTGAACAGTGGCTGCATTTGATTGGATGCAGTCACTGTTTGGCTGACAATTTTCCACGCAGCTTGTTTGACAAAACTGGATTGAACAATTTACTTTTGTCGAAAAAGGTGGTGCCGACAGGGGCGCCCGCGGCTCGAAAATGTGGGTGATGGAGCAGAAATCAGCTGAAATTTGAGCCATGTACGGCAGCTTTACCCACTTCCCGGCTCAGCCAATCCTGACACTTCTCTCATATATGTAAAAAAACTGTGTTTTTTTTTTTGCTATAACATTACTTAGAACCCCCAAATATTATATATATATTTTTAGCAAAGGCCCTAGAGAACAAAATAGCGGTCATTGCAATTTTTTTATGTCGCGCGGTATTCGCGCAGCGAGTTTCCAAACGCAGTTTGCAAAAAGTACACTTTAAAGAGGAAGTAAACCCTGATGAGTTTACTTCCTCTTTCATTCCCTGCAAAGGTAAAGCATAATGGACTACTATGAATAGCATCGCATCGCATCGCATCGCATAGTAGTCCATTATGTGTCACTTACCTGACACAGGAGCCAGCGAAGTCACCGCTGTCCCCTGTAGTCCGGCGCATCCATCTTCTCTGTGGGTCTCGCTGCTCCGCCGCTGTCATTCAGCGAAGCCGCGATGACGTCACTCCCGCACATGCGCAGGGGAGCCGCCACTCGCGGCATATCGCCGTTGACTGCGGTGCGCTCAGTGCACAGCGGTGTCTGTCTTTCGGCAAATATCTCCTAAACCGTTCTTGGACCTACAGGTAAGCCTTAATCTAGGCTTACCTGTAGGTCAAAGTTGGTTGTAAGGGTTTACAACCACTTTAAGACCCCTTTCACACTGGGGTGTTTTTCAGGCGTTTTTCATGCGCTTTAGCGTTAAAAATTACGCCTGAAAGAAGCCGCAACTGCAATCCCAATGTAAACGCCCGAGTGCTTTCACACCGAGATCCCTTTCATACTGGGGTGTTTTTCAGGCGCTTCAGCGTTAAAAAATACACCTGAAAGAAGCTGCAACTGCAATCCCAATGTAAACGCCCGAGTGCTTTCACACTGAGGCGCTGCGCTGGCAGGGCGTCAAAAAAAGTCCTGCAAGCAGCTTCTTTGCAGCGCTTTTGGAGCGGTGAATAAAGCGCCCCTTCCCATTGAAATCAATGGGAAGCGCCTGTAAAACGCCAGAAAAACGCTATTGGCAGCAGCGTTTTGTGGGCGCTTTTAACCCTTTATTTGGCCACTAGCAGGGGTTAAAAGCGCCCCAATAACACTCGAAAAACGCTGGTAAAGCGCTGCTAGTTTAAGCGGCGCTTTACCAGCGTTTTTCGGGCGCTGACATTGTGAAAGGGCTCTTAAAGCTCTTGGGCTTTCACATTGGGACTGCAGATGAGGCTTCTTTCAAGCGTTTTACAGGTCGCTTTTTTTTAACGCTAAAGCGCCTGAAAAACGCCCCAGTGTGAAAGGGGTCTAAAGTGGAACCTTCAGTTATTTTTTCATCTTTCTATCTATTAAATCTTCTGCCCTTGTTGTTGTTGTTGTTGTTGTTTTAACTTTGGATAGTAAAACTTTTTTTTTTCTGCCAGTAAATCCCTTCTATAGCCCACTTCCTGTTTCTAGTCTGGTCATTAGCCTAGGCGTATGACATCATGCACAGCTCTCTCTCACTCTCTTTAGAGTTTGCCATCAAGGGGGGGGGGGGGGGGGTGAGTCCTAAGAGGGCCAATGAGAGCTGCAGAGCTGGAGGTGTGTGTCTGTGTAAATCCAGGAAGTGAACAGGCAGCAGCGTCAGCTGCCCACAGTAAAACCCCAGCATCCCCTGCCATAATATGCATCCTTCCTGCCGGAAAAAAGCCCTGGGTATGCTGTATAGTTGGGGGAAGAAGCTCTTCTCTCATTAGCAGGTAGGAGATTCCCCGATCATCGGTATTATGATCAGCATGGTACACTGGAGGGCACAGGAACTAAACATTTACTCTACTGTACCTAAAAAGAGAAAAGGAGGTAATTGTATTACATTTTAGTGATGTCATCATTTACCGGATATGAGATCCACATGATGGGACTCAGATCTGTGATTTATGTGGGCTATTAATACACAAAGATACCCATCCCCCCACGGCTTCTTCTATTGGTCTATATCAGTGATGGCGAACCTCGGCACCCCAGATGTTTTGGAACTACATTTCCCACGATGCTCAACTACACTGCAGAGTGCATGAGCATCATGGGAAATGTAGTTCCAAAACATCTGGGGTGCCGAGGTTCCCCATCACTGGTCTATGTGCACCGAAACCTAAAGTCTATGTAATCCCCAACAACAAACTTTTCTTATTCACTCCCTTTTGGTAAATTAAATATAGCAGTGAAAGTGTTACATTATATCTGTTCTAAAAGCGTTAAAAAAAAATAAAAAATAAAATCTACCTGTTGATCCTGCCAGAAATGTTATCAGCTCCTAACTTCCTGTGCTCACTGCCCGTTCCAGACTGTTATAAGTTAGATTTGTCTCCAGCTATCGTTGGTAGACTACAAAACATCTTCCCCTAGGAAATGGGGAGGTGTTCTGTAAGCCTGTTCTAGGGTCAGAATGCTGGTCCTAGGTAGATATATAGCACGATAAATGAGTTCTGTATCCCTAGGACAGGAAGTGTGGTACTGGCAGGATCACCAGGTGAAAAGGGACCAAAAAAAAAGCCTGAAAACAGGAAACGGATGCAGCCACCCCATCTATGAACTGGTAAGTATATATGCTATTATTTTATTATAATAATACTGAAATTATATATATATACACACATTAAAAAATTTCAGTGCAAAATATCTTTGTTAATAATAAAAAATAAATACATGAATAACAAATAAATAAATTATATTTTAATATATATATATATATATATATATATATATATATATATATATATATATATATATATTTATTTATTACAAAGTATATATATATATATATATATATATATATATATATATATATATATATATATATATATATAAATATATATATACACACATTAAAAAATTTCAGTGCAAAATATCTTTGTTAATAATAAAAAATAAATACATGAATAACAAATAAATAAATTATATCTTAATATATATATATATATATTTATTTATTACACAGTATATATACTGTATAATAAATAAATATATATATATATATATATATATTAAGATATAATTTATTTATTTGTTATTCATGTATTTATTTTTTATTATTAACAAAGATATTTTGCACTGAAATTTTTTAATGTGTGTGTATATATATATATATATATATATATATATACTGTGTAATAAATATACATATATATATATATATATATATATATATATATATATATATATATATATATATATATATATATATATATATATATATATATATATTAAAATATAATTTATTTATTTGTTATTCATGTATTTATTTTTTATTATTAACAAAGATATTTTGCACTGAAATTTTTTAATGTGTATATATATATATATATATATATATATATATATATATATATATATATATATAGATAGATAGATAGATAGATAGATAGATAGATAGATAGATATATAGATAGATATATAGATAGATAGATATATTAATATATAAAAAAAATATTAATCTATTTATTATTTTTTATTATTAACAAAGATATTTTGAACTGCAGTTTTAGAATATATATATATATTCAGTATTATTATTATAATATATTATAATATAATATATAAATATAAATATTTTTTATATTTATATATACAGTATATTTTTATTTGTGTGTGTATATATATATATATATATATATATACTGTATATCTACATACCAGTTCATAGTTGGGGTGGCTGCATTTGTTTCCTATTTTCAGACTTTTTTGTCCTTTTTCACCTGGTGATCCTGCCTTATTATAGCGACAACAGCTATACAATTATATAAAACATATATGTAAAACGTAAAAATAAATAAATAAATATATGTTTACAAAAAAAATACAAGAGCAAAAGATCTTTGTTAAAGAGGGATTCCACCTACAAAAAAAAAAATATTAAAAGTCAGCTTCTACAAATACTACAGCTGCTGACTTTTAATAAATGGACACTCACCTGTCCCGGGTTCCAGCGATGCCGGCAGCCGAGGCCGATCGATCGCTCGGCTCTCGGCTGCTGCCGCCACCATTCTAGGTGAGGGAATCAGGAAGTGAAGCGAATCGGCTTCACTTCTCGGTTCCCTACTGTGCATGCGCGAGCCGCGCCGCGCAATAGGAAATCTCTGCGCTGTCACTGGGACCCGTGTGTGTCCCCAGCAGACAGCGCGGCAGGACAGGAAATGGCGTAGACTCCCACGGGAGTCTATGCCCGGAAGTGGGTGTAAATACCTGTCTTTGACAGGTATCTCCACCCCCCTCCCCCCTGAAAGGTGCCAATTGTGACACTGGAGGGGGGGAGGGATCCGATCAGCGGAGGTTCCACTTTAGGGTGGAATCCCGCTTTAATAATAATAATTTCGAAGCCGAATGTCTTCCAGTTTTGAATAGTAGAGAAGCTTTGGGATCTTTGTTTTTATTGCTCTCTGTATCTCCAATGGGGAGATTTCTCCTCACTTCCTCTTCCCAGTAACCACACAGGAAGGTTTCTCCAATGGGAAAACAAATGACAATAAAACACTTTTTTTTTGTACAGTGGGGAAGATTTAATATGCGTCAGGTTTTGTTGTGTTCCCATTTAAAATATACCTACCTCTCATTTAAAATATACCTACCTCTCATTTAAAATATACCTACCTAATATACCTGCCTGGAGTTTGCATGTTCTCCCTGTGCCTGTGTGGGTTTCCTCCGGGTACTCCGGTTTCCTCCCACACTCCAAAGACATGCAGGTAGGTTAATTGGCTTCTGTCCAAAATTGGCCCCTAGTATATGAATGGGGACCTTGGATTGTGGCTCCTTGAGGGTAGGGACTGATGTGACTGTGCAATGTACAGGGATAGGGACAATTCTAGACACTCACTCAGGTTGAACTGGATGGACTGGTGTCTTTATTCAACCTTACTAACTATATAACTATATATTTATGTTTTCCTACAGACCCACCATTGGAAGTCCTGGAACAAATAGTTACCAATAGCCAGTTGACTCCAATACAAAACCTTTTGAATACACATTGAAAAATCCGGCGCCGCTCACTACCCCAAAGAATTATCAAGGAGTAAAAAACCTGAGAAAGATTCTCTAATGCAGCGTTTCTCAACTCCAGTCCTCAAGGCGCCCCCAACAGGTCAGGTTTTCAGGCTTTTCCATTATTTTGCTCAGGTGATTTGATCGTTTTCACTGCCTTAGTAATTACCACGGCCGTATCACCTGCGGGAAATCCTGAAATCATAACCTGTTGGGGCTCCTTGAGGCCTGGAGTTGAGAAACACTGATACAATGTATCCAATACTTTACAGATGGTCACTCCGACACTTTAAATATTCTGGGAAAATAAAACGTGCCCTATTGCTCCATTTTAATAACTTCGATTTACTGGATACTAACTGCCCAATCGCGGCATTCCCTCAACCAATCAGAGGGAGAAGAACCTTGGCATCACGCTAAGCACCTCCTCCATGCTGGAATCTTGAGGTCACTCCTGGCCCATGCTGCAATTTTTTATTTTAGTGTTGCGGCCAAGTGGCGCCCCGCGTGGGGAGGACAGTCCTCGCTATAAATCCACAAAGCCTTCCACCCCCCTCCACAATCCATTCACGTTACTAAGTAAGGCACAAATTGGCATTGCACATTATCAGCTTTCCGGTATTTGTCAAAGATGGCGGACAGCAAAACAGAAAGAGCCTTGACTGACTTTCTGTTCACAGCAACCCACAGAAAAACTCGGGGTAAAGACACACAAGATATATTTCACTAGAAAGCAGTAATGTCAATAAAAAAAAAAAAACGATATGGGGTACACAAAAGACAAGAGGGCCGCAACAAATAAATGCGTCCTGTAGAAGGTTTACTAAACACAAAAGAAAACTGGGTCTCCAACGCATTTTAGGGGGTTCAAAACTCCCCCTTCTTTAGGGCTAGGAAACAAAACAACATAAAATCATATAAGCCAGTTGTCAAGAAAGGCAAATAGAGATAATTGCTTTCCTAGACACTCTGCTTATTTGATCTTTTACTACTTTGTTTCCTAGTTCTGAAGTAGGGAGAGTTTTGAGCCCCTGAAACGCGTTGCCACCCACTTTTTGCATTGTGTTTAATAAACCTTCTACTGGATATATTTAATTGTTTTGCCAGTGTCATCTTTAGTACACCCTATAGACTTTTCCTGTGTTACCCCATGCCGACAAAGGTTTCATCTTTTGCACCTTTAAATCCTGGTCACCTTGGAGTCCAGTGTTCCTACAACACACATCTTTAACACCTTCTCGTCCCGGCTGTCATTCTGCTATAGGTGAGAAAATGTTAAAGATGTGTGTCCCTCAGAAAACACAGCCTATCAGTTTCCATTAGTGCAGCCTCATAATGCCCATCAGTGCAGCCCATCAATGCCCATCAGTGCAACATATCAGTGTCCATGAGTGCAGAATATTAGTGTCTGTTAGTACAGCATATCAGTGCACCTTATCAATGCAGTCTCATCGGTGCCAATCAGTGCCTATCAATGCAGCCTCATCAGTGCCCATCAATGCAGCCTCATCAGTGCCCATCAATGCAGCCTCACCAGTGCCCAACAATGCAGCCTCATCAGTGCCCATCAATGCAGCCTATCAGCGCCAATCAGTTCCCATCAGTGCCCATCCATGCAGCCTCATCAGTGCTCATCAATGCAGCCTATCCATGCCAATCAGTTCCCATCAGTGCAGCCTCATCAGTGCCAATCAGTTCCCATCAGTGCAGCCTCATCAGTGCCCATCAATGCAGCCTATCAGCGCCAATCAGTTCCCATCAGTGCCCATCCATGCAGCCTCATCAGTGCTCATCAATGCAGCCTATCCATGCCAATCAGTTCCCATCAGTGCAGCCTCATCCGTGCCAATCAGTTCCCATCAGTGCAGCCTCATCAGTGCCCATCAATGCAGCCTCATTAGTGCCCATCAATGCAGCCTAACAGTGTCCATGAGTACAGAATATTAGTGCCTATTAGTGCAGCATATCAGTGTGCCTTATCAGTGCAGTCTCATCAGTGCCAATCAGTTTCCATCAGTGCAGCCTCATCAGTGCCCATCAATGCAGCCTCATCAGCGCCCATCAATGCAGCCTCATCAGCGCCCATCAATGCAGCCTCATCAGCGCCCATCAATGCAGCCTCATCAGCGCCCATCATTGCAGCCTCATCAGCGCCCATCAATGCAACCTCATCAGTGCCCATCAGTGCAGCCTCATCAGTGCCCATCAATGCAGCCTCATCAGTGCCAATCAGTTCCCATCAGTGCAGCCTCATTAGTACCCATCACTGCAGCATATCAGTGCAGCCTATCAGTGCTGGAATCAGTGCAGCCTCATCAGTGCCCATCAGTGCAGCCTCATCAGTGCCAATCAGTTCCCATCAGTGCAGCCTCATTAGTACCCATCACTGCAGCATATCAGAGCTGCCTATCAGTGCCCATCAGTTGCCGCCCTATCAGTGCAGCCTCATCAGTACCCATCAGTGCAGTTTGTTAGTGCCCATCAGTGCAGCCTCATCACTGCACATCAGTGAGGAAGAAAGATTACTTATTTGCAAAATTGAAAAAGAGAGATTAAGAAAAAGGTTGTTTTTTTTTTTCTCCCAAATGTTTGGTCTTTTTTCATTTGTTTAGCAAAAATGAACAAAACACAGTGGTGATTGATTACCACTAAAAGAAAGCTCTATCTGTTTAAAAACATTGATAGAAATGTGTTATGAGTACAGTGTTGCACGACCGCGCAATTGTCATTCAAAGTGCAGCAGCGCTGAAAGCTGACAATTGGCATGGGCAGGAAGGGGGTGAAAGTACCCCCCGGTATTGAAGGTGTTGAAGAAAACAAAATTAAAGCTACAACTATTTGCAATTATGGTTATTGCAAGCACAGCAAGGTATCCACAGAGAGGAGCGCGGAGATCTTGCCGAACAGCTGTCACAAACAACTTCAAAGAGGTCTTGGAGCCGAATGGGGCTCCCAAGCCACTGCCCGGGGACTGCCGGTGTAGAGAACTGATATAACAGGAAAGATAACCGGGGTTTAGAACCCCCCCCCCAGGTATGCATAAAGCAGCAGACCAGTCACACAATCCCCTTTATCTCTCTGTATATAAAACACATGCTATCGAATGTATCAATGCTTGTTTCATCTTTAGTACATAACTGCCAAGTATTTCTGATTACCAGCTATAAGGGTTTCATGGTCTGTCTCCATTTTTTTTTTTTTTTTTAGTCCTCGCCCCAAACACCATAAAGTGATTCCGCACATCTGAGTGAATTCTGACCGCGTTTTAATATTTTGGAGCTTTTATTTATTTATTTATTTTAATTGAGTAACCGCATTAAAAATGAAAATCCATATTTTTATTTATTTTTTTTGCAATGAAATAAATGAGCCGTGGCTCGGGATTTTATGTTCCATGGACCCCCCCCTGAGACAATACCGAGTGTGACGAGCCGGATTCGACTGACTATACAGTACACCACGGCTGGAGATGATTTCAAAAATATTGGCAGCTATGTCATTGCTTTGTACAATTATCCTGTAAATCGGAGGGGATCAGAGTGACCCGACATGAGGTCGCTACGCCCCCTTTTTTTAAAAAAAAAAGATGAGCCTTGAAAATCGAATTTTCGCCATAAAATTTCCCTTTTACCCATTTATAAAGGCCATTTACAAAACAAACAACTATTTAAAAAAATAAAAAATAAAAAAAATGTTGTACCAGCTTTGTACCTGAGACCTAAAAAGGAAAGAATTATTTGATCGGAAGCGCGCCGTTGCTTTTAGTGCCCGTCAGACTTTTTTCAGATGAACGAGGACCGATGATGACATCACACACTCTCTGCATCCCAACATCCTGAAACACAGATGCTGTAAGATTGCAACATCCTTTTCCGCAACATAATTAACACTGACTGATGGGAATTAACAAAAAAAAACCAAAAAAAACATGGCGGGGTTTTCTACAAAGACCAAAGCAAGATGGTATCAGATTGGCAGGATGCCATAGGTTGGGTATAGGTTACCCTTTAAGAAAGACATCCAGATACGGCCCGTGCGGTCCAATGCACCATGCCAAGCAGCGCTGCTCCTCTTTCTTGCTCTCACCAAGGCTGCCTTGCCTCATCCCCGTCTCTTCTAGGATATTGGAACCAGCCATGGTAAATATCCATATTGCCGAAAATTGGTGGAAAAAATATCCAAGAATTAATACCAGCTATCAAAACGTTGGCACTTTTTTGTTGAAAATGACGGCATAATATTCTTTCTTTCGGCATTAGTCTCACTGCTGCCGCCCTACTGGTAAGATATTACCCTGCCTTATAAAAAAAAAAGGCCAATGCTAAAACCAAACAGAAAAAAGAAAAAAAGATTAATTTAGAAAACAGTTTCGTTAGAATGAAAAAAACAAAACAAAAAATGCTGGAAATCTTCTTGAAAGTAACCGTTGAGGCCAATCGCAACCCAAGCTGGCCGAGGCTTTGCACGTCCGCCATGGATGCCACAATGGGACTAATACATCCTCCTTCTCACGGGTTATCCGTACGACATCCATATGGGAAGCCACAGAAGGTCCCCTCAGAGGAATAAGGTATATCCATACGCTGCGATTCTCAGCTTTAGGTATTCTCCAGTTTTTCGAGATTTAGAATAGGCGGCCGCTTTCCACAGGCGAGTCAGCCGCGCTTCGAAAAAAAAAAAAAAGGAGACAAAACGCTGAGAATTACGAATGGCAAAGAGGCAGATGGGAATATCTGGGAAAAATGCCCAAATCCTAAGATATCCCCTCTGTCTGGGTGTTTTGAAAGGGCCATAGGAAGCAGACGCCCCGGAATCGAGAATTGTCGGCGCCACCATCGCCCGTCTGCAGCGGAGGGAGTCTGTGTTCCATCTTGCAGCTGCACAAAAATGACTGTAGTAGGTCTCCCTTTATATACAGAGGCTGTCGCTACCTGCTGGCATGTCCATTGTATACCTGCTCCCTTTCCGTTCCGTCACTGTCTCCACTTCCCATTCTAAGCCTCTTCCTCACTCTCCCTCTGCTCTGCCTGTCTCGTTTGCGTTGCATGTTGTGTCATCCTCAATGGCGCCTGTGCCAAACCACCTCCCGCCTGCCTGGGTATGCCGTGCCAGCTTCCTTGGCCCCATGCTGCCAGAGTTGGCACCTTCTCAGCTCCAGCTTCCGTGGCATCTGTCCATCTTTCCTTCTGTGATCTCCTCCTTTCCTCCTCCTTGTCGCCTCCGGACCCCGCCGGTGCAGTGCCAGCTATCTGCACAATTGGCAGCGACGAAGCCAAGTTGTTGTTTTTTTTTTCCCCCCCCCCCCCGCAGCTGCTGGAGAGATCGTTGGATTCCATGGAAAGAAATAGAGGCACAGAGCGGGCAGACATAGAGAGACGAGACGCGCGAGCCCCGGCGACGAGGGGCGCGTCGATTGGGGGAACAAGCAGGATGCTAAAATGTTTTTTTTTTTTTAAAGGCAACAAATGGCAGAAGTGCACAGGCAGCTCGGATCACGCGTGCACAAAAAAAAAATTAAAAAAAATATCACAAACTTGAAAAAGATGTCCTTCGCTGGTAGGGGGGGGGGGGGGGGGGGGGTGGTGGTTGCTATGCGGCGTTGCCCTGTTTGAGCGCAGTCGGGGGCGTGGGAGCGCAGCGGCTCACCCCTGAACTGGAAGCGTTTCCAAGCAGGTGCACAATTCGAGTTGCTAAAACATGTTTCAGTTTTCTGCTTAGTTAATCATCATGAGTACATATGCTGCATTATTTTTTTTGTAAAAAAAAAAGAAAAGGTGGGCCCCCGGCCCCCGCATGCTCCCATATGGTAATACAGAGGGGGCCCCACCCTTTTCACAACCTGTCAAAAAAACAACACAGGATGCTTCAGAGGAGATCTGACGTTGTGGTTGTGGGCACTGGGGAGCATGAAAAGACTCTCCATGCAGGCAGTGTTGTGCTGCGTTGTTCTACAGAGAAGGCTTTGTCAGTGGAAAACCCCTTTAAAGTGGTCCTGTCGGCCATTTTTTTTTTTTTTTTTTAAGTGAAAGTCTTGCCGTAGAGCAGACATCACAAGGCGCCTGCTTTGCCTTTATTTAGACAGGAAAGCCCCCTTCCATCTCTCTGTTTAGTTTCATTGACCTTAAAGCGGAGTTCCACCCTAAAAATAAAAAAATGTTTGCATTAAAAGACTCCTTTTTAACCTAGAAAAAAAAACATTAGGTGTGAATTTTTTTTTATACTTACTTAGAAAGGCCCTGTTGCTATGTAGTCCTCGTAATCTGCCACTTCCCGGTCCGCAGAGCTCCTTGTGACTTCCTCCCTCGCCTGTGCTGCTGGGAAATGATGACACATTTCCCAGGAGTCTGCGGGCAGTACTGTGCTCGGGCGGATCACAGCGCCATCTATGTTCGGAGTGTGGTTATCCGGAGCTCCCAACTGTCCCTGATTTCGAGGGACTGTCCCTGATTTGTCTGTCCCTCATTTTGGTCTGATCCATATAGATGTATATAAAATGCACTTTTTCTCTATCAAAAAGTCTTTCCCAACGCTAAACCTTTCAGCTGATTTCTACATTGCTGCATTTGTAATTTCCAAAAGCCAATATAAAGGAATAGTAGTGGGTAAAAAAAAAGCACTTGTGGGTTCAACCAATCTTTTTTTTTTTCCGTACAATTCTCCTTTAAGGGGCCGTGGCAAGGGGGTGTGTCCTATGCCTGCATAGTTTTGCTGATAGGTGTCCCTCATTCCCATCTCAAAAAGTTGGGAGGTATGGATATCTGAAGTTGTCATAAACAACGAGGCAGGACTTTCCTCGCTGCCCGTTGTTAAGGCAACGTTAGAAACAATCGGCGCTACGGCCCCTGTTGAATCGCGCATGCGCCAGATCGAGAGGTGCGTGCTGGTTACCCAGCATGCACCCCTCCAAAGCAATTCCAGGAAGTGATCTAGGTTGGGCTTCACGTGCCACAAAGTATTGATTGCAGGGGGGGGGGGGGCTGAATACAGAGAACAGAAAACTACAAGTACAGGCAGCCTTTGCTGCTGTCGGCTTGTAGTTCCAATGGACTATCTGGGTGCTGTTGAGCTCCTCTAGGTAGTTCATTGATTCTTCCTGTCAATGTGTATCTGCCTGCCCATACAAGGTACAAGCAGACAGCCTATACAAGACAGTCTGGAAGAGCCTTGCATCAGGGCCAGATTAACGTAGGGGCTATTGGAGCTGCAGCTCCAGGCCCCTACTTTAATATAGGCCCAGGAGGGTTGCACTGACCATTTGGGCACTGCCATTGCCCTACCTGATGCCAACCACTGCCAAACTCAGCCCCAAATGCATTTTGAAGAAAATGTTTTTAATAAAGATGAAAATTGTAAAAAGAATTTGAAAAAATGAAGTAAAAATATTTTAAAAAATGCTGACACCGTCCACTGCCCCCCCAAAGCACCGTGGAAAAAAAAAACAGTTCAATTCTAAAAAAAAATAAAATAAAAAACAAAAATAACAATGTAAACAATAAAAGATTGCAACAAATAATTGAAAAAAGTGTATAAATGTAAAATTTAGGCTCATTTTAAACGGGTTCTCTTGCACATACAGTGTGAATGAGCAGTTTGTTTAAAATACATAATTTGTTATAATAAAAAAAAAAATTGTGTTTAATTTTTGTTTATTGACCATAAAAATGGCCCTTCAAAATCCTCAGCACCAAGGCCCATGATGCTCATAATCTGGCCCTGCCTTGCATTGTGATCTGCTGATCGTGGGTGCAATGTTCCTGCAGGCTCCTAGTATAAAAAAAAAAAAAAAATGCACATTTTTTTTACCTGTAAAATTAATAAAGTGAACTTATCCTTTAATTCGGGAGGATTACATTTATTAGGGCTTTCACACAAAATGCGTTGACACAATGATTATCTAAGGTTCTCACCTGAAAAGAATATGGCACTTGGCAGGGTTTAGCCCAGAAATCGGGGAAATGGGGCCACTGTAACCAAGTGGAACTTCTTCACACGTAGACAAGAAGCTTTTTTCTCTCAAAAAAAAAAAAAGTTATACCGGGCAACTCGTGGTTTTTACTTTTCAGGCAGAATCGTACTTTAAAACATTTAAAATGGCTGACTGGTCCACTTTAAGTAAGCTTCCACAGGGATTTGGGCTTTAGGCCTTGTTCACGCAGGGGCAAATAAAAGCGCCACTTGAAGCTCTCCTAGAATACCCAACACCAGTCGTTCCATTATATTCAGTGGTGCCCAGGGCTTATTTTCAGATGGAACTTCGTGGAACTTCGTGGAACTTCGTGGAACTTCGTGGAACTCGGTTCCGCCACCTCTGGCTCAGGCCCTCTGCTGCCTGATCACCGCTATCACTTGTAAACACAGAAGTCCAGCTTCCGTGCTTACAAGTGACAGCTTGTCCCCCAACGGGTCCCACAGAACTGATCTCCTGAGCAGCTCCCACTGAGTGCAGGATGGAGACAAGGGAGACGCAGGTGCCCAGTGTGCCCAGGGTGGATGCCAACACCCCCATTGGATGATCTACCTGAAAGAGAGTGAGACGGAGCCACCTACAGTGTGTGGGGAGGTAATAGAGAAGAAGAGGGATGAAAGGGAGATGTGGATGGAGGACACAGAGGTAAGCAGCTCATCACTCTGTATGCAGCACACCCTCAAACTCTGCACGTAGCACACCCCTGAACTCTGCATGTACTGCAACTCTGCACTTTATGTGTAACCCCCCCCCCCCCCCCCCCGACCTCTGCAGTCTGTACTCAGGGCCGGTTCTACCACTAGGCAGCCACCTAGGGCGCACTGCTGCCTAGGGCACAGCAGGGGGACTCTTGGGACCTTGATGTAAGGGGGAGCTATGGGGACCCTGATGTAATGGGGGCTACAGGGACCCTGATGTAAGGGGAGCTATGGGGACCCGGATGTAAGGGGGACCCTCAGGACCCTGATATAAGGGGGAGCTATGGGGACCCTGATGTAAAGGGGAGCTATTGAGGACCCTGATGTAAGGGGGGCTATGGGGACCCTGATGTAAGGGAGCTATGGGGACCCTGATGTAAGGGGGGCTATGGGGACCCTGATGTAAGGGGAGCTATGGGGACCCTGATGTAAGGGAAGACTTTGGAGATCCTAATGAAAGTGGGGTCTCTGCTGTAAGGGTGAACTCTGGGGACTCTGATTTGTAAGGGGGGGAGACCCCAAGGAACCCGATTTAAGGAGGGGGGACTATTGGGACCCTGATCTAAGGGGTGGACTTGGGGACCCTAATGAAAGGGGTGAAAGGGGGTCAGGCCCGGGGGCCCAGTCCTAAGGCTGTGTAAGTGGCCCCAAAATTTTCGATGGCTGCTCTGTTCCCCACACACTGTTCCTCATACCTCTGTAAGATTGGATATGCTGTTAGCTGGAGACAAAGCCATCCATGCATTTGGAGCCTTCATTTTTTTGGGGGGGGTGCAAGTAGCTGGTCTTGCCTAGGGTGCAAAATTGTCTAGCACCCGGCCCTGTCTGTACCGACTACATACTGTACTATGCATTCCTGGTATTGAATGCCCCTTTAAAACCCTCCCACTGTTAGTGAAATTAGCCACACGCACTACTTGATGCGGTTTGGAGGGTATGTGTGTCGGTGGGGGGAAGGGTGATTGGGGGGATTATGATTCAGTTCCTGCACTTATTTTATGAGGAAAAAAAGCCTTGGTGGTGCCTGTTCACACCTGAGCATATTTTGTCGCTTGAAACTTGTTGCTCGATGAAGTACATGGACTTCTTTGGTGAAAAGTCCTCTGTGTTGACCCCGATAGACCAGAGTGCATTGGGGGGAGATTTACTAACACTGGAGCGTGCAAAATCTGGTGCAGCTCTGCATAGAAACCAATCAGCTTCCAAGTTTTTATGTCAAAGCTTCATTCAAGAAGCTGATTGGCTCCCATGCACAGAGCTGCACCAGATTCAGAGCGCCCCAGTTTTAGTAATTGTCCCCTCACCGTCTCATACCGTGCAGGAAACATTCATCTGGTCTGCTAAAGACGACTAGAACTTTCCTCCTTCATCAAAGGCTGTCATGCCTGCAAAGTTCTAGTTGCCGTTAGCAACCAGATTTTATTTTTTTTGTGACTGGCCCAGTGAGCACCCAGCAGGTATCCAGACTCAGCGATTACTAATGGCTGCACCTGAGCTGCATCATGTGACACAAGTTTTCGGTTTCTCCAGAGGAGCAGCTGCAGAGAGAACAACAGGGAGGGGGCACTTTCATATCCTCACACCTGCCACAGTTGTTTGTAAAGGGGATTTCCCTTGAATCAGCTTGTATAGGCAAGGCTCATTGCTCCAACGGGTCTGAAAAGCCTAAATTTATCATTTTTTTCCCCAATTTTCTACCTGTAAAATATTTACTGTGTGCTCTTCACTTTCTCACGTTTACAGACAACCTGTGCGTTGCCTAGGCCCACACTCACCGCTTATATATTCCTACCTTGTACTTACTTTTCTATGAGAATAAGTGGAAGAAGCCCTGTGTGTAAGCTCTAAACGGAGCAAGGTGGGCTACCCCCCTCCTTCCACCTTCAACGGGTGTCACGTACCTAGTAGACGAATGCAGGGGAAGGCCTCCCTTGCGCCTCCAACTCGGGGCCCCTGGTAGAGTAAGCAGGAGGCGCAGGAGTAAGGAGTGGCACGAGCGCCTGGCAGGATCAACAGCAAGAGATAAGTCCGGAAGTCAGGAATTTCTGCACAGGAGGACAGCAGATTGGAACTTAAAGAATAAGTAAACCCTGATGGGTTTACTTCCTCTTTGATTCCCTGCAAAGGTAAAGCATAATGGACTACTATGCATCGCATCGCATCGCATAGTAGTCCATTATGTGTCACTTACCTGACACAGGAGCCAGCGAAGTCACCGCTGTCCCCTGTAGTCCGGAGCATCCATCTTCTCGGTGGGTCTCCTGCCCCGCCGCTGTCATTCGGCGAAGCCGTGATGCCGTCACTCGCGTGCATGCGCACGGGAGCCGCCACTCGCGGCATATCCAGCAGTGCCACATGCACCGTAGACAGCGGTGCCTGTCTTTCGGCAAATATCTCCTAAACCGTGTAGGTTTAGGAGATATTTCTTGGACCTACAGATAAGCCTTAATCTAGGCTTATCTGTAGGTCAAAGTTGGTTGTAAGGGTTTACAACTACTTTAAGCAGTAGACTGGACCTGGAACAGGCTGGATCAGCGGATAGGTGCAGCAGGCTGGAACTGGAACAGCTGACTTGGAGCCGGACACTAGACTGGAACCTGGAACAGGCTGGATCAGCGGATAGGTGCAGCAGGCTGGAACTGGAACAGCTGACTTGGAGCCGGACACTAGACTGGAACCTGGAACAGGCTGGATCAGCGGATAGGTGCAGCAGGCTGGAACTGGAACAGCTGACTTGGAGCTGGACAGCAGACTGGAACCTGGAACAGGCAGGAAGATTCCTTCAGGAACTCAGGAAGGTCAGGCAAGCCGGGTCGGTTATCAGGCAGGCAGCAGAAGGACCAAAGGAGCAGGCAGAAGAGAAGTCAGACAGGCCGGAGTCAGGTGCAGGCAGATGGCAGGCCGGGTAAAGCACATGAACAGATTTCAGCTATCAGGAGCACACAGAACGCTGTAGAGCAGACAGCAATGTCCCTTGTGTGTCAGTCTGGTTTAAATAGCCCTCCTGGCATTAGCGGGTGAACGTGCGCGCACTTGCGCGGGTGCATTGGCGCCCGCGATCGTGCACCAGCAAGTCTAGAACTCCTGTTACTGGTGGCAGCATTTTCCTAACAACTGGGTTGGGGAATGGAGAGTGGCCATTCAGGCACCATGTCACAAGCTGGAGTCTGTTCCCAATAGAGGTGGACTAGCTAACCAAAAATGAGTTGGGGCTAGGCTGTGGCAGCAGCCATGGAGAAGACATAGAGAACTGTAGGGAGTCTTGGTGTCACGGTCACGGTTCAGGCTCAGAGACCATTGTAGTGTAGATATCCTTGGCATGGGCACCTACCGCCCTGTATTTCTTGCTTGTAGCTTTAGCAGTAGAGAGGCTCCCACCAACCAGCAGTATAGGTATACAAGCAGGTCACCCTCCCAGATAAAGCAGGATCAGCTGAGGAGTCTAAGCACTAACCAGTATCCACCAGAACTTCTGATGGTGGAGATGGGTTTTTCTGTGTGGTAGTACCAGGTCGCCATCCCCAGGATCACCCCATCAGGAGGTTAGGAAGCCGGTATAGCAGGTAGGGATTAAGCAAAAGCATAGTATGTAAACAAGCCAAAGGTCAGTAACAAGTGGTTGCAGGTTGGGATCAAGCGGAGGCATAGTTAAGGAACAAGCCAAAGCTCAGTAATGAGTGGTAGTGAAGATATGAACAGCAACAGGAGTGACAAGAGCAATATATTGGCTGGAAAGAGCATAATAATCTGGCAAACAAAGTGCAAAGCCATGGGTTAATTAGGAAGTTCATGGGAGGAGCAAAAATGTCAAGGTTCAAGAGAAACAAGGCACAAGGCAAAGTTGTCTATGGAATCAGGCAGGGAGCTGTAAGGTGACTCAGCAAAAAGAAATACTGCCAGACACAGCAGAGATTGCAGGTTCTGATTCGGGTTATGATACATGGAGAAGCAGGGTACCCGCTGGCACAGGCGGGTACCCTGCAGTACTCGAAGGGCCAAGGCATAGAATCTAAGGAACTGCCTTGTCTTCGCCAGAACTCCTGAAGGGGAAGATAAATTATACACCCAGGTTGCGGCCCTCTGACTCACCAGGCAGGCAGTTACTGAGATCCGAGTGTGAAGATGCAAGCATCACAAGTCTATAGGGCACACTGGTAGGGGTGCATGAAACTACACAGAGGTACATAGTGATGAAGGGGGCCTGGATGCTGGCAGGGGTGTACCATGTCACTGGAGTAGGATGCAGAATGAGGATCGCAGACTCAGGCACACGAGCGCAAGGTACATGTTGGAGTTCACAGGGATCACAAGGAAAGACAGACAGAGCACCCCACGGAGGAGCCGCTGGTGAACAGGGATCCCCCCGCACAACCAAGCACACCGAATC
Organism: Lithobates pipiens; assembly: GCF_037356315.1. Lineage (NCBI taxonomy): Eukaryota > Metazoa > Chordata > Amphibia > Anura > Ranidae > Lithobates > Lithobates pipiens. The sequence continues at coordinate 3,225,638 of NW_027507686.1, read as the reverse complement.
TTCACAGGCTCCCAGAGCAAGAAACACTCCAGTGCTTGTATTCGTATTCTATTGAGGGGATAAAACTTGCAAAGGGAATAGGAATATTTTGGGATGCCCACTTGACTTATAACAAATCTGCAGGGAAAACCTCTCCTATGCACAGTCTATATACACTCCACTGCTTCCTCCAGCACACTTGTTTGCAGAATTCCAGCTGGCACACTGGTAGTTAATCTGACAAAAAGGCAACAGTCAGATCTTGACAGAAAAGCCCTTTACAGGCAGGGACCCTGGGCCCCTTGGGTTGTGTAGCAAAGTACAATGTCCAGCTTATATCCCTGAGGCTACTGATCCCAGCACCACCTCTTCAGGCACTGCCAGCCTTGCTGACTGCAGCTGCCCCTTTCACCAGCCCACCTGGCTACTTCTCCACAGTCCTCCCAGACTGTCATAATCACCAGTCATATGGCTGACTTCTCCCCTGAGATCTCCTGGACGTGCCGACCCTCTCCTGCTATCCTCACACCTATCCCACGCATCCAGGACAGGACTCCACTCTGTGTTGTTAGAGGATCCCTCCAGCACCCAAGACCCAGGCCCCCAGGTCACACCCCCCCCCCCCCCCAGACTAGGGGGCACCCTCAAGAGCCACTAACAGCCTACTCAGCACTCCACCTCCATCTTCCACCTGACTGCCCTCTGTTGGCATGATCTAGAGTATTTAAGAGGCACCCACCTCCTTCCAGCCCACTTTCTGGGGATTGGCTGGGGTCCTCCTCAATACCCCAGGCAGCTCCTCCTAACCTCCCACCCATTCTTCTGGAAGCTTCTCCAAGGTTCCAGCAAGTAGTGGGGGTACCAGAGGTGCTGCCGATGAGTCATCCAGCCTCCCTGAGTTCCTCACCCTGACCCAGATTTAACCCAGCCTGGCTCTCAGCTAGGCTAAAATGTACCTACACTAAACACTAACTATTTACAGCTAGCACTCTACACTAGAAGGTGCTATACATTTTTTTGCTTTTTTTCCTACATAAGTGGCGTTACCCTTTAAAAACCCAGCATGAAACATTGACCATATTGCTATGTCCCACAGCAGGCGGGCAGACGGGGATACTGAAGAAATCTCACTAGAATTCCTAATGAGTATAAGACGCTTGCGGGTGTATCAGTGCGCCAGTATCCACTGGTGTCTGAAATAACTGCTTAAACTTAATAATTATCTCTTGTTATATAGGTCCAAGATGTCAAGGCTTTGGAATCACCTGCAATTCATCCTCACGGAGATTGATAGGGAATCCGTTACTTGCTGGGCCTACCTGTGGCTTGAATTTGCATATGTCAAAGAAAGTCTTTGAAACGCCGCCACCTTCTGATGTTGGGTGACCAGTGCTAAGAATCGTGACTCCTAATAATTCTTCCGCATTCTCTCACAATTTTTGAAGGATGCTGCACAGATCAAAGGCCTCTTTGATCTTCTACATTTTATTAAGTATTTTATGAGTTCACCAAAAACATGATTCTGTACTGTGGATAAAGCACATTAAGAATGCGGTTTGTCGGTAACAAACCTTTATGCCGTTTTGATCCATCCAAAAAAAAAAAAGAAAATCTGCTAACCAGTGAAAACTGAAATGTAAAAAATAGCCATTTTGCTAGTTAAGGTGACAAGCTATTAATTTATTGGTTTAAAATCATTGAACAGAGTTTTTTCATTGATTACCATATTTGGTGACGTGATCGGTTGGGCAGCCACCTTGGGGTGCCAGAATGGGGGGGGAGGGTGTGAAAAAGTCAGAATCCCCAGCCAGGAGACTCAGATTTCTGCTGGAGATTCAGATTTCTAAAATATTTATCTTCCGTTCCCTTGCATTGTGCTCTATCTCCTACCGGGTGCAGCATGGAGGTTTTGGTTTGCCTCACCTGCCAGCTGCCCGCGGCCAGTAGGGGGAGTCAGGGAGTGTGTGGCCCCACACCCTCCATGCATGCTGCCATTTTGTGGCAGTTCGGTGCAGCTTGGGTTTTCGGTGCTGTGTGGCGTCCTTCGTGCTGCGTTCTATTGCATTGCAGGCATTGTGTGTGTAGGGGCGGGGTGGGGGTGGGGGTTTCCGGTGCTGCTGTGGACAGTGGGGGTATGTGGGGAGTGGGTGAACCTGCCCTCTTAGTGTACGTGCCGCCTGGGATTTGCTTGTGATTTTGGGTGCAGCATTGCGTCCCTAACCGCTGCATAATTCTCAACATTCTCAAATCCAGCCAGCCAGTGACCACCGAATGTACAAGTCAGGTGATTGGCTAACCACACTGATGGAAAGTTATAGAATCCAACACGTTGTCCTGTACCTCTGTGATGTCATTATTTAACCACCATAATGGAAAACTGTTGGTTCCAACACTTGGTTCTGACCACCAACTGTACATCTGTGATGTCATCAGCTCGTCACACTGATGGGCAGTCATGGGATCCAACACTTGGTCCTCACCACCAACAGAACATCTGTGATGGAAACAGTTATTCACATTAATAGAGAGCTATAGAACCAGCTCTTTATCCTGACCAAGTGACCATATGTATGGAATCATCTAATCGCACTAATGGACAGCAATGGGATCTAACACTTTGTCCTGACCACAAATGGTACATCTGTGATGGCCTCAACCAATCACAATGATGGACTGCCACGGGATCCAGAACTTTGGTTCGACCACCATCTGTAAAAATGTTATGTCATCAGCTAACCAGGTTGATGGTCAGCCATTGGATCCAGCAATTTGTTTTGACCATAAAGAGTACATATGTGATGTGATCTGCTTACCATAGGAGGCAGCACATCAGCCTAGACCACCAAAGAACCAGATCAGACCACAGAGACCACCAAAGCCTGGAGAAGACATGTAACATATGGTTGTGCTGCTTAAAAAAATGTATATTATCTATACATGGAAAGATATTTTTTTTTCACACAAAGATTTTGCACTTTTCCATGACATCTCTCTGTGACTCAAAGTATTGAAGCAAAAGGGTCACCACTTACCATGACACCCAGGCTTCTAGAACTTTAGGAAGCAGAGGTCAATCATGGCAATGGCCATGTTTCTTTTGATGTCAAGTGTCCTTTAATTGTTCTCATAGAGTGAGGTCCTTGTGTCATGCTTACCCTTAATGCAGGTGGTCAGACACTATAGCTGGCTACTGTGTTTTTCACCTATAGCAGCCCTCTTTCGCATAAGATAATCAGGCCTACCGGTACTCGGATGCCCCCCAAGACTTATACACAATGCTATAGTGCATGGCCGTCCCTCCAGAGCAGACACGAACTGAGCAAAGCAAACAGGTACCTGTGGTTGGCAGACAGGCAGAGCGGTTCAATGGCAGTCCGGGTACAAAGCAGGCAGAGTACAGAGAGTAATCGATATCTGATGCGAGACTGTCAACAAGGGAAGCCTAACAGCCAGGGCCGTTTTTAAGGCAGGGCAAAAGGGGCATCTGCCCTGGGCCCTGTCATTGTTGTGGGACCCAGGGCAGCTGCCTCATACTTGCCAACTATCCTGGTTTAAATTCCCTCGTCCCTTGGGGTTTTAGTCCCGTCTTGTGTCCCGATATCTCAGTGTGAAGTGTTGCTACTAATGCTGCCCAGCTCTGCCCTTTTGTTGTGCACAGATGACTCACTTGCAGACCCTGTGTTTACATGTAAATTACCAGCATTCATATGTAAATAGCAGTGGCATTCATTTGTAAATAGCGGCGGCCAGTGGCATTGATATGTATTTCTTGCCCCCCCCTGTGGTCATATCCACAGTAATCTCTAGCAGCCAATAAACAAGCAGAAATCATGTGCTGTAACCTCTAGCAACTAATCAGTGAGTCATAATGTGTGCTGTAACCTCTAGTAACCAGTCAGTGAACGGTAATGATACACTGTAACCTCTGGCAATCAATCGTAATAGCTGCCTGATGTGATTCATTAAACTGATTTTGAGTCCAGCTGCTATTTATTGTAGAGAAGGTGGAGAGCAAAACTGCATGGGGGGGGGGGGGGGGCCCAAGAAAAGTTTTGCCCAGGGTCCAATCAATGTTAAAGAAGGCCCTGCTAACAGCAGAGGAGAACAGATAAACAGGGAGCTTGGAACACGTCTTACAAACGCAAAATCACAAGCATGCGACTGCAGGTTTGGTTGACTTAAATCAGGTTTGGTCTCCACCCAGAGGCTGGTCACAATCAATCACCGTGCAAGTGAACAGACAGACAAGGAGAATGCCACAGCCAAAAGCAGAATGCTGCAACGAGGAGTAGGAGCGCTAGACGCTCCTGACACGTTGATAGTTTTTGAAGTGCTGTGCTGAATGGCCTATATAATGTGTGTGTGAGGTGATCCAGGAAAAACTGCTTCTGTGCTCAGCACCATTGTCGGGAATGGTATTCGTAGGGTCTGCAGTGGAAAAACGCACCCCATTCTCAGAAATCAAACCCAGCAAAGAGCGATACTGTGTCCGATGCAACAGGAGGCCTCATGGTGAAATCGAAATGTAATTAAAACAATGCAGTAGAGTAGAATCACATTGTACACTGTCGGTTGAGAAATCTATTAAAAAGTTGATTCATTTCAGAAGCAGGGGTAGCCGGGCGCCGGGCTGCAGCATCATGAAGAAGGAGACAATGCCCTCTGTTGCTGTAATTAATGCTGTAATGCTGCTGTAGTGCTGCATTATTTTTTTCCCGGTCGGCAGAAGGAGAACTGAGCCAGGATCACCCTAATACCACGTACACACGATCGGAAATTCTCGTTGGAAAAACCATCCAAGGCTTTTCCGACAGAATTCCTCTCAAGCTTGTGTTGCCTACACACGGTCACACCAAATTCCGACCGTCAAGAACGTGGTGACGTACAACACCACGACGAGCCGCAAAAATGAAGTTCAGTGCTTCCAAGCATGCGTCCAATTGTTTCCGAACATGCGTCGGAATTTTGCGCGTCGGAATTGCCACAGACGATCGGAATTTCAGTCGGAAAAATTGAGAACATGCTCTCAATCTTTTACTGGCCAAAATTCCGCCAGCAATAGTCAGATGGAGCCTACACACGGTCGCATTTGTCCGATGAAAAGCTCTCACCGGTCTTTTGCTGGCCGAATTTCCGAACGTGTGTACGTGGCACTAGACTCCCATATAGAGCATTGGGAATCATGGGAGTTGTAGTTTGAGCCCACAGCCATAAAATGGACCAGCGGACTCTGTTTTCACTACAGTTTCCAGGATACGGTGAGGGGCATGGGGGAGGAGCTTCGTTTTTTTGTTTTTTTTTACCAAACTGCCTGTAAAACTTGGCTCTCTTGGTGCCACAGACTCTGGGGAGAGCAGATCGGGGATGCAGTTGTCCTGCTGTCAGGCCATGGCTGGAGAGTCTGGCGGGGGGGGAAAGGCCAGCCCTGAGAGAATGCAGAGTGATGCCAGGCGCAGAATCCATCAATGCAGATCCTGACAGCTTTTCTATGTACTATTGATAGTCTGGAGGTTTGTGCTGAATGTTGAATGACAGACTTGTACAGGCCTGACTATATCAGTGTTGCCAACCATCAGTATTTTTTCTGGCAGTCAGTAAAATCCGGGTATTTTTCTCTTGCCAGTAAATGCCAGTGACGGGAAAAGTTGCCAGTTAAAAATTGGGCTGTGATGCTCGGCATACGCAGTTCCAGTCCAGTGTGTTCGGGCAGCACTGGCGGGGGGTGGAGGCGGTGCTTGAGCATGTGATGTCATAGTGCAAGGAAGCAGAGCGGGTGGAGCCTTGTGTTCGGGTCTGTGGGACAGGGGCAAGGCAAGCCGGGAGCGGGATTCTCAGTGCTGTTTGGATTGGAGTTGACTGAAAGGACCCCCCGGCGTGGAGAGAGACTGTCACTGAGACTCCGGAGGGGGTTGTGTTGGTGATCTGTGCTGCTGTCACTGTGAGAGTCAGTTTCATGTGTGTGCGCCGTCCATTCTAATTTCTTGCCTTCCTGAGTCCTGTCCCTGAGCTAGTTATTTACTATTTCCAAAATAAAATAGAAAATATGTTTCTGCCTTAATATCTACCTTAAAGCGGACCTTCACCCTTCCGCTACTTCTTTTCACTCCACACCATCCTCTGTGCATAGTGCACTGTTTTTTTGTTTTTTTGGTTTTTTTTTACCTTTTTTTGCCTTAGGCGAATATATCCCAGGAGGCATAGCCTTCCATTCAGAAAAGGAGGGGGGGCAGGCTAGGGTTCCCACCTGTCCAGGATTCGCCCGGACAGTTCGGGTTTTGAATCATGTGTCTGGGTTTCAGTCCATCTGAAACCCGGACACAATATCCAGACAGGAATGTAGCCCAGAACAGGGCCGAGAGGGCACTATGTTCACAGCATTAATATTCTCTTTGGAGGGCCCAAAGGTGTCCCAGGTCTGTTACAATCCCATAGTGTATATTAAAAAAATGTTTTTGCGGTGCGCCGCTAAAGTGTCTGGGTTTGGCTTGAAGAAAAAGTGGCAACCCTAGGGCAGAACTATGGGTGCATCATCAGGAGGACCACCCGCTGAACCAGGAAGAACCAGCTGGCCTGTTGATGACGTCAGAAATAACATGGCAGCGCGGGACAGAGCTGTAGGGCCGGGCATGAAAGGATCTCAGTGTGGCATCGCTGGACTTGCAGGATGGGGGAGTGTCTAAAATCTGCAGTGAAATAAAAAAACAAAAAAAATCACGTTGCTAATTGCATATTGTACTTGTTTGTAGCTTAAATTCTGGAATTTGCACTTAAAACTGAGATTGTGAATTCTAACGAGCAGAACTCTCTGATTCTTACTGTATTAAATTGTATTGTAATTGCACGGTCTATCCTCATATTGTAAAGCACTGTGTAAACTGTCGGGGCTATATACAGGTGCATCTCAAAAAATTTGAATATCGTTAAAAAGTTAATTTATTTCAGTAATTTAATTTTAAAAGTTAAAAAGTTTAATTTTGATGATTGTGGCTTACAGCTAGTGAAAACCCAAAATTCAATATCTCAGAAAATGAGAATATTGTGAAAAAGTTGAATATTGTAGACTTGTGGTGTCACACTCTATTGTAGACTCGTGGTGTCACACTCTATTGTAGACTTGTGGTGTCACACTCTATTGTAGACTCGTGGTGTCACACTCTATTGTAGACTCGCGGTGTCACACTATTGTAGACTCGTGGTGTCACACTCTATTGTAAACTCGTGGTGTCACACTCTATTGTAGACTCGTGGTGTCACACTCTATTGTAGACTCGCGGTGTCACACTCTAGTGTACACTCGTGGTGTCACACTCTATTGTAGACTCGTGGTGTCACACTATTGTAGACTCGTGGTGTCACACTCTATTGTAGACTCGTGGTGTCACACTCTATTGTAGACTCGCGGTGTCACACTCTAGTGTACACTCGTGGTGTCACACTCTATTGTAGACTTGTGGTGTCACACTCTAGTGTACACCCGTGCTAACACACTCTATTGTACACTTGTGCTATCACACTCTATTGTACACTTGTGCTATCACACTCTATTGTACACTCGTGGTGTCACACTCTATTGTAGACTCGTGGTGTCACACTCTATTGTAGACTCGTGGTGTCACACTCTATTGTAGACTCGTGGTGTCACACTCTATTGTACACTCGTGGTGTCACACTCTATTGTACACTCGTGGTGTCACACTCTATTGTACACTCGTGATTGTACACTCGTGGTGTCACACTCTATTGTAGACTTGCGGTGTCACACTCTATTGTACACTCGTGGTGTCACACTCTAGTGTACACTCGTGGTGTCACACTCTATTGTACACTCGTGCTATCACACTCTATTGTACACTCGTGGTGTCACACTCTATTGTAGACTCGTGGTGTCACACTCTATTGTACACTCGTGGTGTCACACTCTATTGTAGACTCGTGCTATCACACTCTATTGTAGACTCGTGGTGTCACACTCTATTGTACACTCGTGGTGTCACACTCTATTGTAGACTCGTGCTATCACACTCTATTGTACACTCGTGGTGTCACACTCTATTGTAGACTCGTGATTGTACACTCGTGGTGTCACACTCTATTGTACACTCGTGGTGTCACACTCTATTGTAGACTCGTGGTGTCACACTCTATTGTACACTCGTGGTGTCACACTCTATTGTACACTCGTGGTGTCACACTCTATTGTAGACTCGTGGTGTCACACTCTATTGTACACTCGTGCCATCACACTCTAGTGTACACTCGTGCTATCACACTCTATTGTAGACTCGTGGTGTCACACTCTATTGTACACTCGTGCTATCACACTCTATTGTAGACTCGTGGTGTCACGCTCTATTGTACACTCGTGGTGTCACACTCTATTGTAGACTCGTGCTATCACACTCTATTGTACACTCGTGGTGTCACACTCTATTGTAGACTCGTGGTGTCACACTCTATTGTAGACTCGTAGTGTCACGCTCTATTGTAGACTTGTGGTGTCACGCTCTATTGTAGACTCGTGGTGTCACGCTCTATTGTAGACTCGTGGTGTCACGCTCTATTGTAGACTCGTGGTGTCACGCTCTATTGTAGACTCGTGGTGTCACACTCTATTGTACACTCGTGCTCTCACACTCTATTGTACACTCGTGCTCTCACACTCTATTGTACACTTGCGGTGTCACACTCTATTGTAGACTCGTGGTGTCACACTCTATTGTAGACTCGTGGTGTCACACTCTATTGTAGACTCGTGGTGTCACACTCTATTGTACACTCGTGCTCTCACACTCTATTGTACACTCCTGCTATCACACTCTATTGTAGACTCGTGGTGTCACACTCTATTGTAGACTCGTGGTGTCACACTCTATTGTAGACTCGTGGTGTCACAACAATGCAGACGAGCTGAAAGATGCTATCAAGGCAACCTGGGCTTCCATAACACTTCAGCAGTGCCACAGGCTGATCTCCTCCATGCCACACCGCATTGATGCCGTAATTCATGCAAAAGAAGCCCCGACCAAGTTTTGGGTGCATACTATACAGTACATGGACAGACTTCTCACTAAGACCCCTTTCACACTGGGGTGTTTTGCAGACGAATATCACAAAAAATAGCGCCAAAGCACCCTGAAACAGCCGCTGCTTCGTCTTCAATGTGAAAGCCCCGAGGGCTTTCACACTGGAGCGGTGTGCTGGCAGGACGCGAAAAAAAGTCCTGCTAGCAGCATCTTTGGAGCGGTGAAGGAGCGGTGTGTTTCCCGCTCCTGCCCATTGAAATCAATGGGGCAGAGCGGCTATACCGCCAGCAAAGAGCCTCTGCAAAGGTGCTTTGCGGTGGTTTTTAACCCTTTATCGGCCGAATAGCGCCGCAAATCCGATGGTAAAACCACCGACACACCTCCCGCCCCAGTCTGAAAGGTGCCTAGTTTTTTTTATTGGTCCTTTTTATTTATTGAGATGCCCCTTTAAATCCTGTATAATAATATTAACAATAATTTTGTAACTTTTGGAAACATCAGTAAAAACTTTTAGGGTGTCGGCACAGCAGGACTTACCATTGGGCTTGACTGGGCTCAAGCCCATGGGCCCCACCCAATAGGGGGCCCCACAGGCCCCGCCGAGATACATAGCCAAGCGGCTCCGCTCACATTCCCCCCCTTTGATGGACATAACACAGGGACTGGGCGTGACTGTGACCCGAGCCAAGTACTCTCGGCTACTCTAGGCTCAGCTCAGGACTGCGAGAGGACCCGAGAGCCGCCGAGAGGACCAGGGAGCCACCAAGATACACAGGACTCTGTATCTCGGCGGTGCCATTTTTAAACTTCAAGACTGCAATGACAGGGCTGCAAATGACACTGGGGCAAGGCCGTAAATGACATGGCTACACTGACAAGGCTGCAATGACACTGGACAAGGCTGCAGATGGATGGGCAAGGCTGCAGATGGACACTGATAAGGCTGCATTGATGGGCATTTAAATGTAATTTTTTTTTTCCCTTAAACGTCCCTCCTAAAAGTTTTTTCCTTAAAATTCCCTCTTAAACTTGGGGTGCGTGTTATATGCTGATAAATACGGTAATGTATAGACGGTAGGGCCCGAAAGTGACTCAAGCCCAGGGGCCCCCACTACCCTAAGTCCTGCCCTGGGTGTCGGTGTCAGTAAATTTCACTCTGGTGGGTTGGCAGCACTGGACCATATACATGTATGGTCCGACCTGACCGGGAAGGGGGGGGGGGGGGTCCTGCCTTAGATGACCCCCAGAAGTGGGCCAATCGCCCTTCAATTGGCATATACTGCCAGCGGAAATGCGAGAGCACATATAGATTGTCCAAAGACTCATTAAAATCCCATTCCTGCCATTGTGGATGCTTCAATTAACATCAATAACAGCAGCAACCATTAAAAACAGTAAGCCGCAAGAAACAGGAGAAAAAAAAAAAAAAAAAAAGCATTTCAATCAAGAAGTAACAAAATGCTTTTCTTTTTTTTGCCATTTTTTTTTAACTCAATATTCTATACATTATTTATTTGCAGGACCGGTATAACCAGCTTCTGCCCTTTTTACCCCTTTAAACAAGACTACCCTGATAAGCCACAGCCTCTTCCGAGAGCCATCCTGCGGTCGTCCCGGCCGGCGAAGGGTTAATGCCCTAACTCCAGTTTCAGGCTGTTCAAACTGTTAGCTCCTTTCATTTCATTATTAATTATTCACTTAAATTGTCTTTCTTGTAATTCAGTGAGTGCGAGGTGGCAGAGTCGTTAACAGACTGCTGCCTTTAACAGGTATTCTTTTAAGTGGCTTTTGATGCTTCCTCATTATTAATTCATACAGAAGCACTAATGACTATAAATGCATTGAGTATTAATGGGTTTCCAGGAGCCCTTCTGGTGGAATTCAGCGTTAATTAACACTCGGATGCCAGGCAGGTCTAGCACCGTAATAAGTTACAAAGTTCTTCATCCGCAGACCCCGGGCCTGTCTGTCTGTTTAACCCCCCCTCTCGTTTGTCACCCTTCTTTTCCCAGCAAGATAATGAAAGTTCCCCCCCCCCCCTCCCTGTGTTTGTTCTTCAGGCTTTTTTTGTATGATAAAGGGCTGGAATGCCTAATTAGAAAGAACCAGCCGGAAATGGGCATTTTTTTAAAATTCTGAATTTCGACTATGAAGTTGTTTTAGTGCAGCCCGACATTCCCGTGGGATGGGTGTGTGTGCTGATATTTACTCGTATTCTCTCCTTGTCTAAGCAGAAATGTCAGCCCAGCATCACGCTGTAAGCCCCGCCCCCATAGAGGCTGACCTGTCACCTGCCTGAGCTTTTTTGCTACAGGTGTGCTTTAACCAGTTGCCGATCGATTTACTGCTACATGGGGGCCGCTGTGCGCAGGATCACATAAAGTGATCCTGCACTTTCGGGTAGCTGGCACGAATGAGCACCACCTAGGGGTTGCCAGTTTTTCTTCAAGCCAAACCCAAACACTTTAGCGGCACATAGTAATTCTTATTATAATTTTTTTTATTCACTACGGGGGCCGTGGCCTCTCTGCAGCCGGCATGAAAGAGTCGGTGCGGCCGGCATGAGAGCCGGGTGTATGGGAGAAGCGAGTGGGCGGGCAAGCAGAGATGACATCAACCCTCTCCGCCCCCCCGCATCACCGCTCTTCCATCCTCTCAGTCGGTGTTCTGTCAGCCTCAATGTCGAAGTTGCGGCTGGGAGCAGAGAGATGAGATCATCTGTTCCCACCCACCCAGCATCACCACTCTCCTGCCTTTACTCAGAACCCACCACTGCACAGAGACCCGCCTCTGTGCTAAATGGACCAGTGCTGCCACCAATGCAGTGACAATACACAGCTGGTGGCAGGCAATGTGGAAGGTGACAAGCTGCATCTGAAGGCAGGTGACGTGGCAAGTAACAATCCACATTTGGTGGCAGGCAGTGTGGCAAGTAATAATCCACATCTGGTGGCAGGCAGCGTGGTAAGTGACATTCCGCATTTGGTGGCAGGCAGCGTGGCAAGTGACATCCCGCATCTGGTGGCGGGCAGCGTGGCAAGTGACATTCCGCATTTGGTGGCAGGCAGCGTGGCAAGTGACATTCTGCATTTGGTGGCAGGCAGCGTGGCAAGTGACATTCTGCATTTGGTGGCAGGTGATGTAACAAGTGACAAACTCTGCATCTGGTGATAGGCAGCGTGACAAGTGACAATCCACATCTGGTGGCAGGCAGCGTGGTAAGTGACATTCCGCATCTGGTGGCAGGTAACGTGGTAAGTGACATTCCACATCTGGTGGCAGGAAATGTGGTAAGTGACATCCCGCATCTGGTGTCAGGCAAAGTGGCAAGTGGCATCCCGCATCTGGTGGCAGGCAAAGTGGCAAGTGACATTTCGCATCTGGTGGCAGGCAACGTGGTAAGTGACATCTCGCATCTGGTGTCAGGTGATGTGGCAATTGACAAATTCCGCATCTACTGATAGGCAGCGTGGAAAGTGACAATCCACAACTGGTGGCAGGCGACATGGCAAGTGACACGCTCAGGGCTCCCACTGAGTCTGCATTATGGGGAGTTGGACTATTTCATATTATATTACAATTTAAAAATAATGCGCTTTGATAATCCTGACACCGTATCAAGCATGGTGCCGTGATGATTGCCAGCCATTGCTCTGACAAATTGCCCGCAAAAAATCAGTGCAGCCTCATCAGTGCAGCCTATTGGTGCACATTCATGCAGCCTCATCAGTGCAGTCTCATCAGTGCAAACTCATCAGTGCAGCCTATTAGGGCAGCCTATTAGGGCAGCCTCATCAGCGCACATCAGTGAAGAAGAAAAATTACTTATTTGCTAAATTTGCTAAACAGAAACAAAGATAAAGGTAGAAGGAGAGACTGTTAGAGGGGATGGGTGCTAAAGGTGGTGCATATGCTTTCACATGTGTTTACTGCGGAACGTCCACTAAATGTGATTGACTGTGTAATGTCCATTGACTCCGCAATGTATGCCGATGTGATGTGACTGTTATGCCATTTCCTGAATTCCGTAAACTGCAAATCTCCTCTTATGGTCGGACATCCCTTTCCGTTGCGTGGAGGCCTCTGGCATTGAATGGGACACAATATGGTGGAGGGTTCGGCCCCGCCCCAGAGGGGCAATGTTCTAGCAGGACAAGAGCGAGGGGGGCAGGGACATGTGCTCTTGGTGCCAATTCTAGCCAACCGTGAAGCCCCTCGTTTTTTAGGATCATTTTAGTGCCATTCCAAGGGAAAAGTCAGTTTTATTTTCTTGCATTTTTTGCAAATGATAAACACCTCCCAATTCACAACGAGGTCATGGAAAGTCCTGGAGGTGCCGGTGTTCTGCCAAAATCTGTCCCCCCATCGGATAGTGTCCGCCTTGTACTGCGCAGGCGCAGCGCTAGTGCAGTACGGAGGACAAGGAGACTTCGAAAGTCTCCGAAGATGAACGATGCCTGCGCACTAAGTCCAGGTTCAAGCCCCACCATCCAAGTGGACATACGGTAGCACTTAGTAAGAGGGCCGCTCGCCACGCTTCGGGCTCGGCCTCGCTGCACTCGGCTCTTATATTCTAACTCTATGTCCACTTGGATGGTGGGGCTTCAACTTGGACTCAGTGCGTAGGCGCCGCTCATCTCGGGAAACCTTCGGCGTCTCCTTGTCCTCCGTACTGCACAAGCGCAATACAGGGTGGACACTATCCGACGGGGGACAGTATTCGAAGTAACACCGGACTGAGATGAGGACAAACAGATAACCTCACCACCCTTCACTGACTATGAGGGGTCTTTGCCTCTTATGCCCTGTACACACGCTCGGACATTCCGACAACAAAATTTGTGCGTCGGAATTGTGTACACAGGATCGGAAATTCCCGACAATGGATTTTGTTGTCGGAAAACTTGAGATCCAGATCTCAAATTTTGTGTGACGGAAATTTCCGATGGAGCCTACACGCGGTCGGAATGTCTGACAAAAAGCTCCCATCGAACATTTTCTGTTGGAAAATCTGACCGTGTGTACGGGGGGCATAAGAGCACTAATGCACGCGATCGGAATTTCCGACAACAAATGTTCGATGGGAGCTTGTTGTCGGAAATTCCCGACCGCGTGTATGCTCCATCGGACATTTTTTGTCGGAAATTTCCGCCAACAAAAATTTGAGATATGGTTCTCAAATTTTCCGACAACAAAATCCGTTGTCGGAAATTCCGTTCGCGTGTACACAATTCCGACGCACAAAGTTCCACACACGCTCGGAATCAAGCAGAAGAGCCGCACTGGCTATTGAACTTCATTTTTCTCAGCTCGGCGTACGTGTTGTAGGCCGCCGCGTTCTCGACGTTCGGAATTTCCGACAACATTTGTGTGACCGTGTGCATGCGAGACACGTTTGGGCCGACATCCGTCGGGAAAAAAAACACGGATTTTGTTGTCGGAATGTCCGATCGCATGTACACGACATAAGTGCAATGGCGGGTCCACGCGATGGTTCCAGTCGTTCTATGGAGATACCGAACACAATCCCGACCAGCAATGCAGCCGAGGGAAGCAAAGCAAGGAGTCATTTGCCAGTTTAGAGCCGGCCAGGGATGGATAATCTCGGATACCCCCCAGTGAGGAGCCCTGTGTTCACACCCCAGACGCTTCATTATCATCATTAAAAGTGCAACCGTGTTATTAGGCTGGGGATTAGGTGTGAGAAGCGACGGGAGGGGGGGACAGAAGGAACTCCAGATGGCACAGGGCCAAAACAGAAGGAGCCCAGCCAAAGTGGAGTTAATTTGTTAACTCCTTGCCTGCTACAGCCTATCAACTACCAGATCAAAAATCATCACTGCATCGCTTTGTATCCAACTCCCCCTCCCCCTCCACATATCATATGGAAAATTAGTGACTGTAGACTGTGGGTGGAACTACAGCTTTGCTGTCATGGTTAATACTGTGCGGCAAGGCAAGTAAAAAATATATCTTTTAAAATGTATAGACCTGATTTGTTGCGGTATATTTTTACAGGCTGTTGAGGTATCAAACTAGACCAGTGACAGGATCGCCAGAGCACAAACACACACGTGTGTGTATCAGCAGAGCAGTGGACGGTGTCAGAAGGGCAGTGGACGGTGTCAGTAGAGCAGTGGATGGTGTCAGTAGGGCAGTGGACGGTGTCAGTAGAGCAGTGGACGGTGTCAGTAGGGCAGTGGACGGTGTCAGTAGAGCAGTGGACGGTGTCAGTAGAGCAGTGGACGGTGTCAGTAGGGCAGTGGATGGTGTCAGTAGGGCAGTGGACGGTGTCAGTAGAGCAGTGGACGGTGTCAGTAGGGCAGTGGACGGTGTCAGTAGAGCAGTGGACGGTGTCAGTAGAGCAGTGGACGGTGTCAGAAGGGCAGTGGACGGTGTCAGTAGAGCAGTGGACGGTGTCAGTAGGGCAGTGGATGGTGTCAGTAGAGCAGTGGATGGTGTCAGTAGGGCAGTGGACGGTGTCAGTAGAGCAGTGGACGGTGTCAGTAGGGCAGTGGACGGTGTCAGTAGAGCAGTGGACGGTGTCAGTAGAGCAGTGGACGGTGTCAGTAGAGCAGTGGACGGTGTCAGAAGGGCAGTGGACGGTGTCAGTAGAGCAGTGGACGGTGTCAGTAGGGCAGTGGATGGTGTCAGTAGGGCAAAGGACGGTGTCAGTAGGGCAGAGGACGGTGTCAGTAGAGCAGTGGATGGTGTCAGTAGGGCAGAGGACGGTGTCAGTAGGGCAGAGGACGGTGTCAGTAGGGCAGAGGACGGTGTCAGTAGGGCAGAGGATGGTGTCAGTAGGGCAGTGTATGATGTGAGTAGTTTTTTATTAATTAAAAAAAAAAATAATAATTAGGAGCTCCATTATGGGGCTTTGGTGAAATATCAGAGGTCTAAACTGGCCCCTGACGTCTCACTTTTGAGACAGAGAAAGAAACTGAGGACAGAGATTCTCCCAGTCCCTTTCCCTGTAGCCTGCAGTAAACATAGTTTACTATGCTTCATTTAAAAATGTAGACAGGAGCGATCAGTACAGATCACTCGCTGTGTTCATGCAGAAAAGAAAGGCTGGTTAATGCAATATTTACCAGCCCCTTCCCTGCTCCTGAGAGGAGAGGAGGTGAGCTGGCAACACTGCGGGGGGGGGGGAGGGGGGCAGGGGGAATTGGCACCGCACGGGGTGATTAGAGTGTGCCCAGGCACACCCAGCGCACCTTGTCTGCACACCTATGATTGCTACTGAGGACAGAAAGGGGGCCACTCAGCTTTTTGTAAAGGATTGGCTCCATGCTGGCCGGACTAGCAAGGTGTTGCTCCATCCCTGGCGAAGGAGATTCTGCAGTTTTTCCACCTGTCAGGAAGCAAAAATGTAGAAACATGTGAGCGTTTTGTTTAGTATATACTGTATATATTTGTTTCCATAGCAGTCCTTGGTTACTAGTGTCATACAGTAGGTCTTAGCCCTTGTACACACGGTCGGAGAATGTGTCCTATCGGACCGTGTCGTCGGATAATCTGACTGTGTGTGGTATGCATCGGACTGATTCCGTCGGAATATCCGTCAGACCCAATTTTCCAACATGTTGGAAATATTTCCCGACCAACTGGGCCGATCGGACATACTCTGATCATGTGTAGAGAATTTTGATCGAACCAAGTGCCACGCATGCTCAGATCAAATTCCTACATCAAAGCTATTGGCTACTAGCCTGAATGTAGTCCCATCGTAACGAAATTACATCATCACGTTCTGAATGATCGGATTTTTCGACAACTTAGTCCGACCGTGTGTATGCAACAGTTTCGGACAAGATCCGACGGACAAATTCCGACGGACAAAATCCGACGGATTTGGTTGTCGAAATCTCCGACCGTGTGTACAGGGGCTTAAAAATTGAAGGTCATGTCCATGGGGTTGAGGTCATGTCCATGGGGTTGAGGTCATGTCCATGGGGTTGAGGTCATGTCCATGGGGTTGAGGTCATGTCCATGGGGATGAGGTCATGTCCATGGGGATGAGATCATGTCCATGGGGTTGAAGTCATGTCCATGGGGTTGAGGTCATGTCCATGGGGATGAGGTCATGTCCATGGGGATGAGGTCATGTCCATGGGGATGAGGTCATGTCCATGGGGTTGAGGTCATGTCCATGGGGTTGAGGTCATGTCCATGGGGTTGAGGTCATGTTCATGGGGATGAAGTCATGTCCATGGGGTTGAAGTCATGTCCATGGGGTTGAAGTCATGTCCATGGGGATGAGGTCATGTCCATGGGGATGAAGTCATGTCCATTGGGATGAAGTCATGTCCATGGGGATGAGGTCATGTCCATGGGGATGAGGTCATGTCCATTGGGATGAAGTCATGTCCATGGGGATGAGGTCATGTCCATGGGGATGAGGTCATGTCCATGGGGTTGAGGTCATGTCCATGGGGTTGAGGTCATGTCCATGGGGTTGAGAGTATACCTGGCCATACACCTGTAGAATTTGGTTTGAATGTTCATGCGGAAATTCAGAGAAAACATTCAATAGTACCATCATGGCAGCCATTCCCAACTTCTCATCCGGGGTTCCACTAGAGGTTTCTAGGGGTTCCTTGGCTGATTGACCTTTCATATGATGGTGCCTGCGTAGCTTAGGGGCCAATACCACTTGGCAGAGCCAGTGGCATGACACCAACAATATTAATAGCTGTCTGTAAGGATGGCATGCTGTAAGGGGGGGGGGGGGGGGGGGCATCTTTTTCCATTCTTCAAGAACGACCTCTTTTAGAGCCGGGATGGTGGATGGAGAGTGACGCTCAACTCTTCAGAATTCCCTATCGGTGTTCCCCGATCGGGTTCAGATCAGGGGACGGCCACCGAATCACTTTCACCCGGGTCTTCTACAGAAATACAACAGAGGCCTTAGATGTGTGTTTTGGATCATCGCCATGTTGGAAAAGTGCACGATGACCCAGGTGGTATATACAGTATATCTCTCCTCTAATGGTATATACAGTATATCTATCCTCTATTAGTATATACAGTATATCCCCTCTAATAGTATATGCAGTATATCTCTCCTCTAATAGTATTTACAGTATATCTCTCCTCTAATAGTATATACAGTATATCCCCTCTAATAGTATATGCAGTATATCTCTCCTCTAATAGTATATACAGTATATCTCTCCTCTAATAGTATATGCAGTATATCTCTCCTCTAATAGTATATGCAGTATATCTCTCCTCTAATAGTATATACAGTATATCTCTCCTCTAATAGTATATACAGTATATCTCTTCTAATAGTATATGCAGTATATCTCTCCTCTAATAGTATATACAGTATATCTCTCCTCTAATAGTATATGCAGTATATCTCTCCTCTAATAGTATATGCAGTATATCTCTCCTCTAATAGTATATACAGTATATCTCTCCTCTAATAGTATATACAGTATATCTCTCCTATAATAGTATATGCAGTATATCTCTCCTCTAATAGTATATACAGTATATCTCTCCTCTAATAGTATATGCAGTATATCTCTCCTCTAATAGTATATACAGTATATCTCTCCTCTAATAGTATATACAGTATATCCCCTCTAATAGTATATGCAGTATATCTCTCCTCTAATAGTATATACAGTATATCTCTTCTAATAGTATATGCAGTATATCTCTCCTCTAATAGTATATACAGTATATCTCTTCTAATAGTATATGCAGTATATCTCTCCTCTAATAGTATATACAGTATATCTCTCCTATAATAGTATATACAGTATATCCCTTCTAATAGTATATGCAGTATATCTCTCCTCTAATAGTATATACAGTATATCTCTCCTCTAATAGTATATGCAGTATATCTCTCCAATAGTATATACAGTATATCTCTCCTGTATTGGTATATACAGTATATCCCCTCTAATAGTATATGCAGTATATCCCCTCTAATAGTATATACAGTATATCCCCTCTAATAGTATATACAGTATATCTCTCCTCTAATAGTATATACAGTATATCCCCTCTAATAGTATATACAGTATATCTCTCCTCTAATAGTATATACAGTATATCCCCTCTAATAGTATATACAGTATATCTCTCCTCTAATAGTATATGCAGTATATCCCCTCTAATAGTATATACAGTATATCTCTCCTCTAATAGTATATACAGTATATCCCCTCTAATAGTATATACAGTATATCTCTCCTCTAATAGTATATACAGTATATCTCTCCTCTAATAGTATATACAGTATATCCCCTCTAATAGTATATGCAGTATATCTCTCCTCTAATAGTATATACAGTATATCTCTCCTGTATTGGTATATACAGTATATCCCCTCTAATAGTATATACAGTATGTAACCTCTAATAGTATATACAGTATGTAACCTCTAATAGTATATACAGTATATATCCCTTCTAATATATACAGTATATCTCTTCTGTCTGTTATTCTCAGAGTGGATTAGATATTTTGCACTCTAACCATATAGTTGGTTATTTATATTTACCACTGCATATAGAGATATTTAAGAATAAATTGCCTATTTTTAAAACTTTACATATTACCGTATATACTCGAGTATAAGCCGAGATTTTCAGCCTCTTTTTTGAGGCTGAAAGTGCCCCCCTCGGCTTATACTCGAGTCATCGCTGTCTGTCTGCCCAATCAGCGTGTCGAGCAGACAGACAGCGGCCATTCTAGGATTCAAAGGCCGCGCCTCCGTCTCCGCCTTCGCCTGTGATAGGCGGAACACTGAATTTCCCAGCAGTCTGTGTTCCGCCTATCACGGACGTCCTCTCATCCTCGTCCGTAGTATGAGGATGAGCGGACGTCCATGATAGGCGGACCACTGACTGCTGGGAAATTGAGTGTTCCGCCTATCACGGACATCCGATAGGCGGAACACTCAATTTCCCAGCAGTCAGTGGGAAATTGAGTGTTCCGCCTATCACCGACGGAGGCGCGGCTTTTGAATCCTAGAATGGCCACCGACGAAGAGCTGCGGGACGGGCCGGGACGCAGGCCGGGACGGGACGCAGGCCGGGACGGGACGCAGGCCGGGACGGGACGCAGGCCGGGACGGACACAGGCTGGCTGGACACAGGTAGGCTGCACGGACACACACACACACACACACACACACACACACACACACGGATGCATGCACACACAGGGATGGATGGACACACACGGATGCATGGACACACACACACACACACACGGATGCATGCACACACACAGGGATGGATGGACACACACACACACGGATGCATGGACACACACACACACACACGGATGCATGGACACACACACACACACACACGGATGCATGGACACACACACACACGGATGCATGGACACACACAGGGATGGACGACACACAGGGATGGACAGGCATGTCTCACCCTCGGCTTATACACGAGTCAATAATTTTTTCCAGTTTTTTGGGGGTAAATTGGGGACCTCGGCTTATATTCGGGTCGGCCTATACTCGAGTATATACGGTAACTAAATTATACACCACACTTTTCTTCTTTTTTTACGATTATTAACCGATTAATCGAAACAATAATCGGCCAACTAATCAATTATGAAAATAATCGTTAGATGCAGCCCTAATAAATATATATATATGCACACACACACACACAGTATATATAGTTACAATAAGCATATATAATATTGATATATATATGTGTGTGTGTGTCTTTTTTTTTTTTTTTTATATACCGTTACATACATTGCAATTAACATCCTTTCCTTTTCTCCCCTCGAGTCCTGTAACTTGCAGATTATATGAAGGCTCTATATATAAAAAAAAAAAATCTTAAAGCTGCGCAACTGATTAAAGCAAAAGTAAAATGGTTTATGCAATCATTTCATATCGCAGATCTGTCACCGAGAGGGCGAGAGCTTTAAATACATATGGTGTGGGGAGTTATATAAATTGAGGTCCTTCTGTCAGATGCAGGTCTTAGTGTGAATGAAGCGGGGAGGGAGGGGTGCGGGACGCTGCAGATGGCTGCAATCTACAAGTGCATCTAGGGATAAAGCCATGGGATGGGGGGGTGCGGAGGACAGGCCGGACATCTGCTCAGGGAGTCAGCTTAGCTGCCGAGCATCCACTTAAGAGTTATGTTTTTTTTTTTTTTTACCATTGACGTATTTAATATCTCTGAAACATACTCCGCAGCAAACGTCTACAATACATATTTACAAATGACTCCAATGTAGGAGTTTTGCAGAGGATATTTTACTAAAGGAGTAGAAGTAGGTACACGAAGGGGACTTACCACCAAAGTCACAAAAATGTTTGGTTAAGGTTTTGGCTGGACTGCCTGCCTGGATGGGTCACTAGTGGTGGGTAGGTGGCTCTGTGGGCAGGCGGTGAAGAAGGAATTACTCCCAGTAGGTTGTGCCCAGCAGTGGGTGGTGGACCCTCTTGGGGCCTCTTTTGGTCGTTTTAGCAAGAAGACTTGGGTGGGAAGGAAGGAGCGCCCGGGGTCCAGAATAACGCAACTTTTTATGTAGGGTTCATAAAATGTTTATTAAGTCAACGCGTTTTGGGGGGACGCCTCAAAAGTCCTCCTCCGGGGCTGTGGCTGTGTGCTAATAGGTGGGAGAGGTTTTTATAACCGGCTACAAGGGCGAGTTCAGAGGGTGGTGATAAATGGGGAGTACTCTGAATGGTCGGGGGTGGGTAGTGGGGTCCCCCAGGGTTCTGTGCTGGGACCAATCCTATTAATTTGTACATAAATGACCTGGAGGATGGGGATGGGGGAAACAGTTCAATCTCTGTATTTGCGGACGATACTAAGCTAAGCAGGGCAATAACTTCTCCGCAGGATGTGGAAACCTTGCAAGAAGGTCTGACCAAATGAATGGGGTGGGCAACTATATGGCAAAGGAGGTTTAATATGGAAAAACGTATGTAGCAAAGTCTCCAGCCTCTTCCAGTCTAATGAGGACCTTTAAGGCCAAAGATAGCTGACATCCTTCTGTATGTAGAGGGTTGTGAGGCATGGTGGGTGCAAAGTGTAAGTTATTGGGTGCCAGACACTTCTTCAGTGCAAAAGATGTTTATTTCTTTTACAGTCTTTCTTTTATGAGGGAAAGAGGGTTAGGGCCAGGACACCCTTAAGCAGTTGCTACTTCAGTTGGCAGACTCCGAGACCTCAATAGGAGGACAGCCGTGCAGGGAAAGGCCCCAGCAAGACGCCACATCTGCATGTGCAGGATTGATGTCTCCTTTGGCAACAGTCTTTAACAGTTCCTAACACAATTGTAACAGTTCCTTCAGCGTCATTACAACTTCTACTTGTAGTTCTTCAGCCCCTTGAGCTCCTGGTCTCTCACTGGACCCTCTGATTCGCTGACTCTGAATCCCTGGAGCTCCTCAAAGCTTTTGCGGTAGTATCTCCCTCAAGTATCACCCCCGCTTCCCTGCTGGGCCCCTAGTTTGGCACTTCAGGTGCTTCTCAAGCTTCACCCCTTCTGACCGGCTCGGTCCCTGGCTTGACACACGAGGCTGTTCTGCAAGTGTCACCTACGCTGGTTGGGTCCCTGACCTGATCACCGCCTGAAGTTTCCAGATTCTCCACTGTGCCTGTTCGGTGAGAATGCTGTTCCAGTACTTGCTTCAGTTACTTACTGTGGTCCCTGGTAAAAGTGGTTGGTCCTTTAGTGGGGACAGCTTCCCCAGTACCTCCGACAATGACAGGTTCTCCGGCCGGCAGAACCGTCACTTCTGATTGGACTGCAAGCTGCAATCCCAACCCTGCGCTGCTCTCTCACTTCTGGGTAGGCCCTCAGACAGCCTGGCAGCCAGATGCCCCCAGGGATAGGCCCAATATCCGGCCTAGCAGCCCGGGGAGCACGACACACTTCCACCCAGACAGCCATCCAGGTGGCACAGAACAGAGATCACCTGACTCCACCCGGATATACAGGCTCTCCCAGCAGGCCAGGGGATTCAAAAAATCCCCTGCCCATTGGCTGAGATACCCCACGTATACTAGAGCTGCACAATTAATCATTAAAGCAGAGGTCCACCCTAAAGTGGACCTTCCGCTCATCGGAACCCTTCCCCCCTCCGGCGCCACAATTGGCACCTTTCAGGGGGGAGGGGGGTGCAGGTACCTGTACAGTACAGGTATCTGCACCCACTTCCGGGATAGCTCTCTGCGGAAAGGGGCGTAGATTACGCCCCTTTCCGAAAGTCCCCCGCTGTCTGCTGGAAAACACACAGATCCCCAGAGGCATCCTTATTGCGCAGTGCGACTCGCGCATGCGCAGTAGGGAACCGGGAAATGAAGCCGAAAGGCTCCACTTCCTGATTCCCATACCCAAGATGGCGGCGGCAGCACCCGAGAGACAATCGAGAGATCGGCTTCGGGTGCCGACATCGCGGGCGCGCTGGGCGGGTAAGTGTCACTATTTTAAAAGTCAGCAGCTGCAGTATTTGTAGCTGCTGGCTTTAAAAAAAAAAAAAAACGGCGGAACTCCCGGCGGACTCCCGCTTTAAGAATCGTTATTGCGATCTTGAAAAAAGTATTTCCCGATTCTTTCTATGTAGAGAATTCTCTCTGCTCTGCTAAAGCCAAAGCCAAAAGAAAGGGAAAAAAAAAAAACACACCATTCTTCAGCAGTGAAATGTAAGTATAAACATTGTAACAAGTTGTCCTTTAGATGAAAGGAATAGCTTTGGTGTGAAAATGAGGGAAGTTTAACCACTTAAAATACTAAACCTTTTTCTGACATTTGTTGGTTTCAATTAGTTAATCAGTGAAAATATTTTTTTTTGCTAGAAAATTACTTAGAACCCCCAAACATTTTATATATATATATTTATTTATTTATTTATTTTTTGTAGAGACCTTAGAAAATAAAATGGTGGTTGCTGCAATCCTTCATGTCACAGTGTATCTGCGCAGCAGTCGCTCAAATGCAAGTTTGGGGAAAAAATTACACTTTAATGAATTTTAAAAAATATGGATTTTTTGTATAATGTGAAAGATTTTATGCCTTGAGAATCACAAGAGCATCGTGATCGTTTTATCCTACGCAAAAAAATTGTTACTCTAATTTTGTCCAGAATCGTGCAGCTGTACCATATACATATAACCTGACCTTGACTTGTCCTTCTCATATCCTTCTCAGTACTACCAAGTGCCCGGCCACCTAGTGGTAGAAGAGAAAAATGCAACAAGGCCAAACTTAGGGAGAACTCAATAGATCTCTATCAATCGACCAGGATAATACTCCTGGCAAGTAAATTTGTGAGGAGCGTCCCTGACTAAACCCCAGGGCGCTACAGGTAAAATAATGCATTTGGGTGACAAAAATCTGAATGCAATCTATAGACTGGGGGGAGGGGAACCCCTGGGGGGATCTAGGATGGAGAAGGACCTGGGGGTCCTAGAAGATGATGGGCTCAGCAATGCCAAGCTGCTGCTAACAAAGCAAAAAGAATATTGTCATTAAAAAGGGATCAACTCCAGAGATAAAAGGATAATTCTCCCCTCTACAAGACTCTGGTCCGGCCGCACCTGGAGTATACTGTCCAGTTCTGGGCACCAGTCCTCAGGAAGGATGTACTGGAAATGGAGCGACTACAAAGAAGGGCAACAAAGCTGATAAAGGGTCTGGAGGATATTAGTTATGAGGAAAGGTTGTGAGCTCTGAACTTATTCTCTCTGGAGAAGAGACGCCTGAGAGGGGATATGATTTCATTATATAAATACCGGACTGGTGACCCCACAATATATAAATACCGGACTGGTGACCCCACAATATATAAATACCGGACTGGTGACCCCACAATATATAAATACCATACTGGTGACCCCACAATATATAAATACCATACTGGTGACCCCACAATATATAAATACCGGACTGGAGACCCCACAATATATAAATACCAGACTGGTGACCCCACAATAGGGAGAAAACTTTTTTGCAGAAGGGAGTTTAACAAGACTCATGGCCACTCATTAAAATTAGAAGAAAAAGAGGTTTAACCTTAAACTATGTAGAGGGTTCTTTACTGTAAGAGCAGCAAGGATGTGGAATTCCCTTCCACAGGCGGTGGTCTCAGCGGGGGGGGGGGGGGGGGGCATCGATAGTTTTAAAAAACTATTAGATAAGCACCTGAACGACCGCAACATACAGGATATACAATGTAATACTGACATATTATCACTTTGCAATGCGATTTTTGATGCGCTGTCCCGCCACTGGTGAGAACCATGATGAACAAGTTGCACCGAAGTCGGAACAAAGCAGTACAAAAACCTTTTCTTTGGAGTCGCTGCGACTTGAGTCGCACCAATTAGAACGAGGACCATCGAAATACATGGATTTTGACTTGTCATGCGACTTCACATGTGTCAAGTCGCACAACAACTCGCAGTAGTGGAAACAGAGCCTTAATGAGCAAAAGCTCAGCTGACTCCCATCATCCAATCATGTGCCAGAAAAAAATGATTTTTTTTTTCCCCTTGCATGTGATTGGGTATTCTTTGCAAAGTGAACGTTTACCATATTTACTAAGCTCTGGAGACACTGCACTTTGCAAAGTGCACCGTCTATTTGTCTTTAGTAAATCAATCCCCCCTGTGGTTGACATGTGCACTGCCAAAGAATGTGTTCGTTTTAGTTTCATTAGTTTTTTTGTTTGTTTGTTTGTTTTTTGGGTCATTTGTTATGATTGCAATTTGAAAATGTGTAAATTTGTAAATTCGTACATTCGCACATTCGTAAATTCGTACATTCGCACATTCGTAAATTCGTACATTCGCAAATTAATAAATTCATACATTCGTACATTCATAAATTCATAAATTCGTTCAATCAGAAATTAGAAAATTAGGAAATTCAAAAATCTGAAAACCCTGGGAATTCGAAAATCTGAAATAATAACTATTAAATTATAGGTATTGGAATTTTCTATCACATCTGGCTGTTAGGAAACGTAACGAATAAGAATTCATCCGAAAATTTGTAACTTCGTACATTCGTAGATTCCTACACTCCTAAATTCCTAAATTTGTAAATTCGTAAATAAAAAAATTCTGAAACAATAATTAACTAATATTAACTTAACTATTACTAACTATCAAATTACAGGTATTGGAATTTCCTCTCAAATTTGGCTGTTAGAGAACGTAAAAAATACAAATGTATCCAAAGTTATGAATTATCCGACATAACGAATGCCGCATCTAAACCAATGGAACGTAACAAATTAATAATAAAGAAGAAGAAGAAATAAAAAGTTTTTGTTATTATTATTGTTATATATTATTATTAATTTGTTCCGTTCCATTAGTTTAGATGCGGCATTCGTTATGTCGGATAATTCATAACTTTGGATACATTTGTGTTCGTTACGTTCCCTAACAGCCAAATTTGAGAGGAAATTCCAATACCTGTAATTTGATAGTTAGTAATAGTTAAGTTAATATTAGTTAATTATTGTTTCAGAATTTTTGAATTTACGAATTTACAAATTTATGAATTTAGGAGTGTAGGAATCTATGAACAAATTTTCGAATTTACAAATATTCTGAAAAATTAATTAAACAAGTTTTCCTTAATTTGGATATTTCCGAATGAATGAATTTTGTTAATTCAAATATTTCTGAATTAACGAATTTCGCCAAAATCGTTAATTCAGAAATATACGATATTCAGAATTGCACATGTGTATTTACTAAAGGCAAATCCATTTTGCACTACAAGTGCACTTGGAAGTGCAGTCGCTGTAGATCGGGGGGGGGGGGGGGGGTCATGCAAGGAAAATAACAAAAACCAGCATTTTTTCTTGTATATGATTGGATGATAAAATCAGCAGAGCTTCCCCTCATTTTAGATCTTCAGCGGCTGCACTTCCAAGTGCACCTGTAGTGCAAAGTAGACGGCGTGCACTTTGCAAAGTGCATTTTCTCCGCAGCTTAGTAAATGAGGTAGGGCTTCACTTTGCAAAGAGCACCCAATCAGGTGCAAGGAGAATTAAAAAAAATGCATTTTTGCTTGTATATGATTGGTTGATGGAAGTCAGCAGAGCTTCCTACCTCATTTACTAAGCTCTGGAGCAACTGCACTTTGCAAAGAGCACCCAATCAGGTGCAAGGAGAATAATAAAATGCATTTTTGCTTGTGCATGATTGGATGATGGAAGTCAGCAGAGCTCCCCCCCCCCCCCCCCATTCACTAAGCTCTGGAGTAACTGAACTTTGCAAAGAACACAGTCTATTTGCCTTTAGTAAATCAACCCCCATAGGCTGGCATAGCGGTCAAAGTAAAAACGCCAAACGCCTGTAAAGCGTCATTTTCTGGGCCCAGTGTGCACGCGGCCGCGGCGAAGCGCCCTTCCTCCTCCTCCTCCTCCTCCGTGTATCAGACGCCGCTCTCGTGTGTCTGTCATTTCCGATTCCCTACGGAGAGAAGACAATAGTGCACCAGAGTACGCTCGCTTGTTAAAGGCAAGTCTATCTTATTGTCTCATTTCACAGTCAATGAATAATAACAGCCCCACACCCACAAAGGAAAGAAAAAAAAAACTTGACAAGCGAACCCCCCCCCCCCCTCCCCCTCCCCCGGCTGGTGGACAGATGGCATGTAAAGCGAGGACAGGAGCTGCGGAGAGTGACAGCTGTCACCGGGGATCGGCTGACACACGTCACCTCGCTGTCCTGGCCTTGTGTAAGTTCACAGAAGACTCTCAGCCGGGGACAAATATCACCCGCAAAGTGACAGCTGCTGCCTGTCTGCCCTCTGTTGGTCGGAAGAGCTGACAATCAAGTTCACTTTCTGCGGAATCTAACAGCTTATTATATACATATTACATACTGTACATTCTGGTTTTTGGTCTTTTTTTTTTAAATGTAATTATTTGTTTATTTAATTTTTGATTGCCAAGACCTTTTTATATAGCGAGCGTTAAAAAAAAAACGCAACTTTTAGTGCCCGTTCACACTGATGCAGCGCGGGAATTGCATGCGGTTTGAACAGGAATCGCACCACGTTCCTGTTCAAATCACGTGCGATTCTTCAGCAGTGCGATTTGAGCTCATTCATTCTGTATGGCTCAAATCGCACCACAGCCGTGCAGGAGCCTAAGTTCACAGTAGGGCAAACACAGACATTGCGTGTGATTTGCACCCGCACGGCGAGGGGGGGGAGGGGAAATCGCATGTGATGTCTGTGCGTAGCCCTCCCTTCTAGACTGTGAGTGAAGGGCCCTCTGATTCCTCCTGTATTGAACTGTACTGTCTGCCCTTGTGTTGTTGTAAAGCGCTGCGCAAACTGTTGGCGCTGTATAAATCCTGAATAATAATAGTAATAATATTAATAAAGCATACAGTTGTATGGCTGAACTCAACTCACATTGGATTCGCACAAATAAGGTGCAGGGGCTTTCCCACCCCTCCCCTCACGCACTTGAATCGCATCACGTGTGTTCTCACCCAATGCGATCCGATTCCTGTGCGAGTTCGCACTGCGATCTGTGAACCGATCTGTAAACTCAAGACCTTCCTCTTTTAGCAGATGATCAAAGCTCGCCACAGCGCCTAGAGGCGATTCAGTTCGCATTGTGCGCTATACAAGTATTTCATTCATTCATTCATCTGGGATTGTCATTAGCATTGCACTGACACCCGCAGCGGTCCGCAGAGGGCGGTGTGAGCTGCCTGCAGGAGAGATGCGATGCGGGAGCCGCCTCTGTAATCGCACTGGTCCTCACATCACATGTGTGTGAACCTAGCCGCCGGACCCTTTTCTTTTGCTGCATCAGAATCCGGTTGAATGGGTGTTCTCCCCCCCCCCCCCAATGCGATCCGATTCTGCAAATTGCACTGCGTTTTACGAACCGATTTAGGGGGGTTTGTTAACATGCACAACGCGGTGAAGAGCGATTTTGATGCAGTCTGGAAACCGCACACAGAATATGCGCACACGTTTGATGGGGGGGGGGGTTTCTGCCTCTAAGTGGCAGTTCACACTAATGTGGTGCGGAATTCGCAGCGAATTCTGTGTACGGTTTCCACACACCATCAAAATCGCACCCCGTTCTTGAGAACCGCTGCAGGTGTGTATTTTAACGAAACCCCCGAAAATCAGTCGCAAAATGCTGTGCGATGCGATTCTGGTGCAGCAAAAAAAAGAAGAGGGGTCCTGCGCGATTTTGCTGCGGGTGTGGTGCGATTTGAGCCATACAGAATGATAGGCTGCACTGGTGGGCACAGATAGGCTGCAGAGGCTGGGGATGTGTGGTGTGGAGGTCTCTGGCATGGAGTGGGGCACATGATGTTGGAGGGTTTGGCCACAGCAGGAAGGGGCAGTGTTCTAGCAGGACAGGAGCGCGGGGGGGGGGGGGGGGGGTTGTGCTCTTGATGCCAATCCTAGCCAACCGTGAAGCCCCTCTTACAGGTGAATCCACGTTTTCACCCTGTAGTGCTTTACTCTGATGTGCTGTACCCTGATGTGCTGGGCTCTGTACCATGATGTGTTGTTCCCTAATGTGTTGTACCCTGGTGTGTTGTTCCCTGGTGTGTTGTTCCCTGGTGCGTTGTTCCCTGGTGCGTTGTTCCCTGGTGCGTTGTTCCCTGGTGCGTTGTTCCCTGGTGCGTTGTTCCCTGGTGCGTTGTTCCCTGGTGCGTTGTTCCCTGGTGCGTTGTTCCCTGGTGCGTTGTTCCCTGGTGCGTTGTTCCCTGGTGCGTTGTTCCCTGGTGCGTTGTTCCCTGGTGTGTTGTACCCTGGTGTGCTGTACCCTGGTGTGTTGTTCCCTGCAGAGGCGGCTCTAGACTTTGCGAGGCCTTAGGCAAAACTTAGACATGAGGCCCCACTCATGCCCATAATGGGAAAAATAATATAGGTGAAACAAATTAACTGTATAAATGCATATATTAACAGCCTTAAATCCTATGAACTCACAGTTTCTACAATTTTCTCTGACCAATTATTCTTTAATAAAATATCATTAAACATAGGATATCTCTATAGGATAAATGCAGCCACCGTGCCCCATCAAATGCAGCAACTGTGCTCCATCAAGTGCAGCCTCACTGTGCCCCAGCAAATGCCGCCATTGTGCCCCATCAAATATAGCCTCACTGTGCTCCATCAAATATAGCCTCACTGTGCCCCATCAAATGCCGCCACCGTGCCCCATCAAATGCCGCCACCGTGCCCCATCAAATGCCGCCACCGTGCCCCATCAAATACCGGCACTGTGCCCCCTCAAATGCTGCCACTGTCTGTGCCACATCAAATGCCGCCACTGTGCCACATCAAATGCCGCCAGGGGACAAATTACGTACAGCTGATCTTTAGTCACCGGCTGCTTATGGTGGCACCAGTCCCCCTGGTCAAGCACGCCCCTAAATATTTACAAGTGCAGCCTACATATAGAATGCTGGCCACTCGCCCGCCTGCCTGGGGCGGTATTTGTGCAGGAGGCGGCCGCTACCAGGACAGGAGAGGGTGGGTCAGGGGGGCTTTTATATGGTACTGGGGCGGCTTTCTTGTTGCCCCTGCAAAGTGCCGCCCTAGGCCTGGGCCTTGTTGGCCTAGGCCAAGACATAGCACTGAGACAGGGTACAGGCCATGAGACCATAGACAGACAGGGTACAGGCCAGGAGACCATAGACAGACAGGATACAGGCCATGAGACCATGAGACAGGCAGACAGGGTACTGTGGACAGACCATGAGACAGACAGGGTACTGCGGACAGACCATGAGACAGACAGGGTACTGCGGACAGACCATGAGACAGACAGGGTATGGCGGACAGACCATGAGACAGACAGGGTACTGCGGACAGACCATGAGACAGACAGGGTACTGGGGACAGACCATGAGACAGACAGGGTACTGGGGACAGACCATGAGACAGACAGGGTACTGGGGACAGACCATGAGACAGACAGGGTACTGGGGGCAGACCATGAGACAGACAGGGTACTGGGGACAGACCATGAGACAGACAGGGTACTGGGGACAGACCATGAGACAGACAGGGTACTGGGGACAGACCATGAGACAGACAGGGTACTGGGGACAGACCATGAGACAGACAGGGTACTGGGGACAGACCATGAGACAGACAGGGTACTGGGGACAGACCATGAGACAGACAGGGTACTGGGGACAGACCATGAGACAGACAGGGTACTGCGGACAGACCATGAGACAGACAGACAGGGTACAGCGGACAGACCATGAGACAGACAGACAGACAGACAGGGTACAGCGGACAGACCATGAGACAGACAGACAGGGTACAGCGGACAGACCATGAGACAGACAGACAGGGTACAGCGGGCAGACCATGAGACAGACAGACAGGGTACCGCGGACAGACCATGAGACAGACAGGGTACTGGGGACAGACCATGAGACAGACAGGGTACTGGGGACAGACCATGAGACAGACAGGGTACTGGGGACAGACCATGAGACAGACAGGGTACTGGGGACAGACCATGAGACAGACAGGGTACAGCGGACAGACCATGAGACAGACAGGGTACTGGGGACAGACCATGAGACAGACAGGGTACTGGGGACAGACCATGAGACAGACAGGGTACAGCGGACAGACCATGAGACAGACAGACAGGGTACAGCGGACAGACCATGAGACAGACAGGGTACAGCGGACAGACCATGAGACAGACAGACAGGGTACAGCGGACAGACCATGAGACAGACAGGGTACTGCGGACAGACCATGAGACAGACAGGGTACTGCGGACAGACCATGAGACAGACAGGGTACTGCGGACAGACCATAAGACAGACAGACAGGGTACAGCGGACAGACCATGAGACAGACAGGGTACTGCGGACAGACCATGAGACAGACAGACAGGGTACAGCGGACAGACCATGAGACAGACAGACAGGGTACAGCGGACAGACCATGAGACAGACAGGGTACTGGGGACAGACCATGAGACAGACAGGGTACTGGGGACAGACCATGAGACAGACAGGGTACTGGGGACAGACCATGAGACAGACAGGGTACTGGGGACAGACCATGAGACAGACAGGGTACTGGAGACAGACAGGGTACTGGAGACAGACCATGAGACCATAGAAGACAGGGTAATGTACAGACAGTATGTACTATATCTAGATGTACTGTACCTGTAACCTGGTCCTCTGTCTCCTACCCTACTAAAGGCAGCATGAGAAACGAGTCACACCCACGTGATATTGTCATTGAGCTCCCTGCAGTGCAATCTGGGAGTTGTAGTCTCTGCAGAGCACAGGCACCAGAGGGCCAAGTCTGCTGTCTGTG
The DNA here is from genome assembly GCF_037356315.1 of Lithobates pipiens. Lineage (NCBI taxonomy): Eukaryota > Metazoa > Chordata > Amphibia > Anura > Ranidae > Lithobates > Lithobates pipiens. Next base: position 3,193,302 of record NW_027507686.1, on the reverse strand, counting down.
CTCAGTGCTGTGAAGAACTACAACTTCCTCCATGCACTGGGGCATCCGACTGGGGGAAAGACCAGGAGGACGGTGCCTCGGCGGTGGAGCCTGCTATTCGATGCAGCTGACCAGACTGAGCTGAGATGATGTCATCTCCTACCTCGTCCGCGGAGGCTCATTAGCTCAGTCAGACAGGCAGCACCAGCGTCAGTCTATGTGCAGTGCCCACCTGCCCGCTCACCCTGCCACCGGCTTGCGTGCACACACTGAGGCATATTTCCTTTCACTCACGAGGGAACCCACACACTGTCCTGTCAGGCAAATTAGGTGGTCGCAGCCCGCGAGGCCCTTGTGTGGGCGAGGCCTAAGGCAATCGCCTAATTTGCCTAATTAAAGAGCCGCCTCTGGTTCCCTGATGTGCTGGGCTCTGTACCCTGATGTGTTGTTCCCTGATGTGCTGGGCTCTGTACCCTGATGTGTTGTTCCCTGATGTGCTGGGCTCTGTACCCTGATGTGTTGTTCCCTGATGTGCTGGGCTCTGTACCCTGATGTGCTGTCCCCTGTACCTTGATGTGCTGTATCCTGATGTGTTGTTCCCTGATGTGCTGGGCTCTGTACCCTGATGTGCTGTCCCCTGTACCCTGATGTGCTGTATCCTGATGTGTTGTTCCCTGATGTGCTGGGCTCTGTACCCTGATGTGCTGTCCCCTGTACCTTGATGTGCTGTATCCTGATGTGTTGTTCCCTGATGTGCTGGGCTCTGTACCCTGATGTGCTGTCCCCTGTACCCTGATGTGCTGTATCCTGATGTGTTGTTCCCTGATGTGCTGGGCTCTGTACCCTGATGTACTGTACCCTGATGTGCTCTTATGTGCTGTATCCTGATGTGTTGTTCCCTGATGTGCTGGGCTCTGTACCCTGATGTACTGTACCCTGATGTGTTGTTCCCTGATGTGCTGGGCTCTGTACCCTGATGTACTGTACCCTGTACCCTGATGTGCTCTTATGTGCTGTACCCTGATGTGTTGTTCCCTGATGTGCTGGGCTCTGTACCCTGATGTGCTGTACCCTGATGTGTTGTTCCCTGATGTGCTGGGCTCTGTACCCTGATGTGCCCTTATGTGCTGTACCCTGATGTGTTGTTCCCTGATGTGCTGGGCTCTGTACCCTGATGTGTTGCTCCCTGATGTGCTGTGCCCTGTACCCTGATGTGCTGTACCCTAATGTGCTGTGCCCTGGGCCGGTCTGGAGGGCAAATTTTTGTGCCCAGGGCCACATTTTTGTCTCAGTCCAGCCCTGGCAAAATGAGGTACAAATGAGGAGGGATGAGGGACAGAGGGACATCGCTCCAAATCAGGGACAGTTGGGAGATCTGCCATAAGTAGTATTAAAAAAAATAATAACAATTCCAGTATCTAGTGTTTGCATACATTATAACTTTCATGCAAGCCGATCATTTATTGGGATTTACACTTATTGTGATTTTTTTGCATGTAGCAGAACACATTTTGGCCAAAATTTATTAAAGCGGTTGTATACAATATATACAATATGAAGTCATAATGTGCTGGTATGCATTGCATACCAGCACATTATGTGAAAACTTACCTAGAAAAAAAAAACCAGCGCTGCAATGTCAGCGCAGCAGCCGTTTCCATTTTCACCCGTCTTGTTTCTGTGTTCTGTGATTGGCCGGAGCCATGATGACGTGCGCGCGCGTGCGGGAGACGCCGTTTTACGGCACAGGGCTCTGAAGGAGCGGCACCGGTAGGCTGTTCTTTCAGTGCACATGCACCAGTGATGTCAACAGCTGCATGGAATGTAAAGATCTCCGAAGCGGCGCACGTTTAGGAGATCTTTACAATACCTAAGATTTTATTATAGGATCACCTAAAGGTAAATGTCAGCAGAGGAAGTTTACTTCCTCTTTAAAGTGTGGTAGTAACCCGCTGCAAAAGAAAAAAAAAAAAAACACCTCCTGTAAAGCAATGGCATAATGTGTGGGGGAGGTGCATCGCATATTAGCACATTATGGAATACTTACCTTAAAGGGAAGCCCTTCCGTCGGTGCCCGCACACCGATGAGAGGGCTGACCCCCCCCCCCCCAGTCTTTCTTCTGGGATCGAGGGCATCGTCGCTGTGATTGGCCTGAGCCGCAATGACGTCACTCTCATCCACGTGGGAGGCCTTAGATCCGGGAAGAAGGTCTAAAGGTCCGGCACAGTTTGATGGACCATCGGAGCGCATGCGCCAGTGACGTCAGCGTCGGCGTCCGGGGTGAATGTCTCCTACATGGTACAAGCTGGGTTATCACTGACCTAAGGTAAACGCTCCGAGAAATGAAAACGTGCACTCACGGAAAATGAGCTACCGTGTCTCTTTATTGGTCGGGTACAAGTGGAAAATAGCCGCAACAACCAAACAAAGTAACAAAAATAAGACAGACGGATGTGAAGGTCGGAGCGTTTGCAAATATTTTCGTTCACAAAGCTGCTGATTTCGGGGAATCCCAAAAATGAAAGTGAGAGTTCAGACACACCTCACTTCCCTGTACGGTGCCAGCTGCTCTGTGGTTGAAGCAGATGTACAGAGCACTGGCACCCCACCTACCCCCCCCCCCCACCTACTGTGTACTCTGTATACCTTCCTCCCCCCACCTCCCCGTACTCTGTACACCTTCCTCCCCCCCCACCTCCCCGTACTCTATACATCTTCCCCCCCCCCACTTCCCTGTACTCTGTACACCTTCCTCCCTCCCCCCTCCCTGTACTCTATACATCTTCCCCCCCCCCCCTACTTCCCTGTACTCTGTACACCTTCCTCCCTCCCCCCTCACTTACCCGTACTCTGTACACCCCCCCCACCTCCCCGTACTCTGTATACCTTCCCCCCCACCTCCCCGTACTCTGTACACCTTCCCCCCCACCTTCCCGTACTCTGTACACCTTCCCCCCCACCTCCCCGTACTCTGTACACCTTCCCCCCCCCCACCTCCCTGTACTCCCCCCACCTCCCCGTACTCTGTACACCTTCCTGCCCCCACCTCCCAGTACTCTGTACACCTTCCCCCCCCACCTCCCCGTACTCTGTACACCTTCCCCCCCACCTCCCCGTACTCTGTACACCTTCCCCCCCCCACCTCCCAGTACTCTGTACACATCCCCCCCCCCCAACCTCCCAGTACTCTGTACACCTTCCTCCCCCCCACCTCCCCGTACTCTGTACACCTTCACCTCCCCGTACTCTGTACACCTTCCTCCCCCCACCTCCCAGTACTCTGTACACCTTCCCCCCCCCACCTCCCAGTACTCTGTACACATCCCCCCCCCCAACCTCCCAGTACTCTGTACACCTTCCTCCCCCTCACCTCCCCGTACTCTGTACACCTTCCCCCCCCCACCTCCCCATACTCTGTACACCTTCCCCCCCACCTCCCCGTACTCTGTACACATTTCCCCCCCCCAACCTCCCAGTACTCTGTACACCTTCCCCCCCCCCCCACCTCCCCGTACTCTGTACACCTTCCCCCCCACCTCCCCGTACTCTGTACACCTCCCCCACATCCCCGTACTCTGTACACCTCCCCGTACTCTGTACACCTTCCTCCCCCCCACCTCCCCATACTCTGTACACCTTGCTCTCCCACCCACCTCCCCGTACTCTGTACACCTTCCCCCCACCTCCCCGTACTCTGTACACCTTTCCCCCACCTCGCCGTACTCTGTACACCTCCCCCCCACCTCCCTGTACTCTGTACACCTTCCCCCCCACCTCCCCGTACTCTTTACACCTTACCCCCCCACCTCGCCGTACTTGTACACCTCCCCCCCCACCTCCCTGTACTCTGTACACCTTCCCCCCCACCTCCCCGTACTCTGTACACCTTCCCCCCCACCTCCCCGTACTCTGTACACCTTCCCCCCACCTCCCCGTACTCTGTACACCTTCCCCCCCACCTCCCTGTACTCTGTACACCTTACCCCCCCACCTCCCCATACTCTGTACACCTTCCTCCCCCCACCTCCCCGTACTCTGTACACCCCCCCACCTCCCCGTACTCTGTACACCTTCCCCCCCCCCCCACATCCCCGTACTCTGTACACCTTCCTCCACCCCCCCCCCACCTCCCCATACTGTGTACACCTTCCTACCCCCCACCTCCCCATACCCCTCCCCCCACCTACGGTGTACACCTTCCTCCCTGGGGAGCAGAGAGAGAGAGAGGATTGAGCAGCACAGGATCAGCAGAGCTGGGAGGCCAGTGAAGGAGAAACTAGAAGACAGCACACGTGGTGTGCAACATGGGAATGCTATAGTAGAAGGTGAGCAGGGAACAGAGAGAGAGAGGACTGAGAAGCAGAGGATCAGCAGAGCTGGGGGACTGGTGCAGGAGAAACTAGCAGATGTCAGCATGGGAGCAATATAGCGAGAGGTGAGCGGGGACTGGAGAGACAGGTGGAACAGCAAATAAGAAGATCAGCAGAGCAGGGAGTTACTACTGAGCAGGTGGATCAGCAAAGCTGGGAGCTACTACTGAACGGGGGGAACCAGCAGAGCTGGGGGCTACTACTGAGCGGAGGGGATCAGCAGAGCTGGGGGCTACTACTGAGCGGGGGGATCAGCAGAGCTGGGGGCTACTACTGAGCGGGGGAGATCAGCAGAGCTGGGGGCTACTACTGAGTGGGGCATCAGCAGAGCTGGGAGTACTACTGAGCAAGTGATCTGCTGAACGAGGGTACCAATGAGCTGGGGATCTGCTGAACGAGGGTACCAATGAGCTGGGGATCTCCTGAACGAGGGTACTATAAAGTTAGGGATCTGCTGAACAAGGGTACTAATGAGCTGGGGATCTGCTGAATAAGGGTACTATAAAGTTAGGGATCTGCTGAACAAGGGTACTAATGAGCTGGGGATCTGCTGATGGGGGGGTACTACTGAGCTGAGGTTCTACTAGGCCCCTTTAAAACAAATTGAAAATCAATGCACATACAGGGCATCTGCCAAGCTACATTAAAGCTTCATAAGAGCATCACAAACACATCAAACAAGCATGTTGAAGTGGTAGATGCATTAATGCTTAACTTCAACAGTCGGGGCAAATTGTAAATGAGCCCTTACAGTGGTAATTAAAATTGCAACAAGCCAGGTAGACCCAGGCTTATTTCCTGGCTGGAGGACGTCCAGCATCTTTTAGCCCCCTGGTGCCTCGCCTGCAGCTGGAAGACCACATGTGGCCCTTTGGTGTTCGAAGTGGCGGCCCTTGGGCCCCAACAGTCGGTAGAGGACGCATCGATTTGTAAAGCGTCCCTTAATTGTAGTAAACTCCAGCGGTCTTGTGCAACATGTCCCTAGTCCCTGACAGTCACCTATAGAACCGCTTCAGTCTCCAACCACTCCTGCAGAACAATCTCTGACCATTTCCTTCAGTAAGTCTTCAGGCCGGGACAATGTTCTGGAGCGTTACATGGAATAAATATTATATGCGGCCCATTGGAGACACTAGGGGGCAGCATTTAGGACCCCTTTCCTTTGTAAGTTGACAAGCACTGTTGTAGCCCTTCCCTCTTTCCAGCCTGGCTGGATTTCAGTTCTTTCGGCAATGCAGCCGGCCGAGGAAACGCCCTCCACTCCTCCGCACTGACATCCACAGCAGCCGAATTTCACTCTCTCAATCAACATTGATCGTTTTTAATCCTTATTCTGCTAGCATTAGTAAATAGATAGGAAAGTATATTATATGTAACAGCTCAAGGGATGGATTAGGTGACACTATAAATATCTGGCACCTCATCCCTATTGAATAGATAAGGAGCAGCAACAGGATGATTGGGATTATAACGGTGCCCAAGATTGAGAAAAATAAATTTTGTATAAAAATAGAAAGCTTATTCATAAAATAGCAACACACATTGGGTTTAATAAAAAAGTATGATACAAATCACATTGAATCACTGGTGTCCATATATAGAAGCTACTTGATGTATCCCAACATGTTTCGCCAACGTTGGCTTCTTCAGGGGATTTCTAAGGACTGTCAATTCTCTTAAAGCTCCAGCGAGACATCAAATAAGTCACCAAGTAAGTCCACAAAATGGCGGGGAGGCTCTGTACGATCACAGGGGATACATGGGGACCAGGGAATACTCTGATATAGACACTGATTAGTGCAGGGGTGACTAGCTGCGATTGTGCATACGTGGTGCTGTCATATAACAACCACTCTCATTTGCAGCAAAAAATCATAATGGTTGCCCCTGCCTTCCGGCACCATGTATGACAGCACCATGTATGACAGCACCATGTATGCATGATCTCAGCTAGTGCTGGCGCCCCTGCACTAATCAGTGTCTATATCAGAGTTTTCCTGGCACCCCCATGTATCCCCTGTGATCGTACAGAGCCTCCCCTCCATTTTGTGGACTTGCTTGGTGACTTTTTTGATGTCTCTCTGGAGCTTTAAGAGAATTGGTGGTCCTTAGAAATCCCCTGAAGAAGCCAATGTTGGCGAAACATGTTAGGATACAACATCAAGTACTGATCACCTTCTATATATGGACACCAGTGATTCAATGTGGTTTGTATCATACTCTGATATTTTTATTGAACCCAATATGTGTTGCTATTTTATGAATAAACTTTCTATTTTTATACAAAAAAGAAAAATTCTCAATCTTCCTGTTGCTGCTACTTTATATTATATGTACTTGTTTTAAACATTTTTTTTTACACTTCTTCAGTTACTTCCTGGTTTCTGGCTTAGGCCAAAATGATGTCACACATCCCAGGAGTCTTACTAACAGACACTGAAACTCATCTCATAATATTTCCTCCCCCGCGTGCCTCTTCCCCTGACTTCTCTGTCAAGATCAATAGCACAACCGTCCACCCATCCCCCCATGCCAGGGTGCTGGGGGTAATCCTGGACTCTGAAATCTCCTTTCGGCTCCACATCCAATCACTGTCCAAATCTCGCCGCCTCAATCATTGCAACATCTCCAGAATTCTCCCCTTTCTAACCAATGACACCACAAAGCTTCTAATCCACCCCCTGGTCATCTCTCGCTTCGACTACTGCAACTCCCTCCTCATTGGCTCACCTTTACATAGACTGTGCCCCCTTCAGTCCATTATGAATGCTGCTGCCAGACGCATCCACCTTACAAACCACTCGGCGTCTGATACCCCTCTCTGCCAATCCCTCCACTGACCTCCATTCAGTGTCCTCCACCCTTCTCTACCAATCCCTCCACTGACCTCCATTCAGTGTCCTCCACCCCTCTCTACCAATCCCTCCACTGGTCTCCATTCAGTGTCCTCCACCCCTCTCTACCAATCCCTCCACTGGCCTCCATTCAGTGTCCTCCACCCCTCTCTACCAATCCCTCCACCGACCTCCATTCAGTGTCCTCCACCCCTCTCTACCAATCCCTCCACTGGCCTCCATTCAGTGTCCTCCACCCCTCTCTACCAATCCCTCCACCGACCTCCATTCAGTGTCCTCCACCCCCCTCTACCAATCCCTACACTGGTCTCCATTCAGTGTCCTCCATCCCTCTCTACCAATCCCTCCACTGGCCTCCATTCAGTGTCCTCCACCCCTCTCTACCAATCCCTCCACCGACCTCCATTCAGTGTTCTCCACCCCTCTCTACCAATCCCTCCACTGGCCTCCATTCAGTGTCCTCCACCCCTCTCTACCAATCCCTCCACCGACCTCCATTCAGTGTCCTCCACCCCCCTCTACCAATCCCTACACTGGTCTCCATTCAGTGTCCTCCATCCCTCTCTACCAATCCCTCCACTGGCCTCCATTCAGTGTCCTCCACCCCTCTCTGCCAATCCCTCCACTGAACTCCATTCAGTGTCCTCCACCCCTCTCTGCCAATCCCCTCACTGAGCTCCATTCAGTGTCCTCCACCCCTCTCTGCCAATCCCCTCACTGAGCTCCATTCAGTGTCCTCCACCCCTCTCTGCCAATCCCTCCACTGGTCTCCATTCAGTGTCCTCCACCCCTCTCTACCAATCCCTCCACTGGTCTCCATTCAGTGTCCTCCACCCCTCTCTACCAATCACTCCACTGACCTCCATTCAGTGTCCTCCACCCCTCTCTACCAATCCCTCCACTGATCTCCATTCAGTGTCCTCCACCACTCTCTACCAATCCCTCCACTGGCCTCCATTCAGTGTCCTCCACCCCTCTCTGTCAATCCCTCCACTGATCTCCATTCAGTGTCCTCCACCACTCTCTGCCAATCCCTTCACTGAGCTCCATTCAGTGTCCTCCATCCCTCTCTACCAATCCCTCCACTGGCTTCCATTCAGTGTCCGTCACCCCTCTCTGCCAATCCCTCCACTGACCTCCATTCAGTGTCCTCCACCACTCTCTGCCAATCCCTTCACTGATCTCCATTCAGTGTCCTCCACCCCTCTCTGCCAATCCCTCCACTGACCTCCATTCAGTGTCCTCCACCCCTCTCTACCAATCCCTCCACTGACCTCCATTCAGTGACCTCCACCCCTCTTTGCCAATCCCTCCACTGACCTCCATTCAGTGACCTCCACCCCTCTCTGCCAATCCCTCCACTGGATCCATTCAGTGTCCCCCACCCCTCTCTGCTAATCCCTCCACTGGTCTCCATTCAGTGTCCTCCACCCCTCTCTACCAATCCCTCCACTGGTCTCCATTCAGTGTCCTCCAGCCCTCTCTGCCAATCCCTCCACTGGTCTCCATTCAGTGTCCTCCACCCCTCTCTACCAATCCCTCCACTGGTCTCCATTCAGTGTCCTCCAGCCCTCTCTGCCAATCCCTCCACTGGTCTCCATTCAGTGTCCTCCAGCCCTCTCTGCCAATCCCTCCACTGGTCTCCATTCGGTGTCCTCCAGCCCTCTCTACCAATCCCTCCACTGGACTTCATTCAGTGTCCTCCAGCCCTCTCTGCCAATCCCTCCACTGACCTCCATTCAGTGTCCTCCACCACTCTCTGCCAATCCCTTCACTGATCTCCATTCAGTGTCCTCCACCCCTCTCTGCCAATCCCTCCACTGACCTCCATTCAGTGTCCTCCACCCCTCTCTACCAATCCCTCCACTGACCTCCATTCAGTGACCTCCACCCCTCTTTGCCAATCCCTCCACTGACCTCCATTCAGTGACCTCCACCCCTCTCTGCCAATCCCTCCACTGGATCCATTCAGTGTCCCCTACCCCTCTCTGCTAATCCCTCCACTGACCTCCATTCAGTGACCTCCACCATTCTCTGCCAATCCCTCCACTGGATCCATTCAGTGTCCCCCACCCCTCTCTGCCAATCCCTCCACTGGATCCATTCAGTGTCCCCCACCCCTCTCTGCTAATCCCTCCACTGGTCTCCATTCAGTGTCCTCCACCCCTCTCTACCAATCCCTCCACTGGTCTCCATTCAGTGTCCTCCAGCCCTCTCTGCCAATCCCTCCACTGGTCTCCATTCAGTGTCCTCCACCCCTCTCTACCAATCCCTCCACTGGTCTCCATTCAGTGTCCTCCAGCCCTCTCTGCCAATCCCTCCACTGGTCTCCATTCAGTGTCCTCCAGCCCTCTCTGCCAATCCCTCCACTGGTCTCCATTCAGTGTCCTCCACCCCTCTCTACCAATCCCTCCACTGGTCTCCATTCAGTGTCCTCCAGCCCTCTCTGCCAATCCCTCCACTGGACTTCATTCAGTGTCCTCCACCCCTCTCTGCCAATCTTTCCACTGGTCTCCATTCAGTGTCCTCCACCCCTCTCTACCAATCCCTCCACTGGTCTCCATTCAGTGTCCTCCACCCCTCTCTACCAATCCCTCCACTGGTCTCCATTCAGTGTCCTCCAGCCCTCTCTACCAATCCCTCCACTGGACTTCATTCAGTGTCCTCCACCCCTCTCTGCCAATCTTTCCACTGGTCTCCATTCAGTGTCCTCCACCCCTCTCTACCAATCCCTCCACTGGTCTCCATTCAGTGTCCTCCAGCCCTCTCTGCCAATCCCTCCACTGGTCTCCATTCAGTGTCCTCCAGCCCTCTCTACCAATCCCTCCACTGGACTTCATTCAGTGTCCTCCACCCCTCTCTGCCAATCTTTCCACTGGTCTCCATTCAGTGTCCTCCACCCCTCTCTACCAATCCCTCCACTGGTCTCCATTCAGTGTCCTCCAGCCCTCTCTGCCAATCCCTCCACTGGCTGCCACTCAACCAATCTATAAAATTCAAGATACTAACAATAACTTACAAAGCCATCCACAACCTGGCCCCCAGGTACATCACTAACCTAGTCTCATAATACCAATCAAATCGTCCTCTTCACTCCTCCCAAGACCTCCTGCTCTCTAGCTCCCTGTTCACCTCCTCCAATGCTTTCCTCCAGGACTTCCCCAGAGCCTCTCCCATCCTCTGGAACTCCCTACCCCAATATGTCCGACTATCTCCTACTTTGTTCACTTTCAGACAATCCCTGAAAACTCATCTCTTCAGAGAAGCCTGTCTGGCCCCCACCTAACTGTACATTTGATTTCTGCACATCCCCCACCAGTTATTACCTTTTGTATCTCTTGACCCTCCCTCCTAGATTGTAAGCTCTAACGAGCAGGGCCCTCTGATTTCTCCTGTATTGAGGTGTATTGCAGTTGTATTGTCTACCCTCAAGTAAAGTGCTGCGTAAACTGTCGGTGCTATATAAATCCTGTATAACAATAATCAGTAACAACTGGATGTTGATTTAGAAGGGTGGGTGTATTTCGTCCATGGGGTCCATATTTTAAGAAATTTTCCGTGTGAATCTAAAAGGCTACTGGAGAGATTTTCATTAATCAAAAAGGGGGAGGGGATTTTTTTAAGTGGAGTTCCTCTTCAATCCTTCACACAAGGTCAATGGAAAATCAGCGTGAACGCATGAACACTGCGTCTTCATCATCTTCGTAATCTCAAAAGCAATCGATTTTTTCCTGAAACTTTGTCTCATAGTGGCTGTATTTAACTTTCCTCCGAGTCCGTCTGTAATTCCATGTATACAGACGTTGGATTTGTGGGGGGCGCCTGCAATGAAGGGGTTAACTGTCCCATGAATATTGTATACACGGGGTCCTGAGGGACGCTCCAGTCTGTTAGAGGGGGGCTGGATGCCAATTATAGGTTAACACCCACTACACAGACCCGGACACCTCGTCAATGATTAGTAAAGAGCGGCCAATTATCAGGAGTGACTGCCGCCTGCACAAGTGTGACAGTGCGATCCCGGCATGCATAATTCAAACATATGAATATTCTGAATGCAGCCAATGAGGGGCCCCGGTGTCCTGCCGGTCGTATGTCTCAAGCTCTGAAGGGTCTCCATAATATTCAAGAGCTAGTGTCTGTAAAAGAATTTTAATAACTTTTTAAGCAATATTAAACCCAAAACAAAAAAAAAAAAAAACACTATATTGCCAAAAGTATTGGGACACCTGCCTTTACATGACTTTTAATGACATCCCAGTCTTAGTCCGGAGGGTTCAATATTGAGTTGGCCCTTTGCAGCTATAACAGCTTCACCTCTTCTGGGAAGGCCGTCCACAAGGTTTAGGAGGGTGTCTATGGGAATGTTTGACCATTCTTCCAGAAGAGCATTTGTGAGGTTCAGGCACTGATGTTGGATGAGAAGGCCTGGCTCGCAGTCTCTTTAATGCCCTGTACACACGATCTGACTTTTCAGCAGACTAGACTTTCCGGTTCTTCTGCCGGGCTCCTCTGCTATCTTCTGCTCTTTTGCTAGCGGTGGCCTGGCTTTCTCCTTCGTCATCTTCGAGCGTCATGGAAAGAAGGAAAGAAAGAAAGAAAGAAGTGCAATAGTGTGGCAGAAAATCTGACGGGGGGGGGGGGGGGGATAACTAACTGCCTCTGACATCACTAATACCCTGCCTTATAAAGAGTGGGTTGCTGGTGTAATAACTGTAGATAGCTATGTACGGCGTGGGGTCCCCCCCAGAGTCCATATCAGACCCTTATCCGAGCATGCAGCCCAGCCAGTCAGGAAAGGGGGTGGGGATGAGCGAGCGCCCCCCTTCTGAGCCATACCAGGCTGCGTGCCCTCAACATGGGGGGGATGCTTTGACCCCGCCCATTGTCCCTATATAAGTCTCCGCGCAACACGTCCCTGTCATTACGGCCAGAGACAGTGTCGAGCCAACATCTCAAGGAAGAAGAAGAGAAGGCGGTGACAGTGGCAACAGAAGACCGGGCCACCGCCAGTAAAAGAGCTGGGAGAAGGAGCGGAGGCCCGGCAAGAAGAACCGAAGAGGGGGACAAGACCCCCAAAGTCGGAAGAAGGGGCGGCGACAGAAGACCGGGCCAACGCTAGTAAAAGAGCTAAAGGAAGAAAGCGGAGGCCTGGCAAGAAGAACCGAAGAGGGGGACAAGACCCCCGAAGAGGGGGACAAGACCACCGAAGTCAGAAGAAGACCCCCGGGCGGCGACGGAGAAGAAAGCCAGGCTCCTCCGCTAGTAAAAAAGCTAGCAGAAGATAGCGGAGGAGTCCGGCGAGAAGACCCACCAAGACGGAAGAAGACCCCCGGAGCTGTGCAATAAATTATTTTAAACCCTTGTGTTGTGTTTTTTTTTTTTTTTTTACAGGTGAATGGGTAGGGGTACATTGTACCCCATACTCATTCACATAGGGTAGGGGGCCGGTATCTGGGGGCCCTCTTATTAAAGGTTAAAGGGGGCTCCCGGAATCCGATAAGCCCCCTGCCCGCAGACCCAGATAACCAACGGCCAGGGTTGTTGGGAAGAGGCCCTTGTCCTCATCAAGATGGGGACAAGCACCCCCATGTTAAGGGCACGTGGCCTGGTACGGCTCAGGATGGGGGGGGGGCGCTCGCTCGTCCCCACCCCCTTTCCTGACCAGCCGGGCTGCATGCTCGGATAAGGGTCTGATATGGACTCTGGGGGGGGGGGGCCACGCCGTTTTTTTCGGCGTAGGGCTTCCCCTTTAAGTTCATACCAGGTGACGGGGCCAGCGACGTGCCAATCTCGCCGCCAAAGGAGGCGACATTGACCTCCCTCGCTAGTCCCGTCTACCTGGAGCCGCGTTCAAAATTAACAGACTTTCCTCCGTGTGTGGGCAAGTCCGTTCATTTCCGCTGGACAGTCTGATCGTGTGTACGCGGCATTAGTCCGCCGGACTTTTGGGGAAAAAAAAAAGTCCACCGGATCCCACACACGGGCGGATTGTCCGGCGGACTCTGGTCCGTCGGATAGTTTGATGGTGTGTACGCGGCAAAAGAGGAAGTAAAACCCATCAACAGTTTATTAATACAGACAAAGACGTACTCATATTCAGTCTGTTAATACAGAGCTTTGGATAAAAAAAAAAACACACATAGCCACCAATCAGGATATACCTCATCAGGATATACCAATGATATACCTCATACTATATAAACCGGATGGCGTCGCAAGATGGCTTCGCTCCAGATGATGTCCCAGTGACGAAATGCGTATGGTGGGGCTAACAGCGTCATTGCATCACTTCCGGTTTCCAGCCATGGAACGCAAACCGCCCCCGGCTTCCTGTTTTCCTAGTGCAGCATTTTTCCACTAGAGGATACCATAAGTGTTTTATGTTTGTTGTCATACATGATTTATTATCACAGCAGTCAGTTGCTTTTAGCATTGTGGTTTGTTTTTTTTGCATAGGAGGAACACATATCTATCAAGGGTTTGGATTGTTCACCAATTTGTATTCCAGTAGTATCACACAAGGTTGTAGCTATAATCACTCAGATCATTTGCATATTTTAACTTTTATTTGACTTGTTTTTTTTGTATTATCTGAACAGTTATTACACCAGCAACCTGCTCTTTACAAGCCAGGGGTTTATAACACTCCACACTAGAACAGCGCCATTTCTACCCTCCTATTTTCCACAATCATTGGCTGAAACCCGCTGATCGGCTTGCGCTGTGATGAAACGCGCCCCCCCCCCCTGCTCGTAAAGTTAGATTCACGTGTATATATATATATATATATATATATATATATATATATATATATATATATATATATATATATGTGATTCTGCACAGCGGGCCCTCATTGTAGTAGTAAAGCTAAAGTGTGCGGTTGGTAAATGGTTATTTCTTCGGGGGGGGGGGGGGGGGCACGGCATGCATAAAATCCTTCTCCAGCCCCAAAACTCAAATGAGATCTTCTCTCTACCTTGTTTCTGTGGTGTCCAGCTTTCACAACCCTAACTGACAACTGAGAAAATGAGTCCATAGCCATCCCTTACTCCAGTGATGGTGAACCTCGGCACCCCAGATGTTTTGAAACTACATCTCCCATGATGCTCAACTACACTGCAGAGTGCATGAGCATCATGGGAAACGTAGTTCTAAAACATCTGGGGTGCCAAGGTTCACCATCACTGCCTTACTCTATCCAAAGAAAAAAAAAGGGTTTTGCCTATAGTTTTATTTTACTTATCTGAACCTGAGAAGGAAAGGTCCTGAGAGCAGAAAGCAGAGCCAGACACCAGAGAAAACCTCCCTTTCCAATGGGAACAGCGGCCAGTAGGGATGCCATCACTGGACAAGGTGGTGAGGAGCGGGTGGGACTTGATTCCAAGCCAGGACTGACATTATTATTATACAGAATTTATATAGCGCCATCAGTTTACGCAGCACTTTACAGCATAAAAAGGAGACAATACAGTTACAAAACTAAATAATAAATAAAATACAAGAGGATTAAGAGGGCCCTGCTCAGAAGAGCTTACAATCTAATAGGGTGGGGCAGGTGATACAAAAGGTTGTAACTGTGGGGAATGAGCTGATGGAAGGGGTAGAAGATTAGTTGGAGACGTGATCGGCTTTCCTGAAGAGATGAGTTTTCGGGGATTGCCTGAAGGTAGCAAGAGTAGAGGATAACACGACCAGTGGAGGTAGCGAGTCCCAGAGGATGGGAGAGGCTCTGGAGAAATCCTGGAGAGGAGCATGGGAGGAGGAGACGAGAGAGCGCGAGAGTAGGAGGTCTTGAGAAGAACGGAGATGACAGTTTGGGTGATATTTGGAGACAAGGTTGGTGATGTAGATCGGGGCAGAGTTGTGAATGGCTTTGTATGTTGTGGTTAGTACTTTGAATGTAATTTGCTGGGTGATCGGGAGCCAGTGTAGGGATTGGAGGAGAGGGTTGGCAGACACTGAGAGGTTGGTATGGTGGATAAGTCTGGCAGCAGCATTCATGATAGACTGAAGACATTCTTAGTAAAGGTCAGGGCTGGTGCTACCACTAGGCAAACTAGGCAGCAGTTTCCTAGGTCACCCAGCCACCGGTGTGCCTACTCTCTTCTCTCTGCAGCAAGCAACTAAGTCTCAGCATCAGCAGGCGGCCACCTCTCCATTCGCACATAGTGTCAGAGGCGCTGCAGCGGCGACTGTGTCCTGACTCCTGAATGAATGGAAGCAAGCAAACATTCATTGATGGGCACTGGTAGGCTGCATTGATGGGCACTGGTGAGGCAAACATTCATTGATGGGCGCTGGTGAGGCTGCATTCGATGGGCGCTTCATTAAAAAGGTTGTAAGTGTTGATGGAGGAATTGGCTGTTTTTCTCCCATTCAGCTCATGGGTTGAACAAGAGGAAATTGAGACATAATTAGAACCAGGATCAGGGACAGAAAACTGAAAATTGGATCAAATACTTACCGTAATTCTCCTTACCTGGTGCCAATCCATGGGAGTATACTTGTAGTTGTATGCTGCCATGTTGGCACCAGGAAAACTTTTTTTTGATAGACATGCTGCCCAAGATCGGAATCACAATGGGAAATTTATTTTCCAGGTGCTAACATGGCAGGACACCTGTGGTAATATGCTGCCATGGATTGGCGCCAGGACAGGAAAAATTACGGTAAGTATCTGATACAACTTTCCACTTTCAACGGTGCAAGGTGTCATCCTTATCCTTGCTTTACTGCCTAAAAAACAGAGATGAGCTTGGGTATCCTCTGAACTCATCTCTAGCCGAACTCTGAACTTGCCCTCTTTTTTTTATTTTTTTTATTCTTTATTTGTTCCAGATATGTCAAAAATTCAAGACCATAAATCGATCGCAAGATAGACTTAGTGCAGATTACATTACAATAAGAAAGAACGGTCATCGGCCACAAGTAGTCCTCCGTTTAACAACGGGGGAGCTAGCACTACTTCATAAACAGACTGATAAAGAAGCTTCTTCTCAAGTAATTTGATTGAGGAGTAGAGTCACCAGACACAGACATGGTTATAAGTTGTGTCCTATCACTATCCTGACCACCCTTTAAAGACCTCATCACACTCTTTTTTTTTTTTTTTTTTTACACCAATGAGCTCCAGGAGAGGATGGGGGCAATAAAAACTGGTTGTTGGATTTTAGTGAAATTTTCCATTTCCCATGCAGGGCTCCATCCCTGACCCCATGTGGTTGTGATTGGCCAATAACCAGGCACCATGCTCTCACATGGTAGAGGGTGTCACAGGCTCCTCCATACCTGGAAGCATGAGATATATTTTACTTCCCTCTTGGCAGACAAAAGGAGTGGAGCGGGAGTGAGGAAAGGTGAATATATGCTACTGGGGGAGTGGGGTAGTTAAGTGCTTCTTTTCCTTAGTCCCCCGTGGCCATTTTTGACCAATGGAGTTGCAGGTTGGCATTCTGTTATTTTTTCCCTCATTGGAACTCTGTTGATATCAGGGGCGGACTGACCATTCGAGCACACGGGCACTGCCCGAGGGCCCCATGCCACTAAGGGGCCCCACCAGGGTTGTCAGCCTCAATAAAACCAGGGACAGTATTTAAAAATCTGTTTTTATTTAAAAATCCCAAGATTATGGCTGCCCCGCCTCTCCAGTACCTTTTCAATGTGTGTATGTGTATTCTATGTGTGTATACTGTGTGTGTATATTGTGTGTCTGTGTGTGTATACTGTATGTGTATACTGTGTGGCCCCATAATCTATTGCCTGGGGGCCCAATAATCTCCTATTGCCTGGGGGCCCCATAATTTCCTTTTGCCCGGGGGGCCCATAATCTTCTCCTATTGCCTGGGGGCCCATAATCTTCTCCTATTGCCCGGGGGCCCCATGAGTTGTCAGTCCGCTCCTGGTTGATATGTTTCAAATATCTGTAGCACCTTCCCAGATAGGTTCTAGGATTGGGTAAATTTAGTTTGGGATCACTGTACTCTGTGCAATTGTGTTTGATTACTCTGGTCTGTTCTGTATTTCAGTGGTTTGAGAATTGACTGCTTCCCCCTGGTTGGTCCATAAATCTGGAAGTTAGTGGGCAGGAAGATGTCTAAACATCAGCTGAATATTTATGCAGCCCTGGCCAATCCCTGGAGAGAGGTGCCCATATGCTGGCTGGGAGTAGGCATAAATACTCTGATGCCTCATACACACGATCGGAATCTCCTGCCAACAAAACCGTGGAATTTTGTCCGAAGGGTGTTGGCTCAAACTTGTCTTGCATAAACACGGTCACACAAATGTTGGCCAACAATTACAAACGTAGCGACATACTAGACGTACTACGTGGTTTTTCAGCTCTTTAGCGCCACCCTTTGGGCTCCTTCTGCTAATTTCGTGTTAGTAGAAGTTTGGCGAGTGTTGATTTGTGCTTTTATTTTCACGTTTTTCATTTAGCGCTTTTCAGTTCGTGCTTTTCAGTTCGTTTCTGAACGGCCGTTCATCAACCAGACATGTTGCAGAATTGGAGGAGATAATGTGTTATTTATTATTGGCCTTGGAGTTATTGCTTTGACGTTATTTTTTTGGTTGAATAATGATTTGATTTTGTATGTTATCTATATTTTTGGATGCATAGAATGCACTTTTTGGTTAAGTTCAATTGGCAGATATCATGTCTAATTTTTTATTTTATTTAGGGCACAATAAAAAAAATGTGGAGAATAATACTTGGCTGTGTGTTTTACTTCAAATGACAGTTTGGGAGTCGGCAGTTACATAAAAAAAAAAGAATGTAAAATTCACAAGGGACACCAACATAATTGTATCTTTGTCCTTAAAAACTATGGGCTAAGGGTAAAAAAAAAAAAATTATAAAAAAAAGCATAATAATATTATTCTTGATATCACTAGAAAAAAAAAAGCCTTTTAAAATTAAAATTAGTTTGCAATAACTCCATCAGTATCACCAGCAAAGCAGCTTCATTATTACCTCATTAAAGAAGAGAATTGTGCGCTGCATTTCCAGATCTCATAATTTGCCACGTCAGGAATGTTAATTCTCCATTACAAACGCTCGTTTACAAGACCGACCACTTCTGCTTCCGAGCAATGTGTGTTTGTACTTTGGACTTTTGTCCGACGGACTTGTGTAACACGATCGGAAAATCCGACAACACACATTTGTCCGCGGAAAATTTGAAGATATGCTAGCCAACATTTGTTTGCGGAAAGTCTGACAACAATTGTCCAATTGTGGAGCGTACACACGGTCGGATTTTCCACCAACAGCCTGACATCCAACATTTCCCGTCGGAAAATACGATCATGTGTACGGGGCTTGAGACTGAGAGCGGCCTGGTCTTTTTCTCAGAGGAGGCGATCACAACCTAGGGGGGCTGTTAACCCACAGTAGGCCATTCTGCCATGTGCCCGAGGGGTGTTGAGGTCTCAGCGTGGCTAGCTGGAGACTTGCTTGGCTGAGAGGGGCTGTCATCTGAGGATCTAATCTAGTACCACAGGGTGGAAATGTCTGGAGGGTATTGGAAGAGGGCAACCAACTTTTGTGAGTACAGACTGGTGAGAGAGATCCTAGAGCAGTGATGGAGAACCTTGGCACCCCAGATGTTTTGGAACTACATTTCCCATGATGCTCAACTACACTTCAGAGTGCCTGAGCATCATGGGAAATGTAGTTCCAAAACATCTGGGGTGCCGAGGTTCACCATCACTGTCCTAGAGACTGTGTATTGGTGCCATCCCTCTTAAGCCTCATACACACGATCGGACTTTGTACAAACTTTCCTGTGGATTTTTGTACAAAGGGCGTCGGCCGTGAACTTGTATTGCATACACACGGCAGGACTTTTTCAGCCAACTTTCACCAAATCATGTGGTTTTTCTGCTCTTTACCGCCACCTTTGGTCAACTTCTGTATTGTTGTCTGATCTTTTGCATTGGTTCTGAGCATGCCTGTTTGTACTTTGTACAAAAGTCCTATGGTTTTTTGTACACACGATCAGACTTTGCTCCATCTGACTTTTGTTGCCAGAAAGTTTGTCTGTTTGCACAGCCAACAAAAGTCAGATGAAAACCAAAAAAGTTTGTCCGATGGAGCGCACACACGGGTCGCATGTTGCTCCAAAACAGCTAATTTGCATGTCTGTTGTCAAAAAGTCTGATCGTGTGTATGGGCGTTAAGGGTTACTGGAATATCCTACCAGTACCCACCACTCATCCAATTTCTTACTAAAGCATTATGAAAAGCATACCCCTAGACTGGATCGTGAGCCTGAAGAGTGATTGGAACTGCGTGCTTGGCTATGAATAAACTACGGTAATAGGGAAAAGGGACCTTAGACATCTACTTAGCAGCTCCTGCGGGGGAGTAGCTCTACATATCCAACCAACGTTATACCCTTTTACAGCAAGTCATTATAGCAAACAGGGGCCCCATGTTCATGGCATCTATGTTGCTGCTGCCAATGTGTGACTGGAAGCCATGACACCTGATACAAAGGCAGAACACAACCAATGGCTGCACACCCTGTGGTGGCCTGACATCATCATTGCACATTGTCGGTCTTACTGAATAAGTCCGATTCCATCCCGTAGAATGGAGATAACAAGTTCAACCCCTAATACGACGTACCATGCAGCTGCTCCATTCGCCAACCTATCAGCATAAGGATGGGCGTAAATACCCATGCAATGTTTACATATGGGAGACGTTAATGGAAACGCTACAGGTAGGTGACACGCTCATCCGTGCTGGGATAATAACACCACGCATATCTGTGTGTGCCAACACATGCTGCAGCTGCTATCAGAAGCGGCAGATGTGCCCAACGTGTTCTGTGTGCCAAGTAGATCCTCGCCTCGAAAAAAAAAAAAAACGGTGCGCCGTGCCAAGTCCTCGCTCATCTGCTGCTGACACATGCTTTGGTAACTCAAGCAGTTTTCTTCTCACAATCAGATTTCCACATTGATACACACAACAGGGGCTGGGAAAAACCCCGGCGTCCCCACAGGGAACAGCTGATGCTGGGGAATCCCATCGAGCTTTGCGGCCAATGTGATAATGGGAACCATGCGCCTACTACAGTCATGCATAAGAGCATTTCCATCGCGGAGGAGCATGCCAACGCACAAGGCCGAAGCCTGAAGAAGCTCAGGTCATAGAGGCCCGGGGTGACCTTTAATATCATTCTGTGCTACTGTAGATTGTGAATTTATTTTATTACTTGTTGCAGGCTTTTATATAGTGCCAACAATTTACACGGCACTTTACATGCTGTACATTCCCACCACTCCCTACCCTCAAAAAGCTCACATAGCTCACGAATGTAATTTTGAACTGGAGCCATTTAACCAACATAGCTTGTCTTTGGAGTGTGGGAGGAAACCGGAGTACTCATAGGAAACCCACGCAAACACAGGGAAAACATACAGACTCCATCCAGGTAGTGTCCTGGCCAGGCTTCAAACTGAGCACCCCAGTGTTGCAAGGCAGAAGCTCTAACCTTCAAACCATTGTGCTGCCCAGTAGGCCAAAGTGTCTGAAAGGAAAGTGCTTGTGTTGTCCATAACAACTTCAATTTATAGTATTTATCATTATGCATGCAGCGCTACCCCCATAGGAGCTGCTGGATAGGATGGATCCTGTTCTTTGCCTCAACCCTCTTAAGGATCTTAGCCTCTCTGACACACCAGGTTGAGTATACACACATAAAATATCACAAGAAATCACTGAAAGTAATACTTAGTATCCATAAGTAGTGCTATATCACTGAAAAAGGGGCACCAAACCAGGTGCTAGTCCTAGACCCACTGGGTGGGCACTGTCCAAAAGAAAAGCAGGATGGCCGCGGAGGGGGCAGGGAGACTAAGAGGGCTTTCAGAATAACTTTTATGAGAGGGAAAGTCCCTTGAGCTGTTCTAATGCCGGCTATTATTGGGGCCCTTTGAGAGCGTCTTTGTACTTGACAACAATCCTAGTTACCCTGCATGCAGTGTAGGTATGGTATAGTTTCGGCACAGGTGAGAGGTAGATGTGATTCAGATGTGGTAAAGGTTTGGTATAATGCAGTATAGGGCTGGTATAGGTGCAGTCTAGTGTTGGAATAAGTGTGGTATAGAGTGCAGTGTGGGTGTGGTATGGATTGGGTGCACTTGGTGTCCTGCTCTGAGTGGCTCAATCCTTGCAAGCAGTATCAGCAGTGGGCCAATAGCCCTCTCAACAGTTCTCAGGATGCTGCAGTGACCTCTTGTTGTAGAAGGGGGGACCCCTCTGTCTCTCCCTAGAGGCCTCTGGTGATCAGGGGTGGGAAGCAGAGGGTGAGTGGACCCTCAACTCTTCCTGCGGCACCTGTGCGTGGTGCTGCGCTGCCCCCAGGTATCCTCACTCCCAGGCTCAGGCTTGGATCTCCGCTGGTATGGTCTCCCGATGACAAACAAACATCCAGACAGAGGGGCTAGCTATCTCTAACTCCCAAGAGGAACAGCTTTCTCTGGCAGTTTAATAAAAATCATCTCTCCACTCCTCCTACTGCACAGTGCCTATTGGGATCTGTATTGTAAGAAGTTCAATCGTCCCATTGTATATCTGCCCTCTCATATTACAACTCCCAGGTGTAGCACTAACCCCCGAAGGAGCTGCTGAATTTTTCTGGGCTTACAGATTACCTCCTCCAGCTCGTACTCGTTGTCCTTGTCTAGGGGTTCCCAGGGTTGATGACCCAGTAACTGTAGAGACCGACACTCGAATTCCTTGTTAGGATTTTTATTTTGCATAAAACGATTGAACAAACTCAGTCTCTAAGTTGGGAATAGAGGGTATCAGGGTAAAGTTTAGCCCAGGTGCTCGGAACTGCTGACTTCAATTAAAGTCTCTTTCTATGTACACAGTCCAGGGAACAGCGGCTCGCAACTGGATTCTTTAACTGTTGGATAACTCCTTACGTTTTGGGTTTAGCAGCCAACAGGTAATTCTAGCTTTTCAAAGTCTCTCACACAGACTTGGTTGGAAACTTAGTTACAACTGGAAGGATAGAAGTAGGAACCTTTCTTACTGTACCAGAATCTTTCAGCCGGTCCGGCGATACTGTAAGAAATGTGGATTCAATCAATGTCCATGGCAGCTCAGCTTCCAGGCTCTTACCAAGCAGCCAGCCTTGTGCCTGGCTCTCTTACCCAAGAGTCGTCCCCTGGTCGTGTGTGGAGTTGCTGGGCCTCTCCAAAACCGAGACGGCACAGGAACACCTTAGAACCCTCCTTCCAGTTACTGCGCCACGGACTAGCCAGTTCCAAGGCTTGGAAACGGATGGATCCGCACCCCAGGCCATGAGGGCCCCCAGGGGCTGGCCAGGAGGACCAGGACCATGGAGTCAGCAACAACTTCTGGACCGGAACCCCGAACTTCAGCACCTTAAGTACCCTTTCCCGGTTGACGCAGTGAGACAAACGCGCCCACTGATTGGTTCCAAGATAGAGATTGGTACCCAATGCGTCCAACCAGACTGCGTTCTAAAGCCTCCCACAGGTGTACAACCCCACCTATGACCAGGCAGAACTTCTATACAGCCCAGCCAAACTGATGCCAAAGTACAATTTAGCACAATTAGTCCCAAAACGCACTACAGTTTTGAGCAAAAACTAAAATTTAAACACATAGCTCATACTCATTAGGAGTACCGGCGCTACACAGGATTGACAGCGCTCGCCATAGAAGTCTATGGGATTGCTTGGCTTTAGTTCTCTCCCTGCTGGCTGGAGGAGAATGGTACAACATAACATCAGCATCTACAGTAATGTCCCATACACACGATCAGAAATTCCATCAGAAAAAAACGTGGATGTTTTTTCTAATGGAATTTCTGATCGTGTATATGGGGCATTACTGTAGATCAGTGATGGCGAACCTCGGCACCCCAGATGTTTTGGAACTACATTTCCCATGATGCTCATGCACTCTGCAGTGTAGATGAGAATCATGGGAAATGTAGTTCCAAAACATCTGGGGTGCCAAGGTTCGCCACCGCTGCTGTAGATGCTGATGTTATGTTGTACCATTCTCCTCCAGCCAGCAGGGAGAGAACTAAAGCCAAGCAGGCCCATAGAACTCCGCTCAAGCTTGCCTTGCATACACAGTCACACTAAAGTTCTCTGAACTTTCGACCGTCGAGAACGCGGTGATGTACAACACTACGATGAGCCGAGAAAATGAAGTTCAATGCTTCCAAGCATGCGTCAAATTGTTTCCGAGCATGCGTGATTTTTTTGCACATACGAATTGCATACAGACTAACGCATTTTCCGATAGGAACTTTTTCCGACCGAAAAATAGAGAACCTGCTCTCAATATTTTGCTGGCTGGAATTCTGCCAGAAAAAAGTCTGATGGACCGTAAACACGGTCGGAATTTCTGACCAAAAGCTCACATTTTGATTGTGTGTACGGGGCATAAGTAGAGGGAGAGAGGAATAAAAGGCAATGTCTCCTTCTTCATATTGTTGTAGCCCAACATACTACATACTGTACATCTAGTGACCGGGCTGGACAAACCCCTAAAATCTTACAACTGCACTCTAACTTTGTTTTTTTTAACCTTTTATATGGTCAGTACCTCTTTGTCAGCAAAATCTCACTATCCCTGACGCCATAGAATTTTATATCACTTCCCAAACCGGACTGACTGGCATCTGAATTCTGCATTGATTTGTATACCCCTGCATTGTTCAGGAAGCAGGTCTAGCAATTAATTTTTCAACACAGCAGCAATTAATATCAATAATAAATACAATTAAATAATTAATAGCAAATAAAAATAGCTAATATTTACACATTACACATACCGGTAGCATGCAGAATTACGTTTTCTTTTCTCTGCCGACACATCATCTGAAATACAGGTGAATACAATTTCAGTCATCTCCATAGTAAGTAATTAGTGAGTATTGCTACAATTAACCACTTCAGCCCCGGACCATTTTGCTGGTCAAAGACCAGACCACTTTTTGCGATTCGGCGCTGCGTCGCTTTAACTGACAATTGCGCAGTCGCGTGACGTGGCTCCCAAACAAAATTGACGTCCTTTTTTTCCCACAAATAGAGCTTTCTTTTGGTGGTATTTGATCACCCCTGCGGTTTTTATTTTTTGCGCTATAAACAAAAATAGAGCGACAATTTTGAAAAAAAGCATTATTTTTTTACTTTTTGTTATAACAAATATCCCCCAAAAATATATAAAAAAACATTTTTTTCCCTCAGTTTAGGCCGATACGTATTCTACATATTTTTGGTAAAAAAAAATCACAATAAGCGATTATTGATTGGTTTGCGCAAAAGTTATAGCGTTTACAAAATAGGGGATAGTTTTATAGCATTTTTATTAATAATTTTTTATTATTTTTTTTTACTAGTAATGGCGGCGATCAGCGATTTTTATTGTGACTGCGACATTGTGGGGGACCCATCGGACATTTTTGACACATTTTTGGGACCATTGTCATTTATACAGTAATCACTGCTATATAAAGGCAGTGATTCCTGTGTAAATGACACTGGCAGTGAAGGGGTTAACCAGTGGGTGGCAGTGTAGGGGTTAAGTGTTCCTAGGGGTGTGTTACTAACTGTGGGGGGGGGTTGGGCTTTCATTTAGTGAACACTGATCTCTGCTCCAATCACATGGAGCAGAGATCAGCGTCACTAGTTGCTAGGCAGAATGGAGAAAAGCTGTTTACACAGCATTTCCTCCATTCAGCCGTCCCGTGAGACAATCGCGGGGATGCCCGCGGCGATCGAGTCCGCGGGTCCCGCGACCAGACCCACGGGGGTCCCGACCAGCGCGGGAGTGCGCCGCCGGTGGCGTGCTCCCGATGGCAGGGCGGCATTGAAGATTGGACATACATGTACGCCAATATGCCTGCCCGTGCCATTCTGTCGACGTACATCGTCGTGCGCTGGTCGGGAAGTGGTTAAAGTTCCAGCTTGGACCAATGTCAGTATGTATGTTCCATACCTGTGGGATCCCAATGGAAGCTGGAAATCACTGTAGCAGGCACCATGGATCTCCACTAGCTTCCAAGTTCTGTGCCAAATGACTGCCCGGCTGCATTGTGAACACAGGAGGTCATTTGCTTGCCACGGGCACCATTCAGGGTACATAACACTTTGCATTTTCCCAATGAAATCAAAGGGGTTGATTAGTAAAAATGGATAGTGCGAAATCTGGTGTAGCTATGCATGGTAGCCTTTAGGCTGTGACAAAAAAAAAAAAAACCCGGAAGCTGATTGGTTTCTATGCAGAGCTGCACAGGATTTTGCACTCTCCAGTTTTAGTAAATCAACCCCAAAGTGTTCTCCGATTGGACGAGGTAGAGATTGTGACATCACCACCCCGCCTCTCCACCTTGAACGTTTTGCACCTATTGAATGTTTTGCATTCATTTTCATCTCACTGCGGTCATCAATTCCGATGTTCCCAAAATGAACATTTTTCTAAAGAAATTCCACAAGTGTATGGCCATCTTAAGCTCTGACTCTTATGCCGCGTACACACGGTAGGAATTTCGGCTAGCAAAAGACGGATGAGAGCTTTTTCGACGGAAAAGGCGTCCGTGTGTACGCTCCATCGGAATTTTGCTGTCCCCGAAATTTCCGCCAGCAAAAGACTGAGAGCAGGTTCTCAGTTTTTCCAAACGGAAAAGGTTTCTATCGGAAATTCCAATCGTGTGTATGCAATTCCGACGCGCAAAAACTCACGCATGCTCAGATTCAACTACGAAATGGAAGCTACTGGTTACTAGGTATTGAAGTTCCTTTTTCTAGTCCCGTCGTACGTATTGTACTTCACCGCGTTCTTGGCGGTCGGAATTTGGTGTGACTGCATGTAGGCAAGACAGCTTGAGGGAAATCCCGTCTGGAAAACCATCAGAGCTTTTTCCGACCAAAATTCCGATCGTGCGTACGTGGCATTAGGCCCAAGATTAATTTATTGATCTTAATGATCATATCATAATGATTTACATTTTTATCAATTATCTTAAAGTGGTTGCAAACCCTCCCCCACAACTTTGTCCCATGTAAATTTGCATAAAAAAACCCTAATGAACACGGCTTGTAGATATCTCCTTACTTGCTTAGTATTGTTGTAATCCTTGTTGTTCTTTAGAATGAAGTCACTGAGCATGCCCAGATCTCCCCTGATTTAAGGCACACTCTCTATGTCTTATCTATCTGTTATCAGGACTTCCTAAGGCACAACACTGAACTCTGCTAATCACTCAGAGCTTCCTCCTACACACCATGTGACCTCACATACAGTCTAAACTTGGCCATTACTGCAGTCTTATCAGCTGAAGCTGATAAGTCTGACAAAGGGAAACATTAGACATCGGCACAAGTAAATACTATGAAATAAACAAGTCAGCTATGAACAGGGAAGCAGGGTTGCCATAGAAACGTTGGATTGAGAAGGAGGCTTGGTTAACAGTACAGGAAGTGCTTAATGTAAGGGCGGAAATACACTCCACCGTGGACTCAAAAAACAATACTTAAGATGGAGCTGCCTAACCCCTGGAAACAAGTTTTTTTAAAGTTTCTTTAAACAGTAAGTAATATGCGATTTGGGCTGATTACAGTGGCTATAGTCTGATATTGACTTATTATAATGGTCTAAATGAAAAGAAGCATCAGAGTGGGGGAGTTTACTTCCTCTTTAACTACTTATAATATCAATACTATCGATATTTATTTGCTGCTAAGCTATTCCAACTGTTCCTATACCATACTGAAGAAGTTGTATGTTATTCATCGCTAGTGATGGCCGAACGGTTCGCCCGGCGGTCGTTTCGCGGCGAATTTCCGACTTTCGCCGTCCGCGGGTTCGAACGCCTTTTTCCGTCGTTCGCCCCGGCGGACTTACGTGTTTAATGTATACAAGAACTTTAACCTTTCGTGACACGTTTATCATGTGTTACAGGACAACCAATTGAGACATGACAGCTCATGGACACTTGGACATTCCCCCTAACCTATAAATACACCCGATCCGGTGGCCATTTTACATTCTTTCTTCTGTCACTGTAGGGAAAGGATCCTGTGTGGAGTAGGGACAGAGAAAACGCTAGCTATTTGGTACACAAAAGTTCTTTTCAGGACTGGTATAGGTGTTAGGTCAGCAGCCTGAGTTTCTTTTGTCAGTTTAGATAAAGGGACAGAGCGCTGTATGCTGCTATTTTAGGGACAGCTCAGCCAGATTAGTCTTTCTTCATCATCATCATCATCATCATCATTAGCTGTTACTATCAGGTCCACAAAAGAGCTGTTCCAGCTAATCGTTCCAGCCTACTCTTTTTTGCCAATTTGTATAGGGACAGGCAGGAAGCAGTGTGTCAGGCAGTGAGGATAATTTTAAAGACTTGCTGTTACTATTAGTTCCACAAAGGTTCTTTTCAGGACTGGTATCAGTGGTACGGTAATAGGCTTGTACACGTATAATATTCTTTCTTCCAAATATAGAAAGAATATTATACTTGACTGCTGCCCTTCTGCTGCAGTCTGCTAATCATTCACAACTCACTTGTTCCACAAAGCTCTTTATCAGGACTGGTAACTTGGTCTGTCTAGGGTGCTACGGTACATAGGCTTGGGTGCGGTACAGTCTGCTGTTCTGTAAGGACCGCTATCGGTCCACAATACATAGGGTTGCCGTGCACTACTGCTGACCGCTGCCCTATACTGCAGCAGTCCTTCAGCGGTATAGGGACTGACGCACAGTCTGCTAAACACTAATACACAACCTGCTTGGTCCACAAAAGTTCTTATAAGGACTGGTAACTTGGTATAGGGTGCTACGGTACATAGGCCTGAGTGCAGTACAGTCTGCTGTTCTGTAAGGACCGCTATCGGTCCACAATACATAGGGTTGCCGTGCACTACTGCTGACCGCTGCCCTATACTGCAGCAGTCCTTCATTGGTATAGGGACTGACGTACAGTCTGCTAATCACTAACACACAACCTGCTTGGTCCACAAAAGTTCTTATAAGGACTGGTAACTTGGTATAGGGTGCTACGGTACATAGGCCTGAGTGCAGTACAGTCTGCTGTTCTGTAAGGACCGCTATCGGTCCACAATACATAGGGTTGCCGTGCACTACTGCTGACCGCTGCCCTATACTGCAGCAGTCCTTCATTGGTATAGGGACTGACGTACAGTCTGCTAATCACTAACACACAACCTGCTTGGTCCACAAAAGTTCTTATAAGGACTGGTAACTTGGTATAGGGTGCTACGGTACATAGGCCTGAGTGCGTTACAGTCTGCTGTTCTGTAAGGACCGCTATCGGTCCACAATACATAGGGTTGCCGTGCACTACTGCTGACCGCTGCCCTATACTGCAGCAGTCCTTCAGCGGTATAGGGACTGACGCACAGTCTGCTAAACACTAACACACAACCTGCTTGGTCCACAAAAGTTTTTATAAGGACTGGTAACTTGGTATAGGGTGCTACGGTACATAGGCCTGAGTGCAGTACAGTCTGCTGTTCTGTAAGGACCGCTATCGGTCCACAATACATAGGGTTGCCGTGCACTACTGCTGACCGCTGCCCTATACTGCAGCAGTCCTTCATTGGTATAGGGACTGACGTACAGTCTGCTAATCACTAACACACAACCTGCTTGGTCCACAAAAGTTCTTATAAGGACTGGTAACTTGGTATAGGGTGCTACGGTACATAGGCCTGAGTGCGTTACAGTCTGCTGTTCTGTAAGGACCGCTATCGGTCCACAATACATAGGGTTGCCGTGCACTACTGCTGACCGCTGCCCTATACTGCAGCAGTCCTTCATTGGTATAGGGACTGACGTACAGTCTGCTAATCACTAACACACAACCTGCTTGTTCCACAAAAGTTCTTATAAGGACTGGTAACTTGGTATAGGGTGCTACGGTACATAGGCTTGAGTGCGGTACAGTCTGCTGTTCTGTAAGGACCGCTATCGGTCCACAATAGATAGGGTTGACGTGCACCACTGCTGACCGCTGCCCTATACTGCAGCAGTCCTTCAGCGGTATAGGGACTGACGTACAGTCTGCTAAACACTAATACACAACCTGCTTGGTCCACAAAAGTTCTTATAAGGACTGGTAACTTGGTATAGGGTGCTACGGTACATAGGCTTGAGTGCGGTACAGTCTGCTGTTCTGTAAGGACCGCTATCGGTCCACAATAGATAGGGTTGACGTGCACCACTGCTGACCGCTGCCCTATACTGCAGCAGTCCTTCAGCGGTATAGGGACTGACGTACAGTCTGCTAAACACTAATACACAACCTGCTTGGTCCACAAAAGTTCTTATAAGGACTGGTAACTTGGTATAGGGTGCTACGGTACATAGGCTTGAGTGCGGTACAGTCTGCTGTTCTGTAAGGACCGCTATCGGTCCACAATAGATAGGGTTGACGTGCACCACTGCTGACCGCTGCCCTATACTGCAGCAGTCCTTCAGCGGTATAGGGACTGACGTACAGTCTGCTAAACACTAATACACAACCTGCTTGGTCCACAAAAGTTCTTATAAGGACTGGTAACTTGGTATAGGGTGCTACGGTACATAGGCTTGAGTGCGGTACAGTCTGCTGTTCTGTAAGGACCGCTATCGGTCCACAATAGATAGGGTTGACGTGCACCACTGCTGACCGCTCACCTATACTGCAGCAGTCCTTCAGCGGTATAGGGACTGACGTACAGTCTGCTAATCACTAACACACAACCTGCTTGTTCCACAAAAGTTCTTATAAGGACTGGTAACTTGGTATAGGGTGCTACGGTACATAGGCTTGAGTGCGGTACAGTCTGCTGTTCTGTAAGGACCGCTATCGGTCCACAATAGATAGGGTTGACGTGCACCACTGCTGACCGCTGCCCTATACTGCAGCAGTCCTTCAGCGGTATAGGGACTGACGTACAGTCTGCTAAACACTAATACACAACCTGCTTGGTCCACAAAAGTTCTTATAAGGACTGGTAACTTGGTATAGGGTGCTACGGTACATAGGCTTGAGTGCGGTACAGTCTGCTGTTCTGTAAGGACCGCTATCGGTCCACAATAGATAGGGTTGACGTGCACCACTGCTGACCGCTGCCCTATACTGCAGCAGTCCTTCAGCGGTATAGGGACTGACGTACAGTCTGCTAAACACTAATACACAACCTGCTTGGTCCACAAAAGTTCTTATAAGGACTGGTAACTTGGTATAGGGTGCTACGGTACATAGGCTTGAGTGCGGTACAGTCTGCTGTTCTGTAAGGACCGCTATCGGTCCACAATAGATAGGGTTGACGTGCACCACTGCTGACCGCTCACCTATACTGCAGCAGTCCTTCAGCGGTATAGGGACTAAGAGTTTTGTCACAGGGTCATTTAAAAAATGACATGCAGAGGAAGAGGCAGGCCCTTCCGCAGGGGTGGTAGGGGTAGGGCAGGAGCAACAGGCTTGAGCCAAAGTGGGAAGTTGCAGAAGGTGCGTTCAATTACTTTAAAGGATGCACCAGACTTGGTTGAGTGGCTCGCTCAGCCTTACTCTTCTGCACCCTCCTCATCCTCTCGATCTGCACCCTCTTCTTCACTCTCTGCTATGTGCACCCCCAAAGACACTACCACCAACAACACGACCACCACCACCACCACCACATACCTTCCGCTTGAGTCACTGGAATTATTTTCCGATCCATATCAAGAGGACATTTCTGATGCGCAGCCACTCTTGGTATTGGATCAGGAAGAGGAGGTAGCAACAAGCGCTACTCAGCAGTCTGACGCCAGTACCCAGATCAGCCCAAGGAGGAGGTTGGTCCCCGGTGTTGCTGCCTACTCTACTTATAGCGGTGGGGAAGGTGACGTTGATGATGACGTGTCTAGTGATGTCACGTGGGTGCCCACAAGAGAGGAAGAGGAGGGGAGTTCAGAGGGAGATATGGACCAGCAGATAGGGAGGAGAAGCAGCAATGACTTACATTGCACAGCAGGGACAAAGCAGACTGCAAATGTATCAGGAGCGAGTCATCGACCATGTACGGTCACATCTGGCGCTCCCAGGACACCGGCACATGGCTCCGCAGTGTGGGCTTTTTTTAACGTGTCCGCTGCTGACAATAGCGTTGCCATCTGCAATCTTTGCAGTCAACGCGTTAGTCGCGGTAAGCCCAATACTCACCTAGGGACGACCGCCTTAAGAAGGCACATGAGCAGCCATCACCGAGCCCAGTGGGAGCAACGGAACACACAAAGCCACACTGCAGGCTCTCACCGTCCAGCCTCGTCTTCTACTTCTCCTTCTCCTCTCTCCTCACAATTGTCCTCCACTCCACCTTCCATCACGCCAAGCTCACATTTTTCTGCAAAAAGGCAGGCTTCCGTGGGCCTAATGTTTGAGCGTAAAAAAATGATGACGCCGGATAACCCTCTTGCCCAACGGTTGGCGGCTGGCTTGTCAGAACTCATAGCCCGCCAACTACTGCCATATAAACTGGTGGACTCGGAGGCCTTTCGCAAATTTGTGGCCATTGGAACACCACAATGGAAGGTCCCAGGAAGGAAGTATTTCTCAGAGAAGGGCATCCCAGAGCTATATGGCCATGTTCAGCGGCAAGTGAATGTATCTCTGGCACACAGTGTCGGTGCCAAGATACATCTGACCACAGACACGTGGTCTAGCAAACACGGGCAGGGAAGGTATATCAGTTTTACTGCCCACTGGGTGAACCTTCTGACGGCCGTCAAGCATGTAACCCGTGGCACCCGTGTAGATTTGGTTTTACCGCCACGGATTGCATGCAGGCCTGACTCTTCTTCTCCTCCTCCTACTCCATCCTCCTCCCTCTCCTCCTCAGCTGCCTCCTCCTTTTCCGCTGCTAGCGTCTCTTCCACTGCACCGCCCAAGCTCCCCAGAACCTATTCCACATGCCAGGTGAGACGTTGCCATGCCGTGCTGCGTCTGTTGTGCCTGGAAGCAAAGAGCCACACTGGCCCGGCACTCCTTTCAGCTTTGCGTTCACAGGCAGATGAGTGGCTAACACCGCTCAATTTGACAGTTGGTAAAGTGGTGTGTGACAACGGTGCCAATCTGCTTAGCGCATTGAAACAGGGCAAAATCACGCACGTGCCGTGCATGGCACACGTCTTAAACTTGGTCGTGCAGCGATTCCTTGTCAAATACCCTGGGGTCCAGGACATCTTGCGGCAGGCAAGGAAAATCTCGGCCCATTTCAGAAGATCTTACACGGCCATGGCTCGCCTTGCTGACATTCAGCGGCGACACCATCTGCCGGTCAGACGTCTTATTTGCGATTGCCCGACGCGATGGAACTCAACCTTCTATATGCTTGATAGGCTGCTCCAGCAGAAACGTGCAGTTAACGTCTACCTGTATGAACTCTGCGAAAGAAACGGTTCTGGGGAGCTGGGTTTTTTTTCACCGCGCCAGTGGCTGCTCATGCGCGACACATGCAGACTTCTGCGGCCATTTGAGGAGATCACCAAACTGGTCAGTCGCAGCCATGGCGCCATCAGTGACATGGTACCTTATGCCTTCTTTCTGGAGCGTGCATTGCGTCGTGTCATTGATCAGGCTGTGGAGGAGCAGGAGCGGGAAGATGAGGAAGTCGCAATGCTGGATGAATTCCCAGGGGGGGCTACTCTATCTGAGACAAGTCAACAACAGGAGTCTGATGAGGAGTCAGAGGAGGATGGT
Organism: Lithobates pipiens; assembly: GCF_037356315.1. Classification (NCBI taxonomy): domain Eukaryota; kingdom Metazoa; phylum Chordata; class Amphibia; order Anura; family Ranidae; genus Lithobates; species Lithobates pipiens. Next base: position 3,160,349 of record NW_027507686.1, on the reverse strand, counting down.
GCCGGGGCGGATGAGCAGGAGCAAGAAGAGCATGCTTTAAACCTTTCTGGGATCCCTGTTGTGCGAGGATGGGGAGAGGAGAATGAAGAGGACGACATTATCCTGGATGATGAGCAGGAGCCAGGCCACCACACCGCTTCCACTTTAGTGCAAATGGGGGCCTTCATGCTCCAGTGTTTTAATAGGGACCCCCGTATAAAAAGCATGAGGGTCAAGGACCAGTACTGGGTGGCAACGTACTTAGACCCCCGGTACAAACACAAAATGGCGGAAATGTTACCGCCGTCGCAGAGGGCTGTCAGAATGCAGCACTTCCAGGCCTTGCTTCGAGAAATGCTGCATTCTGCTTTTGCGTGCGCTGGCAGAGGAGCAATTCCCACTCCCAGAGAAGGATTTGCGGGTACCAATCCAACAGCGCCTGCAAGAAGAGGCCGGTTTGAAGATGTGTTGGTGACTTCGGATATGAGGTCATTCTTTCAGCCGACCCATCGACAGGTGTCATCCGGATCCAGCATCAGGGAACGCCTAGACCGTCAGGTGTCCGACTACATTGGGTTAACGGCCGATGTGGACGCTCTGAGGAGTGATGAACCCCTAGACTACTGGGTGGGCAGGCTTGACCTCTGGCCAGAGCTTGCCCAATTTGCAATCGAACTGTTGGCTTGCCCCTCATCCAGTGTCCTGTCCGAAAGGACGTTCAGCGCAGCAGGGGGGATTGTGACCGATAAGCGTACTCGCCTAGCTCACCACAGTGTTAACTACCTCACATTTCTAAAAATGAATGAGGCATGGATCTCGGAGGAATTCAACACATGTGATCAGTAGACCATGTATATGTCTATAAACAATTTTTGGAATCAAGCACACAGACCTTCTTAATTCATTTGGCTCACTTCCCTGACCCAAAAAAGCACACCGTACTATATGCCCCTACCCTCCTCTTTGAAGAGGTTGAGCGGTGTCATATTTCTACTGGGGCTGCTTATTATGAGGGGTTCCCACCATCCCTGTGCTGTGCTGACTTCCTCCTGGGTGTTCTTATTATGAGGGGCTCCCACCATCCCTGTGCTGTGCTGACTTCCTCCTGGGGGTTCTTATTATGAGGGGATCACACCATCCCTGTGCTGTGCTGACTTCCTCCTGGGGCTGCTTACGGTGCTGCTGTCAGCGCTGTATGTCACGGAGCTGCTGTCAGCGCTGTATGTCACGGAGCTGCTGTCAGCGCTGTATGTCACGGAGCTGCTGTCAGCGCTGTATGTCACGGAGCTGCTGTCAGCGCTGTATGTCACGGAGCTGCTGTCAGCGCTGTATGTCACGGAGCTGCTGTCAGCGCTGTATGTCACGGAGCTGCTGTCAGCGCTGTATGTCACGGAGCTGCTGTCAGCGCTGTATGTCACGGAGCTGCTGTCAGCGCTGTATGTCACGGAGCTGCTGTCAGCGCTGTATGTCACGGTGCTGCTGTCAGCGCTGTATGTCACGGAGCTGCTGTCAGCGCTGTATGTCACGGAGCTGCTGTCAGTGCTGTATGTCACGGAGCTGCTGTCAGCGCTGTATGTCACGGAGCTGCTGTCAGCGCTGTATGTCACGGAGCTGCTGTCAGCGCTGTATGTCACGGTGCTGCTGTCAGCGCTGTATGTCACGGAGCTGCTGTCAGCGCTGTATGTCACGGAGCTGCTGTCAGCGCTGTATGTCACGGAGCTGCTGTCAGCGCTGTATGTCACGGAGCTGCTGTCAGCGCTGTATGTCACGGAGCTGCTGTCAGCGCTGTATGTCACGGTGCTGATGTCAGTGCTCTGTATTACGGTGCTGCTGTCAGTGCTCTGTATCTCCTGCACCCTCTTGTTTGCCTACCCTGGTCCCTGACCTTCCCTCTCCTCCATTGCCTTCATTAGCTCCATAGTCCTGAATTGTCAGAACAATTTCCCAAATAAAAAAAAAATGCTTGTAGTTATCGATCCCAAATTCACCTCATACATGTATTATGCTATTGTCCAGGTGGTGGGACTACGTGCTACCCCCTAATAATTACCCCGTGGCCGCAAATTCGACCTAAAGGTTTGCGAAATTCGCCTCCCATTGAAGTCAATGGAGCCCGCGGCGAACGGTCGTTTTCGCGAACGTTTGTGTCCGTTCGCGTTTCGCGTTCGCGAAACGTCCCGTCGGAAGTTCGTCCATCACTATTCATCGCACTCTTTTTAGGCTCCCCCACAATCCATGTTGGGTGCCGTTGTGAATTACTAGGTGGTACAATCATTCAATTATGCTCAGAGCTCTGAGGAAGAGAGAATTGCCCTTGAAACGTGTAAGGTATGCTCTTGCAGAAGGCATCGTTTGAGCGCCTCTACTGGATTGATTGCATATGCCTGAAGTTGTTGAGTTTTGTGATTATATTGAAGCTCTATTTTCTACAATAAATTGGTCTTACGGTAATGCACTAGACTCGTGAGCTCTCTCTCTCTCTCTCTCTCTCTTTGTCTGTTTCAGCTACATGGTGTAAAAGTCTCCCCTATATGAAGAAGGTAGCATGGCCCATGCATTGCAGAGTTCCTCTTGGATGGTTTCTTCTTCTATCTGATGAGATTGGAAGGGGAGTAATACTGAAGATCACTTATAAAGACTCAAAAAGACTTGAGATCCCTATTCACCTTTAGCACTGGTGTGTTTTTTCTTTGTTATATCTGTGAAATCACAGGCCAGCCTGGGATGCCTATACCAGTCTTTTTCAACCATGGTGCCCTCAGGTTTCTTTAAGGGTGCCTTGGCAAAAAGCCTTAAAATTGTCAAAAAATGGTATACAAGTGAATGAAGCCTGACTTTTAGTTACACCAGCCTTTCTCAACCTTTTCAACACAGAGGAACCCTTGAAATAGTTCTCCAGTCTCGGGGGAACCCCCTGCTAAAAATTAGAAATCTACAACTCATGATACATTAGTGTGATGGTCAGTGGGAAGAATGGTCCTTATACTTGTGGTCAGTAGGAAGAATGGTCCTTACACTTGTGGTCAGTGGGAAGAATGGTCCTTACACTTGTGGTCATTGGGAAGAATGGTCCTTACACTTGTGGTCAGTGGGAAGAATGGTCCTTACACTTGTGGTCATTGGGAAGAATGGTCCTTACACTTGTGGTCATTGGGAAGAATGGTCCTTACACTTGTGGTCATTGGGAAGAATGGTCCCTTACACTTGTGGTCATTGGGAAGAATGGTCCCTTACACTTGTGGTCATTGGGAAGAATGGTCCTTACACTTGTGGTCATTGGGAAGAATGGTCCCTTACACTTGTGGTCAGTAGGAAGAATGGTCCTTACACTTGTGGTCATTGGGAAGAATGGTCCTTACACTTGTGGTCATTGGGAAGAATGGTCCTTACACTTGTGGTCAGTGGGAAGAATGGTCCTCACACTTGTGGTCATTGGGAAGAATGGTCCTTACACTTGTGGTCATTGGGAAGAACGGTCCTTACACTTGTGGTCAGTGGGAGGAATGGTCCTTACACTTGTGGTCAGTGGGAAGAACGGTCCTTACACTTGTGGTCATTGGGAAGAACGGTCCTTACACTTGTGGTCATTGGGAAGAACGGTCCTTACACTTGTGGTCATTGGGAAGAACGGTCCTTACACTTGTGGTCATTGGGAAGAATGGTCCTTACACTTGTGGTCATTGGGAAGAATGGTCCTTACACTTGTGGTCATTGGGAAGAATGGTCCTCACACTTGTGGTCATTGGGAAGAATGGTCCTTACACTTGTGGTCATTGGGAAGAATGGTCCTTACACTTGTGGTCATTGGGAAGAACGGTCCTTACACTTGTGGTCATTGGGAAGAATGGTCCTTACACTTGTGGTCATTGGGAAGAATGGTCCTTACACTTGTGGTCATTGGGAAGAATGGTCCTTACACTTGTGGTCATTGGGAAGAACGGTCCTTACACTTGTGGTCATTGGGAAGAATGGTCCTTACACTTGTGGTCATTGGGAAGAATGGTCCTTACACTTGTGGTCATTGGGAAGAATGGTCCTTACACTTGTGGTCATTGGGAAGAACGGTCCTTACACTTGTGGTCATTGGGAAGAATGGTCCTTACACTTGTGGTCATTGGGAAGAATGGTCCTCACACTTGTGGTCATTGGGAAGAATGGTCCTTACACTTGTGGTCGTTGGGAAGAATGGTCCTTACACTTGTGGTCATTGGGAAGAATGGTCCTTACACTTGTGGTCAGTGGGAAGAATGGTCCTTACACTTGTGGTCATTGGGAAGAATCACCTCCTTACAGATAGCTAAAAAGATCAATGGCGTCAGTGGGAACTTATCTGAGAGGCAGAAATTGCCCAATGCTGAAGGAACCCCTACAACCTCTGGAGGAACCCTGGTTGAGAATCACTGAGTTACACAAAACCACAGGTTTTTATTGTGCACCATTACTGACTTCCAGCCACCTATGTCCTAATAATCAATGACATCATCAGTTGATAAGGAGGACAGGGGCGCTGGCATACTTACTGTGCGCACCCGGCTGTGGCTTCACAGCTGGGCACCCACTGGACATGCCCGAGCCGCGCCGTCATCTGGGACCTGTCACGTGTCCCAGATGACTGACTGCGCTGAGGGGCACTGAAGGAGGCAGACTACGAGGGACCCCCTAGCAACAGGCATTTAGAGGCGAGTTCATTTTTTTTTTTTCCCCAAAAGATTTTCTTTTACATTTGTTTAGAAATTTTAATCATATTTTTTTTTGGGGGGGGGGGGGGGGACCACTTTAAGCACCATATAGCAATATGGTGTGACCAAATCCTCATATTTTTTGATAACGTTTTTTGAAAATGTCTAATGGTGTTTTAACCACTTCAGCCCCGGAAAGGATTTACCCACTTCCTGACCAGAACACTTTTTGCGATTCGGCGCTGCGTTGCTTTAACTGACAATTGCACGGTTGTGCGATGTGGCTCGCAAAAAAAAAAAAAAAAAAAAAAATGGACGTCCTTTTTTTCCCCCCACAAATAGAGCTTTCTTTCTTGGTGGTATTTGATCACCTCTGCGGTTTTTATTTTTTGCGCTATTAACAAAAATAGAGCGTAAATTTTGAAAAAAAAAACGCATTTTTTTTTACTTTTTGTTATAATGAATATTCCCCAAAAATATATAAAAAAACATTTTTTTCCCTTCAGTTTAGGCCGATACGTCTTCTTATACATAGTATAAAAAACAAAAAAACTCAATAAGCGTTTATTGATTGGTTTGTGCAAAAGTTACAGCGTCTACAAAATAGGGGATAGTTTTATGGCAGTTTTATTAATATATATATATTTTTTTACTAGTAATGGCGGCGATCAGCGATTTTTAATTTTTTTTTTATCTTGACTGCAACATTATTGCGCACACATCGGACAATTTTGACACATTTTTGGCACTATTGGCATTAATACAGCGATCAATGCTATAAAATTGCACTGATTACTGTAAAAATGTCATTGGCAGGGAAGAGGTTAACCACTAGAGGGGCGGGGAGGGGTTAAGTGTCTCCTAGGGGAGTGTTTCTAACTGTCTGGGGGATGAGCTGTGTGTGACGTGGACACTGATCGTTGCTCCCGATGACAGGGAGCAGACGATCGGTGTCCTGTCATTAGGTAGAATGGGGAGATTCTGTTTACATTTGCATCTCGCCGTTCTTCAGCTCCGTGACACGATCGCGGGTATCTCCACGGCAATCGATTCTGCGTGACCCGCGACTGCGGTCACGGAAATTCAAAGTGACGTACGGGGTACGTTACTTTGCCCAGCCGTGTCCTTCTGCCGACGTATATATTTGCTGACAGCGGTCGGCAAGTGGTTAAATAGCCTTGCAGGAGGTAAATGTCACCCACCCCGGCCTCGTCCTCTGTAAAATCACATCCTTCCAAAAGCGTTCTGTTTGGAAATATTCCCTCTAAATCCGCCATCCCTTCGGCAGATTGGATAAAAGTTTAATGCACTGGATGAGCAGTTAAAAATTAAACTTTGATTTTTACAAGGTCATTGTGGAAGAAGGACCTGCAGTGCACGCCAAGCGCATCGTAAATAATGCTCTTGTATGGGGTGCCATCCAAATGGCAGCAATTTAATAATAAATATTGTACCTGGAGGCAGACTGAATAGGAAGGCCTGTGCCTGGGAAACGTCGCTCTGGGAAACGCCGTTCGCACGCCGCCGGTTTATCAAACACATTTGAAATAAAGATTTCACCCAGCTTTGTCCTCTATAAAAACTTTTGAAGGACTAGTTCAGTCCAGGGCCCACATACGTCTTATAGGGCCCACATACATCTTATAGGGCCCACATACGTCTTATAGGGCCTACATACATCTTATAGGGCCCACATACGTCTTATAGGGCCCACATACGTCTTATAGGGCCCACATACGTCTTATAGGGCCCACATACGTCTTATAGGGCCCACATACGTCTTATAGGGCCTACATAAGTCTTATAGGGCCCACATACGTCTTATAGGGCCTACATACGTCTTATAGGGCCCACATACGTCTTATAGGGCCCACATACGTCTTATAGGGCCCACATACGTCTTATAGGGCCCACATACGTCTTATAGGGCCCACATACGTCTTATAGGGCCCACATACGTCTTATAGGGCCTAAATACGTCTTATAGGGCCCACATACGTCTTATAGGGCCCACATACATCTTATAGGGCCTACATACATACGTCTTATAGGGCCTACATACGTCTTATAGGGCCCACATACGTCTTATAGGGCCCACATACGTCTTATAGGGCCCACATATGTCTTATAGGGCCCACATACGTCTTATAGGGCCTACATACATCTTATAGGGCCCACATACGTCTTATAGGGCCCACATACGTCTTATAGGGCCCACATACGTCTTATAGGGCCCACATACGTCTTATAGGGCCTACATAAGTCTTATAGGGCCTACATAAGTCTTATAGGGCCCACATACGTCTTATAGGGCCCACATACGTCTTATAGGGCCCACATACGTCTTATAGGGCCCACATACGTCTTATAGGGCCCACATACGTCTTATAGGGCCCACATACGTCTTATAGGGCCTAAATACGTCTTATAGGGCCCACATACGTCTTATAGGGCCCACATACATCTTATAGGGCCTACATACATACGTCTTATAGGGCCTACATACGTCTTATAGGGCCCACATACGTCTTATAGGGCCCACATACGTCTTATAGGGCCCACATATGTCTTATAGGGCCCACATATGTCTTATAGGGCCCACGTACGTCTTAGCCCATGTACACACGGTCGGAGATTTTGCCAACCAAATCCATCGGATTTTTCCCGTCGGATTTAGTCCGACGGATTGTGTCCGAAACTGTTGCATACACACGGTCGGGCCAAGTTGGCGAAAAATTTGATCTTTCAGAACGCGGTGACGTAATTTCGTTACGATGGGACTACGTTCAGGCTAGTAGCCAATAGCTTTGATGTAGGAATTTGATCTGAGCATGCGTGGCACTTGGTCCGATGAAAATGCTCTACACATGATCGGATTAGGTCCGACCGGCCCAGTTGGTCGGGAAATATTTCCAACATGTTGGAAAATTGGGTCGGACGGAGATTCGGACGGAATCAGTCTGATGCATACCACACACAGTCAGATTATCTGACGACACGGTTCGATAGGACACATTCCGACAGATTCTCCGACCGTGTGTACAAGGGCTTAGAGGGCACCCATACGTCTTAGAGGGCACCCATACGTCTTATGGGGCCCACATACGTCTTATGGGGCCCACATATGTCTTATGGGGCACACATACGTCTTATGGGGCACACATACGTCTTATGGGGCACACATACGTCTTATGGGGCACACATACGTCTTAGCCCTTGTACTCACGGTCGGACATTCCGACAACAAAATCTGTCGGATTTTGTCCAACGAATTTTGTCCGAAACTGCTGTTGCATACACACGGTCGGACAAAGTTGTCGGAAAATCAGATCGTTTCAGAACGTGATGACGTTATTTCGTTACGACGGGGCTACGTTCAGGCTAGTAGCCAATAGCTTTGGTGTAGGAATTTGATCTGAGCATGCGTGGCACTTTGTCCGATCGGAATTCTCTACAAGCGATCTGACAAAGTCCGATCGGATCATGTTGTCGGAAAATTTTATAGCCCAGCTCTAAAACTTTGTCGGTCGGATATTCCGACGGAAACAGTCCGATGGAGCCCACACACACGGTCGGATTATCCGACAACGCGGTCCAATCGGACATTTTCCGTCGGAATGTCTGACCGTGCTTATAGGGCCCACATACGTCCTATAGGGGCCACATACGTCTTATAGGGCCCACATACGTCTTATAGGGCCCACATACATCCTATAGGGCCCACATATGTCTTATAGGGCCCACATACATCCTATAGGGCCCACATATGTCTTATAGGGCCCACATACATCCTATAGGGCCCACATATGTCTTATAGGGCCCACATACATCCTATAGGGCCCACATATGTCTTATAGGGCCCACATACATCCTATAGGGCCCACATATGTCTTATAGGGCCCACATACATCCTATAGGGCCCACATACATCCTATAGGGCCCACATATGTCTTATAGGGCCCACATACATCCTATAGGGCCTACATACGTCTTATAAGGCCTTTGTTCCTGACAGACAGGTTTGCATTCCCATACAAATCTATTGTATATGAATGGAAATCCCTAAGATGCACCTGTCAATTCATGAAACACGAGGCCCAAGGCCGTCAACACAGAACTGTAGATTCATCAACCAGAGAATGAAATGCAATACAAACAAATATATAAATGCAGTGGGCAACTGAGAATCAGAACTGGAGGAAGGAGCAATGGAAGAAGGTGGTCTGGTCTGAGGAATCATGTGGATGGCTGGGGGGTGGAAGAGATGGCATCAGGATGCAGTATGGGAAGAAGACACGTACCACCTACCTACCTAAGTGACCAAGTCCACCACTTCATGAACACTGCATTCCCTGATGGCAGTGGCGGCCCGTTGTATGGGGTATGAGGGGTGGCTTGTTGTGTGGGGTGGTTCGTTGTATGGGGTATGAGGGGCAGCTCGTTGTATGGGGCATGAGGGGCAGCTCGTTGTATGGGGCATGAGGGGCAGCTCGTTGTATGGGGCATGAGGGGCAGCTCGTTGTATGGGGTATGAGGGGCAGTTCGTTGTATGGGGCGTGAGGGGCAGTTCGCTGTATGGGGCGTGAGGGGCAGTTCGCTGTATGGGGTGTGAGGGGCAGCTTGTTGTATGGGGCATGAGGGGCAGCTCGTTGTATGGGGCGTGAGGGGTAGTTAGCTGTATGGGGCGTGAGGGGCAGTTTGTTGTATGGGGCGTGAGGGGCAGTTCGTTGTATGGGGCATGAGGGGCAGCTTGTTGTATGGGGCATGAGGGGCAGCTCGTTGTATGGGGCGTGAGGGGTAGTTAGCTGTATGGGGCGTGAGGGGCAGTTCGTTGTATGGGGCGTGAGGGGCAGTTCGTTGTATGGGGCGTGAGGGGCAGTTCGTTGTATGGGGCGTGAGGGGCAGTTCGTTGTATGGGGCGTGAGGGGCAGTTCGTTGTATGGGGCGTGAGGGGCAGTCCGTTGTATGGGGCGTGAGGGGCAATTAGTTGTATGGGGTATGAGGGGCATTTCGTTGTATGAGGTGTGAGGGGGCAGTTCGCTGTATGGGGTATGAGGGGCAGTTCGTTGTATGAGGTATGAGGGGCAGTTCGTTGTGTGGGGTATGAGGGGCAGTTTGCTGTATGGGGTGTGAGGGGCAGTTCGTTGTATGGGGTGTCAGGGGCAGTTCGTTGTATGGGGTATGAGGGGCATTTCATTGTGTGAGGGGGCAGTTCGCTGTATGGGGTATGAGGGGCAGTTCGTTGTATGAGGTATGAGGGGCAGTTCACTGTATGGGGTATGAGGGGCAGTTCGTTGTATGGGGTGTGAGGGGCAGTTCGTTGTATGGGGTGTGAGGGGTAGTTCGTTGTATGGGGTATGAGGGGCAGTTCACTGTATGGGGTATGAGGGGCAGTTCGTTGTATGGGGTGTGAGGGGCAGTTCGTTGTATGGGGTGTGAGGGGTAGTTCGCTGTATGGGGTATGAGGGGCAGTTCGCTGTATGGGGTATGAGGGGCAGTTCGTTGTATGAGGTATGAGGGGCAGTTCACTGTATGGGGTGTGAGGGGCAGTTCACTGTATGGGGTGTGAGGGGCAGTTCGTTGTATGGGGTGTGAGGGGCAGTTCGTTGTATGGGGTGTGAGGGGCATCTGGCCGGATGACAGATATAAGAAGCTCATTATCACGGACTCTTTATAAGGAACATTGCTGTCATGGTGTGCTGTACGCTGATTGGCCAGCGTTGTCCGGGCGGAACGTTGAGCCGCCTCTCTTGTTTCCGAGGGACGGGTGCATTAGGCGGACCGTCCCCCAGTCACAGGTAGAAGGTGAGCTCTGCTGGGAGAATACACAGACAGTGGGGCTGTTGAAGCTGCGCTCGGTGATGGGGTGGGGGAGGATGTGTAAGGGGCTGCACAGGCGGGTGGAGGAGGGCTTGTAATGTCAGCACAGATTGTGGGGGGTCAGTACTGGGGGGGCCCCAGGCTGGTCAGTGGGGGAGGGGTATAAATAGAGCTGGGGTCTGAGGCTGAGGAGGAAGAAGATCTTCCATGTTGGTCTCCAGACTCCTCTGTACATCACACCCTGACCTCCCATAGGAGGGAAATATACCCTGACCTTCTACAAGGTGCAAAGGTCATACCAGGGGTCACCCATGTCAGAGCCCCTCCCCCCACAATGTGCCGGAAAGTGTCATCGTGAGCCCTGCGTCCCACACACCATATCACCAGAAGTATTGGGACGCCTGCCTTTACACAAACATGACCTTTAATGACACCCCAGACTTAGCCCGGAGGGTTCAATATTGAGTTGGCCCACTCTTTGCAGCTATAACAGCTTCACCTCTTCTGGGAAGGCCGTCCACAAGGTTTAGGAGGGTGTCTATGGGAATGTTTGACCATTCTTCCAGAAGAGCATTGTGAGGCCAGGCACTGATGTTGGATGAGAAGGCCTGGCTCGCAGTCTCCGGTCGAATTTATCCAAAACGTGTTCTATGTGGTTGAGGTCAGGACTCTGTGCAGGCCAGTCAAGTCCCCCGACACCAGCGATGTGGCACGAATGCCCCCCCCCCCGACACCAGCGATGTGGCATGAATGCCCCCCCCCCCCGACACCAGCGATATGGCATGAATGCCCCCCCGACACCAGCGATGTGGCACGAATGCCCCCCGACACCAGCGATGTGGCAAGAATGCCCCCCCCCGACACCAGCGATGTGGCAAGAATGCCCCCCCCGACACCAGCGATGTGGCAAGAATGCCCCCCCCGACACCAGCGATGTGGCAAGAATGCCCCCCCCGACACCAGCGATGTGGCAAGAATGCCCCCCCCGACACCAGCGATGTGGCAAGAATGCCCCCCCCGACACCAGCGATGTGGCAAGAATGCCCCCCCGACACCAGCGATGTGGCAAGAATGCCCCCCCCCGACACCAGCGATGTGGCAAGAATGCCCCCCCCGACACCAGCGATGTGGAAAGAATGCCCCCCCGAAACCAGCGATGGGGCACGAATGCCCCCCCCGACACCAGCGATGGGGCACGAATGCCCCCCCCCGACACCAGCGATGGGGCACGAATGCCCCCCCCGACACCAGCGATGGGGCACGAATGCCCCCCCCCGACACCAGCGATGGGGCACGAATGCCCCCCCCCGACACCAGCGATGGGGCACGAATGCCCCCCCCCCGACACCAGCGATGTGGAAAGAATGCCCCCCCGAAACCAGCGATGGGGCACGAATGCCCCCCCCGACACCAGCGATGGGGCACGAATGCCCCCCCCGACACCAGCGATGGGGCACGAATGCCCCCCCCCGACACCAGCGATGGGGCACGAATGCCCCCCCCCGACACCAGCGATGGGGCACGAATGCCCCCCCCGACACCAGCGATGGGGCACGAATGCCCCCCTGACACCAGCGATGGGGCACAAATGCCCCCCGACACCAACGAAGGGGGCACGATTCCCCCCCCCGACACCAGCGAAGGGGGCACGATTCCCCCCCCCCCCCCCCGACACCAGCGATGGGGCATTGTTTATTCCCACTGAAGTAAGGACCTCTTCTATTCCCACAGTCTGCCCCCCCCCCCTTTAAATTTAAATTTTAAACAGTAAACTGGCCCTTTGATTACAAAGTTTGGAGCGCCGTGGTGTAGAAGATTGGGATGAGACCTCATGGGGTCAGTGATGGTAGATCTGGGCGTTCCAAACATTAAAGGAGAAGTAGGGCCAAAGCGCTTTTGTCCAGTGGGTGACCGGAGTGCACTTCTGTGACCCTGATTCAGCCGGCAGCGGGCTAAAGTCCACTGTTTGATGTCACCAAGCCGGTCAGAACTCTGGAGGGATCCACCCAGTTGCCTGAGTGGCAGTTGGCTTAGTCTCTCTCTCTCTCTCTCTCTCTCTCTCTCTCTCAGCACATCGCTTCAGTGAGTGACGGAGGGGGCAAAGCAGAGAGGCGGTGACTGACAACCATCGGCTCTCTGCTCAGTAATGACCGAGAACTGAGATATCGGCTGTCTTTGATCGCTCGTTTCTCAGTCTTAGAAGCGGCGGGGGACCAATGCTTCTTCCACCTAGGTGAGGAGGAGTAGCAGTATTTTAAAATCCCGCTTCACTTCTCTTTAAAACGCCCTCCCACTCTATGCCCCATCCAATGGGATGCTCAGATTGATAAATGGGGCGGAGACCAGTGCTACTTTGAGGCTACACCCAGTCAAGTCCTCAAAGCCGTTGTGAAATGTCATGTGGGCACCGATGGGCACACTTTACCACTGTCTGTGGAAGAGGTTAGAAAGTGGCGCTTTGTAATCGAGGTCATTGTACCAATTTATACACATCAGATTCCTAAAGAATGAGGGAAGAAGCAATCAAAATGTTTTTTTTTTTTTTTTCTTTCCTGAGGTTCATCTTCAATCACCATATAATCTGTGCAATCATAGGTTACAAAAATGGTTCTAAAGCCTAAACATTTTTATCTTAACACAATCCTTGCATTAAAAGAGAAGTATGTGTTTTTGTTGAATTTATTTTTTTATTAAATCACACCTAGGTGGATGCAGCATTGTACTGCCCCCCCCCACCCCCCCCCCCCCCCACCGTTTCTAAGGGTAAAGAAATGAGCGATTAAACACTGCTGATCGCTCAGTTCTCTCCTCGGCTCTGAGCAGAGAGCCGTGACTGTCTGTCTCTGGCTCTCTGCTCCTCCCACGCTCACTGGAGCACTGGTCTGTGGAAGGGGGGGGGGGGGGGGGGGTGGCTGGTTCTGACTCAGCAGCTCCATGCCAGTCCAGGTTCCTGGGTGGATCCTGACCATATAGTCACAATCTTTCCACATCCTGGAGCAGCTCTGTGACATCAGTTTTAGCCCACTGTCTACTGAAAACCGGTCTCAGGAGTACAGGAAGAACTGCACTCCTGTGATTCACAGGAGGAGTACAGCCAAATGAGCTTTCCCCGTACTCCTTTGATGCCTAAAAATGTTTCGGCATTAAATGATCTTTCCCTGTACTTCTTCTTTGATGCCTAAAAATGTTTCGGCATCAAATGAGCTTTCCCCGTACTTTTTCTTTGATGCCTAAAAATGTTTCGGCATCAAATGAGCTTTCCCCTACTTCTTCTTTGATGCCTAAAAATGTTTCGGCATCAAATGAGCTTTCCCCGTACTTTTTCTTTCATGCCTAAAAATGTTTCGGCATCAAATGAGCTTTCCCCGTACTTCTTTGATGCCTAAAAATGTTTCGGCATCAAATGAGCTTTCCCGTACTTCTTCTTTGATGCCTAAAAATGTTTCGGCATCAAATGAGCTTTCCCCGTACTTTTTCTTTGATGCCTAAAAATGTTTCGGCATCAAATGAGCTTTCCCCTACTTCTTCTTTGATGCCTAAAAATGTTTCGGCATCAAATGAGCTTTCCCCGTACTTTTTCTTTCATGCCTAAAAATGTTTCGGCATCAAATGAGCTTTCCCCTACTTCTTTGATGCCTAAAAATGTTTCGGCATCAAATGAGCTTTCCCGTACTTCTTCTTTGATGCCTAAAAATGTTTCGGCATCAAATGAGCTTTCCCCGTACTTCTTCTTTGATGCCGAAAAATGTTTCGGCATCAAATGAGCTTTCTCCGTACTTCTCCTTTGATGCCTAAAAATGTTTCGGCATCAAATGAGCAGAAGAAGTACGGGAAGTACTTCTTCTTTGATGCCTAAAAATGTTTCGGCATCAAATGAGCTTTCCCCGTACTTTTTCTTTGATGCCTAAAAATGTTTCGGCATCAAATGAGCTTTCCCGTACTTCTCCTTTAGATTCCTAAAAATGTTTCGTCATCAACATCCCTCCCTTTTTTACTTATCTGAGCCCTCATTTGATCCAGCACTGTGCCCGCCTGCAGTCACTCTCTCCTCTCACTTCCTGGTCTCCTTGGCTTCGCTGAGGCATTTAAATCTGAGTACAATTCTTTTGAATAAAATGTTGAAAGATAAGTAAATGTCCGTAAGTGAAGATATGGGGACCAACGTAGGTCCTAATAGTGATAAACCAAAAAGTAGTCTAGTGAAATGGGGGGGGGGAAAAAAACAATCCAAGTGTATCGAAACAATAATGTGTCACATAATTAGTGAAAATTGATAGAAGATCCACCACCAAAGTCACCAATCGCTTACTGGAACGATTGAACTCAAATAGGTGTACACCTAATGAGTCAATCAGTCTGGGAAGTCTAGCCGATTCCGCTGTTACCCCCCCCCCCCCCCATTCACACCTATGTGAATTAGATGTGCGTTTCCCCACATCTAATTCGCATAGTAGGAGAATGTGACTGTCTCCCTATGGAGCCGCTTCACATATCTCCGGGGCGGCTGCGAAGCGCACTGCAGAAAAACTCTGCGCGTCTTTGGCACCGTTTCAGGGCCGAATTCAGGCATAGAATCGGTCCTGATTCGTCCCTGAAACGGGGAACAGGGACGCACATCACTTGCAGCACGTTATAGCGCGAACCCGGGCTTGCCGTCTTACAATCGCTGTTTATATCTTTGGAAATATGAGTATAACTTTTATATTTTCTGATTTAAATTTCATCCATTCCATATGAAAATTACACTATGTGTCCTCCTTTTTCTTTCCATATCTAATGGTTGGGCGGTCTGCCCTATATATTGCCCTATCTGCTGATATACATTGGTCTGAACATCCCCTGGAGATTGAGCCTTTGCTGTGAGCCTGAACCATCCTTGGTATCTCACAAAAGCCTGATTGACTCATTAGGTGTACACCTATTTAAGTTCAATCGTTCCGGTAAGCGATTTGTTTCATTTTGGTGGATCTTGTATCAATTTTCACTAATTATGTGATGCCTATAGTTTTGACACATTATTGTTTCGATACACTTGGATTGCTTTTTCCATTTCACTGGACTACTTTTTGGTTTATCACTATTAGGACCTACATCGGTCCCCATATTTTCACTTATGGACATTTATTTATCTGTGTACATTTTATTCAAAAGAATTGTACTCATATTTTAGTGCTGCACTTTACTTTAACATATTTATCTCTGCATTTTGAATCACTGCTGTGCTGGCTGCTTATCCTTGCACTTTTGGACAGCGCGGTATACGTTTGTCTATTTCATTTTGCTGAGACATTGGCTTCTGCTTTCAGTCAATCAAAGCCAGAAGTGAGGGGGCTGTAGGTGGAGCAACAGGGCATTTTTCCCTTTAAGGGGATAATCCTCTGGAGTCTTTGCAGTCTTCTTCTCTCCTCATCAGCAAATTCCATGCAAGAGACAGAGAGCAGGTAGTGTACCCCATAAAACCTTTTAATATTAAAAAATTGCACCTACAAAATGAGGCACTTTTCCCATAAAGTGCCAAAGAAAAGCACGTGTAGACAAACTGGCTGTCAGCCGATCAGAGTTTCGTCCTGAGGCGGTGACTTCTTCAGTACATATAAGTGAAAACTGATCAATCCTGATGATGTCTGCACTGGTGTGACAGGTACACTTGATGTAACCTGGGCTCTGTGTGTGTTTACAGTATAAGAACAGTAAGATCTGACAACTCGCAGCTCCCGGTCTCTCCTTTCTTCTGACACGGCGTCTGTGTGAGGAAGGAGAACCGCTAACGGCGAGTACCAGCATTTGTTTACATTCTGTGATTGGACAACAGTGATCAGGTGGTAAAGAGTTGCTGTCATTGGCTCTTTACCCCATCACAGATCGTGCTGCTGGGGGCGCTCATGAGTAGCAAGACTGGGAGGCCGTCATATGACAGCCACCCAGGATAAGGAAGCTCCCGCCCGGCTGTTGTTTTACAATTGATCAGATGGGAAGTGATTAACAATGCTGTTTCTTTAACCACTTCCCGCCCGCATTCCGTTATATGAAGTCCTGGACTTGAAGTGCCTGTATCTGGGTGATGGTTGCAGCTACAGGCATCATCAGAATATCTTTATTTTTTTCAGCTGGTGATTCTCTGTAATGTAAAAGCCATCCTAGTGGCTGATTAGCTGCTGGATTGCTTTTACAGACAGTGGGCGGGGACGTGTACATTTTGAAAGCGTCACCTATGGTGATTTTTAAGTACTATAGTTTGTCACCATTCCATGAGTGTGGCATGTTGGGTATCCATTTACTCTGCATAAAATCATCTTTCATATTTGACGAAAAAAAAAATTGGGTTATCTATTGTGTGTGAAAGGAACTGCTGCTCACAGATGAGTGGAACAGACCATAATCCTCATAGCATGGTGCAGCCGGTGAGGTGCACGCCCTGCCACTGCCAGCAGAAAACTCCTAGAACAAAGAAAAACGATCGGCTGCACTCTCGCACCATGCAATGTCGGCTTTATTGTATCAAAAGTGTTTAAAAAAAAAAAAGGTGCAGAGGAGAAAAAAAGGTTAACGCGTTTCACGCGGAGATTGTGCTTAGTCAAAACCACCACAAAGCATGATATCCATGTGAAATGCGTTAACCCTTTTGTCTCTTCTGCCCATGTTTGTGTTTTGTTTTTGTTTTTTAGTTTTTTTTTTTTTTTTACTGCTTTTAACACAATAAAGCCAACATTGCATTGAGTGCAGCCAATCGTCTTTCTTTGCTCTATATATTGTGTGGTGTTTTTTTATTTTTTTATTTCTGAAAAATCATTGTCTCGTTTTATTGTGTAGAAGATTTCGGTGGAAATTACTGCACTAAACTGACAGTGCAAAAGCATCTAACACTCAAAGTCCAAACAGAATATAGAAATACAATGCAGCGCTAAAAAAAAGATGATTATTGTGTACTAAAACCTTAACAGATGTTTAATATATGCAACAATATTCACTGTGATGACCTGGTGAAAAAAAAAAAAAAATATGTGAGATACAACTTAAATGTCCATAAAAATACAGTGACGATTCTTCACAAAAAAGTGACGGTGGACAACATGCGATTAGCAGGGAAGCTATGTGGATGAAGGAAAAGACCCTCTGTCATAAGGCAATGGATGGGTACTCTTACCAGATGTGGTGGACCCACTTACCAGCAGCAGTGGGTCAATCGAGCTTGTGCGGGCCGCATGCCTCACAGTGTAGATCCGAATGGTCACATGATCACTCTTTTTATATGTGCTCATTGAACTTTGATGTACCGTCATTTTAAATAAACCTTTTTGGTTCGACCTGCACCATATGGAGCCTTTCCCTTTTTTTTTCTTCTCCATTTTTGCCCTGGTTGGTTGAGCCTCTTTTACACATTTTGGCACTCTGAGGGTCAGTACATTGAGTGAAGATTTGGTTACAAGGATCCAGGTATCGTGTCGGGGTTGTCATCACTGAAGTCTGGGTGTATCCTGCTGGGAGTGACCACCTTTCCATTCGGATCTATAGTGTGAGGCATTGGGCCCACATAAGCTCGACTGACCCACTACCGCTGGTAAGTGGGTCCACCACATCTGGTAAGAGTACCCATCCATTGCCTTATGACAGAGGAACTTTTCCTTCACCCACATAGCTTCACTGCTAATCGCATGTTTGTCCATCATCACTTTTGAACGATCATCAGTATTTTTATGGACATTTAAGTTGTAGCTCACATTTTTATTTTTATATATATATATATATATATATATATATATATATATATATATATATATATATATATATAATTATAAAAAAAATTATTTTTCTTTTTTTCACCAGTTCATCACAGTGAATATTGTTGCGTAGATTACACATTTGTTATGGTTTTAGTACACTATAATCTTCTTTTTATTGTGTGTGTGTGTGTTTTTTTATTTTTTATTATTTAATTTTTTTTGTGTTTGTTATTAAAAAAAAAAAAAAAAAAACGAAAAAAAAACATGTTATGCTTACCTGCTCTGTGCAGTGGATTTGCTCAGAGCAACCCCCAAACCTCCTCTTCTTGGGTCCATGGCTGGAGCTTCTGTCCCCTTCCTCCTGTTGATTGCCCCCACAGCAAGCAGCTTGCTATGGGGGGCACCTGAGCCGTTTGGCCCTGTCCCCCACCCACCCCCCCTCCCACTCAGTTTGGCTGAGACAATCAATCGAGAGAGAGTCCCGGATGGTTGAGGCATTCAAGGACATTGCTGGGTAGAGAGGGGGCTCAGGTAAGTATGGGGGGGGAGGGGGGCTGCTGCACACAGAAGTCTTTTTATCTTAATGCATAAAATGCACCTTCTGCCTTTACAATCACTTTTAAAGTGCATTCTTTTCTCACAAAAAACTGCGTTTGAAAAAACGCTGCGCAAATACTGTGTGACATAACAAATTTCAGTGACCACCACTTTATTCTCCAGGGCCTCTGCTAAAAAAAACCTAATAAAAACAAAAAAACACATATATAAGGTTTGGAGGGTTCTGAGTAATTTTCTAGCAAAAAATAAAATAAAAAATTGACGAAGGTAATAATGTTACTAACAGGAGAAATGGAACAACTAATGCCGCGTACACACGATCAGAATTCCGGCCAGAAAAAGACAGATGAGAGCTTTTCATCGGAAAATGCGACCGTGTGTACGCTCCATCGGTATTTAGCTGTCCGAATTTCCGCCAGCCAAAAATTGATAGCATGTTCTCAATTTTCCCGACGGAAAAACTTTCTATCGGTAATTCCGATCGTGTGTATGAAATTCCGACACGCCAAAAATCACGCATGCTCAGATTCAACTTCGAGACAGAAGCTATTGGCTACTGGCTATTGAACTTCCTTTTTCTAGTCACGTCGTACGTGTCGTACGTGTTGTACGTCACCGCGTTTATAAATGATTGGAATTTGATGTGACCGTGATTAGGCAAGACAGCTTGAGCCGAATTCCGTTGGGAAAACCATCAGAGCTTTTTCCGACGAGAATTCCGATCGTGTGTACACGGCATTAGACATCAAGTAACTCTTGGCTGTGGCCAGTTATAATATAAAGTAACTCTTGGCTTTGGTTGGTATAATATAAAGTAACTCTTGGCTTTGGCCTTTTATAATATAAAGTAATTCTTGGCTTTGTTATTTGCAGTTTTGATGGATCCTCCAGCTGGAATTGCGCAGCGTCTTCGCTAATAGAGGAAATGACCGTGCTTTTAAGAACTGGCACTACAAGCCTTTGGATCTGCTGTGCGTTCCGCTGATAAGTAGGGCAATGGCTGCTGGGTGTCGCCTCTTATTACGCCCGCTCGGACTCTGCTACCACCGCACGCTTTTCTGCTCCCTTTACACTCAGGTTTCAAGCCATTCCCAGTCCTGGGCACCGGTCTTTTATAAGGCACCGAAATACGGCAATAGAACTGCTTTGATTGACCAACATGGGCAGCACAGTTACCAGGATCTATATCGCCGGAGCTGTGCCCTGTCCAGACAGATAACTTCTTTGTTGGGCGATCCAAGCAATGACGCCCGCCCCGAACGAGTTTCCTTCCTTTGCCCCAATGACTCCTCCTATGTGGTGAGCCAGTGGGCAGCTTGGATGAGTGGCGCCATTGCTGTTCCTCTGTATAAGAATCACCCACCCTCTGAGCTAGAGTACATCTTGCAGGATTCCCAGAGTGCTCTGGTGCTGGCAGAGACCACGTATACAGACGTTGTGGCACCGCTGGCTGAGAAGCTGGGCATCGCAAAACTTACCGTGCCGGATAGACAGTCAGGTGGGGTCATGGAGGACGCACCTGAGTTTGGCCTGGACTGGAAAGAGAGGGGAGCCATGATTGTATACACCAGCGGGACGACAGGAAGACCAAAGGGGGTGCTCAGCACTCACCACAATCTAAGCGCTATGGTAAGAACAACAAAACGTAGGAAGATGATGTTACATTGGGGGGGGGGGGGTACAGGAAAGGACTTGCTGCTCCAACTAATGGCAACTTTGCATAACTTACTCTGATATGGATATGCTCTTAAATTGCTTCATGTTTTTAGTAGGCCATCATTAACACCCTGAGCTCCGGAAGGTTTTACCCCCTTTATGGCCAGAACCTTTTTTGTTATTCAACACTGCGCTATTTAATTGGAAATTGCACGGTCATGCAGCGCTGTAAACAAATTAAATTTTATATCATTTTTTTTCACACAGTTTTCTTTTGATGGTATTTGATCACCACTTTTTTTTTTTTTTTTTTTTTTTTTTTTTTTTTAAATATATAATTTTGATTAAAAAAAACAAAAACATTTTCTACTTTCTGTTATAAAACATATCCAATAAAATCAAATGCCTCCATAAATTTTGGGCCACAGCATATTCTGCTACATGTCGCAAGTGCTGGCAGTGATATAGCTCTGATCGTGATCAAAATGCTGATCCGTACAAACACCATACTAGTAATGGCGGTGGTCAGCGACTTATAGTGAGGCTGTAATAGTGTGGTGGGAAATATGGCGCTAACTGACCCTGGTTGGGAGGGACACTCATGGACACTGACGTCACTAGTGACACTAATATTCTACGTGGACCCTGTACTAGTGGCATTGGCTGGGTGACGGGGTGATTAGGAGGGCAATCAAGGGGTTAAAGTGGTTCTAGAGGCTGAAGGTTTTTAGCCTTCGTGAATTCTATGCATGAAGGTTAAAAACTTTCTGTGTGCAGCGCCCCCCCTCCCCCCCCCCCATCCTTACCCGAGCTTTCTCCAATCCAGCGTTGTTCACGATAGCCTTGGCTGCCCCGGGACTCTCCCTCCTCATTAGCTGAGACAGAAGTGGGAGCCCATTGGCTCCCACTGCTGTCAGTCACAGCCAGTGAACCAATGAGGAGCGAGCGGGGCTGAGCGGTGGCTCTATGTCTTATGGACGCAGTACTATTGGATGTAGCAGTGACATAACAAAGGCTGGGTGCAAAGGTCAGACAATAATTGTATTTCTTTACACCCTCCATACAGGTAACGGCTCTGATAAAGGAGTGGGCGTGGAATAGAACCGATTGCATCCTCCATGTGCTGCCCCTTCACCATGTTCACGGCGTGGTCAACAAGCTGCTTTGTCCTCTGTGGGTCGGCGCCACTTGTGTCATGCTCCCTGAGTTCTCCCCGCAAAAGGTAGAAAATCTTCTGACTTTTTTATGTTTCACAAATTGAAGAGAATTTGACAATCTTCTTGTATTGATTGACTTCACTGCTCCACCTTCTTCTTCATCGTGATCAACATCGATTGTCCAAATGTCACTTTGGGGGTCCAGTTGTTGTAAATCTGACCATTTCATACAAGGACTGGTAAGATTGGGCCACACATTGAATAGTTATTAAAGCGGACCTCCCCCCCCCCCCCCCCCCCCCATAAACATTGACTCTTTTTAATCCTTAGGCTAATGCTTGTAGTAAATTTGGAAGGTACCGTACATTATATTTACTTATTTTAACCTCTTCCCGACCGCTCTGCGCAGATATACTGCGGCAAGGAGGCTGCTCTGTACCAGATCACGTACTAGGTACGTGACGTGACCTGGCACTTCCGAGTGCGCGCGCGTACCGCCGGTGTCCTGCTGAAAAAGGTCCCCCAGTGGATAATGCCACGCCTCCTCTGTACTGCGCAGGTGCAGTGATTGCACCATACGAACCACAACGGAGCTGCCGAAAATAGCCGAAGATTAACAGCTATGGGTCGGCTGTACACGGCCCCTGCGCAATGACCACGACATTGTGCCAGACGCTGCCGCGCGCTCCCGATGCTCATGCTACTCTGCAAGGGGCGGGTGTATTACTCTTATCTGGTGTAAGGGGCGGACGGCTACAGAAGATGGTGACTTCTTGGATCCCCGGCAAGGGATCCAAAAAGAGGAGGGTCGGGGCTGCTCCATTGCACAGAGTAGGCAAGTATAGACATATATTTGTAATTTTACAAAAAAAAAAATGTGAGTTTACAACCTTTGCTATAAAAGTCTGTAAGACTAAGCGGTCAGCAGCAGGAGAGATCCGACTCCCTCTGACATTCCCAGTAGAGTTTTTCATCAGGTGAACGTTTAGAGGGCACTTGACCTGCACAGCGATGATGTTTTGTAGAGATGGCCGCCTGCTGTAAATACAGCCCATAGATTTCCCTCTCTCTGTCCGCCCCGGCTGCTTTGAATGAAGAGGCTGTCGGGCGGTTTTTGACGTCTTTCTTAGCAGCAGTAAAGCGCGGTTCTATCTGCAATAATTTGGGGAGAAGTTTTCTGGAGTGGCGGTAGGAGAAGGTTTGGGGGTGGGGGGGGGGCTCTCTATAAACAGCTCTTGGGGAATATAAAGCCCGGAGTACGAGATCACAGAGGGCGTCCGTGTGCTGAGGCTGCGGGAGATTCACCTTTAATCAGTCCGCTCTCCTTTTTGCCTGTGAAGGCTTCTGCTCGTGGCGTAGTGCTGGAATGAGGGGGCCTGTCAGGCCCTGTTAGGAATCACATACATCAGCTGAGTGGGGAAGGGGGGGAGTGGGGGGAGATGGTAGTAGAAAGTCCTCTGAATGCAGAAAGCAGACTCAGTAAGTGTTCACATTTGTCCACTTCCCCTACAGGTGACACCACCGGAGCTGCTGCTAGTTGTCTTTTTCCAGCCTTGGCTCCCTAAAGTGGTAATAAACCCACAGATGTCATATAGCGCAGCTTACCATCATTAGATGTGGATGTGGTTGCATTTGTGGGGTTTTTATTTATTTTTTTCATATATTCCTCTGTTTTCACCTGGTGATCTGGCCAGTAACACACCGCCTGTATTAAGCCCCCATACACACTATTAGATTTTCTGCAGATTTTTGTCTGTTTGTAAGGGTTGTTTTTTTTTTTTTTTTTTATCTTTTTACTTTTTTTATTTATAAGATGCAGCTCGTTTTGCACAGATTGGCCCCCCGAACCTCGTTTTCTGGGGTCCCCCGGCAGCTCTCAGATAACCCCGTAGAAGAAGCTCTGTCCGAGGGGGGGGGGGAGTTACCTTGCGGGTGCGCTTCCGAGTCCAGCATTTAGCGTCCATAGCCACCGAATGTATGACTCTGCCCCGCCCCCCCCCTACGCTCGCGTCATTGGTTTTGATTGACAGCAGCAGGAGCCAATGGCTGTGTCGCTGCTATCAGTCTATCCAATCAACAACCGAGAACCGCAGACAGAGAGACAGCACGTCCCATGGGACAAGTTTGAGGGGTCAGGTAAGTAAAACGGGGGGGGGGGGGGGGCGGTCACTGACAGGTGTTTTTAGCTTAGGATGCATTAAGGTGAAAAAACACGAACCTTTACAACCCCTTTAAGCCCCGTACACAATATTAGATTTTCTGCAGATTTTTGTCTTCAGATTTACCAAAACCATGTATTGCAAGGGCCTGCGGCCTGCCTGATGCAGACAGATTGAAACTGTAATGCCGCGTGCACACGATCGGCATTTTGGCCAGCAAAAGACCGATGAGAGATCGGAAAATGCGACCGTGTGTAGGCTCAGAATCAGAATTTAGCTGGCCGAATTCCCGCCAGCAAAAATTTGAGAGCATGTTCTCAATTTTTCCATCAGAAAAACTTTCTATTGGAAATTCCGATCGCGTGTATGCAATTCCGATGAGCAAAAACTCACGCATGCTCAGATTCAACTACGAGATGGAAGCTATTGGCTACTGGCTATTGAACTTCCTTTTTCTAGTCCCGTCGTACGTGTCGTACATCACCGCGTTCTTGACGGTGGAAATTTGGTGTGACCGTGTGTAGGCAAGACAGCTTGAGCCGAATTCCGTCAGGAAAACCATCAGAGCTTTTTCCGACCATAATTCCGATCGTGCGTACGCGGCATTAAGGTTTGACCTCATATTTATATGGTTTTGGTAAATCTAAAGACAAAACTCTGCAGAACAATCTAATAGTGCGTATGGGGGGTGGGGGGTCTTAGAGCGTGCCCTCTCTCTGGATGAAGTAGCACAGGTAGGCACCTGCGATGAATACTAGCACATTATGACTTTACCTTGCAGGGGGAAAAAAAAAAGAGGCCCACACTCCAAAGACA
Organism: Lithobates pipiens; assembly: GCF_037356315.1. Taxonomy (NCBI): domain Eukaryota; kingdom Metazoa; phylum Chordata; class Amphibia; order Anura; family Ranidae; genus Lithobates; species Lithobates pipiens. The sequence goes on along the minus strand of NW_027507686.1, from coordinate 3,135,804 downwards.
TGCAGGTAGGTTAATTGACTTCTGTCCAAAATTGGCCCCTAGTATATGAATGGGGACCTTGGATTGTGGGCTTCCTTGAGGGTAGGGACCGATGTGAGTGTGCAATGTACAGGGATAGGGACAATTGTAGACACTCACCCAGGTTGAACTGGATGGACTGGTGTCTTTATTCAACCTTACTAACTATGTAACTATGGTATATAACCACTTTAAAGGGATGATTGCAAAGTGTAAGAAAAGGTATTTTAGTGGCTGTATAGTCACCTACAGACAGCGATTCCACCCAAAGCATTTGTTTTTAATGAAGGGTGGCAGTACATGTTTGCAGTGGGGATGTGAAAGCTCGTCATTAAGGAAAGGGGGGAGGGGGAGCATATAGGAGACATCTCTGGCAATGGCCACCAGCGATAACAGTGTTGCGTTCAGCCAACTAGGTGATTGACTCTCCAAGGCTGGGGCAAGGGGATGTCTCATGCAGCTGGGCACAGCCTACAGTCACGCCAGCATTCATGGGGGCCCGAACGGCAAACAGCCGCCCGGAATATCTCTAATGTCAGGAGATGCCTTAAGGCCGAACTCCAGGCAGATCTATAAAAAACAGCCAATGAATGTAGATACATATTAGTTCAAAATCATTCTAGCTGAACCCCAGACAGATATAAAAAAAAAAAAAAAAAAAAAAAAAAAAAATGATGCAACTTTCTATTCGCTGATACATCAATAAAGTGATACTAAGCACACGCTGTGTAATTTCCATTCTCCCTATTTCTGTATGTGGATGACGGCGCTGTAATTATTTTTATTTAAAAAAAACAAAAAAAAAACGATGTTCCCTTTTTTCCTAATGAATTTCCAGCTGTCACATGACCCGGCTCTCTCCCAGCCTGTCTGCAGGGAAACATAAGCAGGTGGAGAGTCTAGTCCAAAGAAAAAAAAAACAGCCTTTTGGAATACAGAGTAAAAAATAAATAATATCAATAAACAGTTTTAAATTGTTGCACAAATATATATTTTTGAAATCAAATCTTTTATTATTTTTTGGCAACAACATGGGGTGGGCGGATTTCTGCCAGTCGCAGGCTGTGTCACGCCCCCTCCAGCCTGTGTCTTAGGATCAATCTACATGCATTATTCCCCCCCACCCCTATTGTTTTTAGCTGGTTAGTGGGCATAGTGGAGGAGGGAGTGGCCTGTCATTGTGTATACGCCCACATGTGTGACTCTATAGTCACATGGGCTGCTCGGCTGTGATGGGGAGGAAATGCTCAGTGTAGAAACTCGCTGAGACTGAGCATGTGCAGAGCTGACACCACAGCTGGCGAAATCCCTAGCGGAATTGGAGCTATGGACAGAAGGGGGAGATAGAGAGCAGCAGGATCAACCAGGATTGGTGCAGAAAAGGAGTATGAACAGCATGTAATACATCATTTTTATTGAGCGTTTCTGATGGGGGTTTAGTGACACTTTTAAATGTATTTGCGGTGCTTGAATGGGCTGCTGCGTCTGTGCAAACGTGAGCCGCAGCAAACGCATAGGTGCGAACCTAGCTTTACAGTGTATGCAAAAAGGAGTAGCTGACTGATTTGCGTTCACTTTCCTAAAGTTGCTTTTTAATTAACTTTTCAGAGAGGTGTGTGTGTGTGTGTGTGTGTGTGTGTGTGTGTGTGTGTGTGTGTGTGTGTGTGTGTATGTGTATATATATATATTATATATATATATATAAATAAAAATAATATAATATTATTGGTTTTAATAATATCAGCATGTTCAGTAGCTTGGAATGATTGACCCTTCTTGTCTTCTATTTAGGTATGGGAACACTTTCTCAGCAGAGAAGTTCCTTCTATCAACGTCTTCATGGCTGTTCCCACCATCTACAGTAAACTGATTGAATACTACGATTGCCATTTCACTCAGCCACATGTTAAAGACTTTATACAAGCCGTCTGCCGGGAGAAGATCAGGTACGATGGCTCTGCTTCACCCCAGAATGCCCTGAGCAGCACTGGGCCTGATGTATGAAGGAGGAGCTGCTCTCGTTACATATAGCAAGAAGTAATATTCCCCAAGTATAGTACAGAAGATTGAAGCCAGGAGAGCATTGTTGCCTGTGTAGGGCTGTAGGTTATAGCTGAATTCCAGGCATACCATGAGTTAAACCTTAACGAGGTGCGTACTGCCTCATCGACGTATCTCTATTATTCACATCTGACAGGGTTATTGTGCTCCAGGACTCTTAACTTCCAGAGCTGCTAACGCCGCTCACTGTAGTCTCAGTTTCTTCAAGAGCAGAGAGTTGCTGGAACTGCTATACTTGCCTTTCCCCTCCTTCTGCCCATTCACAGAAGCCTTTGTATTATGTGAAGTCATTCACAAAGGCTTCTGTGAATAGGCAGGGGAGTGAGGGCATAGCTGCTGTGTATGCTTATCTCCTTTTTCACAGCCGGAGTGTATCCTCCAAAAGTCCAATAAACATAGAAGTAATAATAAGTCCCAGAGGGGACATGCACTTCATTAAACTTGAATCATGGTGTGCTTGCACTTTTTGCAAAGTTGCTAAATTTGTGAAATTCAGCTTTGTCTGCAACCCAAAGTCAATAACGGACCATCCAATATTCATGGATTGTCTGGAGAGCAAGTGTCCACACCGTTGTCCTGTGATCAGATTAGTCCTGCATAACAAAAAAACATTGTAAATTCAGGCTTTAAAGAGACCCTGTCACCATCCCATGCCTACCGGCATAAACCTAGCTAATTGTCCCCACGTACCCAAAAGTCTTGCCTAGGATTGTTTTTTTTTTTTTTTTTGAAGAAGCAATAGATTTTATTCAAGTTGAACTGGCTGCCAGCTTACGGATTGGCTGCATGCTTTGACAAGATACGCTAACTTTCAATAAAACTTTGTGAAAAACGCTGATTTCCTCCCATCAGGTTAATGGTGTCTGGTTCCTCGGCTCTGCCTGTGCCAGTTCTGGAACGATGGCGGGAGATCACCGGTCACACACTTCTGGAGAGATATGGCATGACAGAAATTGGCATGGCTTTAACCAACCCACTAAATGGACCGAGAGTGCCAGGTAAGTTGCATACCTGGTAGTTGCCTAGGTGTTTTCTGACCTAAAATACAGTTCGAGCTGCAGTATTCTCCTCCTTTCCAGTTCTGTCCCCTGTAGACTTAGCCCTGTGTGAGGTCCAGCACTGTTCCTCTCCTAGATTGAATGACACCTAGGGGATTTATTTACTAAATCTGGAGAACTCAAAATCTGCTGCAGCTGTGCATGGTAGCCAATTGGCTTCTAACTTCAACTTGTTCAATTAAAGTGGAAATCCGCTCAAACATCCTATGGCAGCTGCCATAACCCTGGTATCCTCCTCTTTGGCGGGTGGTCCGGTTTCTGATAATAGTGGTCTCTGCGGTGGATTCACCGCAAGATCGCTTTTATCTGCGGTGGGAGAGGGGACACCCCCCCCCCCCCCCCCCGCACTCCGGTGCTCTCCGCCGTTGGCAGCACTTGCAAGACCGCTGCGCAAAACCGGTATGACAGAAAGTATTGCAATGACTGCCATTTTATTGGAGGTAGGGGAGGAGCCTGTTCACCGAACACCGAACATTATGCGGTGTTTGCGGCAAATTCGAAAGCCGGAAAACACCGTTAAAGTCTATGGGACATTAACGTGAAAAACCAAAAGTGCTAATTTTAAAGGCTTATATACAAGTTATTGTCATAAAAAGTGTTTGGGGACCCGGGTCCTGCCCCAGGGGACGTGTATCAATGCAAAAAAAAAAGTTTTGAAAGCGGCTGTTTTTTTCGGGAGCAGTGATTTTAATAATGCTTAAAGTGAAACAATAGTCTGCCTGTAAAGTAGCGCATGTTTCCCATGTTTAGAACAATATCACAGCAAAATTACATTTCTAAAGGAAAAAGTCATTTAAAACTGCTCACTGCTGTAATGTATTGTCAGATCCAGGCAATACAGATAAAAATCATTGAAAAATCGGCATGGGCCACACCCCCCAGTCTATTACCAGGCCCTTTGGGGATGAAACCTGGAAGGCCGCAGGAAAAGGGGGGGCGAGAGAGCGCCCCCCACTCCTGAACCATACCAGGCCACATGCCATCAACATGTTGATGGGGACAAGGGCCTCATCCCCACAACCCTTGCCTGGTGGATGTGGGGATCTGCGGGCGGGGGGCTTTAACAAGATGACCCCCAGATCCTTCCCCCCCCCCCATGTGAATGGGTATGGGGTACATTGTACCCCTACTCATTCGCCAACAAAAGTGTCAAAATGTTATAAATGACCGTAGCCAGTCCTTTATTAAAAAAACAAAAACTGTCTATCCATCCTCAATCACAGTGCAGACGGACCGGAAAAAACAAAACAAAATAAACCGCAACAACTCCACCTCCGACTGAATCTTCTTCGCAATGACAGATATTATATAGCTGAGGGTGAGGTTTGATGGGTGGATGGCCGGGGGGCAACTGGGATTGATGGGTGGATGGCCGGGGGGCAACTGGGATTGATGGGTGGATGGCCGGGGGGCAACTGGGATTGATGGGTGGATGGCCGGGGGGCAACTGGGATTGATGGGTGGATGGCCGGGGGGCAACTGGGATTGATGGGTGGATGGCCGGGGGGCAACTGGGATTGATTGGTGGATGGCCGGGGGGCAACTGGGATTGATGGGTGGATGGCCGGGGGGCAACTGGGATTGATGGCTGGATGGCCGGGGTTTGCTGGGATTGATGGCTGGATGGCCGGGGTTTGCTGGGATTGATGGCTGGATGGCCGGGGTTTGCTGGGATTGATGGCTGGATGGCCGGGGTTTGCTGGGATTGATGGCTGGATGGCCGGGGTTTGCTGGGATTGATGGCTGGATGGCCGGGGTTTGCTGGGATTGATGGCTGGATGGCCGGGGTTTGCTGGGATTGATGCATGGATGGCCGGGGTTTGCTGGGATTGATGCATGGATGGCCGGGGTCTGCTGGGATTGATAGGTGGATGGCCGGGGTTTTGCGCGGATTGAGGGGTGGATGATCGGGGTTTGCACGGATTGAGGGATGGATGGCCAGGGTTTGCGCCGATTGAGTGGTGATTTGGCTGGGATTGATGGGTGGATGGCCGGGGTTTGCTGGGATTGATGAGTGGATGGCCGGGGTTTTTGCGGATTGATGGGTGGATGGCCGGGGTTTTTGCGGATTGATGGGTGGATGGCCGGGGTTTTTGCGGATTGATGGGTGGATGGCCGGGGCTTGCGCGGATTGATGGGTGATTTGGCCGGGGTTTGCGCGGATTGATGGGTGGATGGCCGGGGTTTGCGCGGATTGATGGGTGGATGGCTGGGGTTTGCGTGGATTGATGGGTGATTTGGCCGGGGTTTTTGTGGATTGATGGGTGGATGGCCGGGGTTTTTGTGGATTGATGGGTGGATGGCCGGGGCTTGCGCGGATTGATGGGTGATTTGGCTGGGGTTTGCGCGGATTGATGGGTGGATGGCCGGGGTTTGCGCGGATTGATGGGTGGATGGCCGGGGTTTGCGCGGATTGATGGGTGGATGGCCGGGGTTTGCGCGGATTGATGGGTGGATGGCCGGGGTTTGCGCGGATTGATGGGTGGATGGCCGGGGTTTGCGCGGATTGATGGGTGGATGGCCGGGGTTTGCGCGGATTGATGGGTGGATGGCTGGGGTTTGCGCGGATTGATGGGTGATTTGGCCGGGGTTTGCGCGGATTGATGGGTGGATGGCCGGGGTTTGCGCGGATTGATGGGTGGATGGCCGGGGTTTGCGCGGATTGAGGGGTGGGTGGCCGGGGTTTGCGCGGATTGAGGGGTGGATGGCCGGGGTTTGCGCGGATTGATGGGTGGATGGCCAGGGTTTGCGCGGATTGATGGGTGGATGGCCAGGGTTTGCGCGGATTGATGGGTGGATGGCCGGGGTTTGCGCGGATTGATGGGTGGATGGCCGGGGTTTGCGCGGATTGATGGGTGGGTGGCTGGGGTTTGCGCTGATTGAGGGGTGGGTGGCCGGGGTTTGCGCGGATTGATGGGTGGATGGCCGGGGTTTGCGCGGATTGATGGGTGGATGGCCGGGGTTTGCGCGGATTGAGGGGTGGGTGGCCGAGGTTTGCGCGGATTGAGGGGTGGATGGCTGGGGTTTGCGCTGATTGAGGGGTGGGTGGCCGGGGTTTGCGCGGATTGATGGGTGGATGGCCGGGGTTTGCGCGGATTGATGGGTGGATGGCCGGGGTTTGCGCGGATTGAGGGGTGGGTGGCCGAGGTTTGCGCGGATTGAGGGGTGGATGGCTGGGGTTTGCGCGGATTGATGGGTGGATGGCCGGGGTTTGCGCGGATTGATGGGTGGATGGCCGGGGTTTGCGCGGATTGATGGGTGGATGGCCGGGGTTTGCGCGGATTGAGGGGTGGATGGCCGGGGCTTGCGCGGATTGATGGGTGGATGGCCGGGGCTTGCGCGGATTGATGGGTGGATGGCCGGGGCTTGCGCGGATTGATGGGTGGATGGCCGGGGCTTGCGCGGATTGATGGGTGGATGGCCGGGGCTTGCGCGGATTGATGGGTGGATGGCCGGGATTTGCAAGCTCTTTGGAAGGTGGAGGTTGAAATAACATCTCCGGCTGTTTATAGCCTAGCCTCGGAGCGCGGAAGGAGTTAACTCTGCTGCCTTCTCCTGAGTTTCTCTCTGTTCACGCACAGAATTATGAATTATTCATGGGCAGCTCACGCCTCTCCGGGTCTAATCAGGGCTTTAATTGGAGGTTTAGATCACAGTTGGCTAATGGCTGCTCCAGCAGGGACCTGGTGCATTATGACAGGCGGATCACAGTGTGTCTTATCACCGGCCTGTCTCAATTCTCCCAGGGCCCCTCCACACACAGCAGCATGTGGACCCCCCTGAGCCCAGCACATGCAGCATCCTCAATTACACAGCTCTGCTCTCACTGCCAGCCTCAGCGAGGAGGGGGGGGGGGGGGGGGGTTGAGGCGTTTAGCAAGGGCGTCCGCCTGTTCTGTGTACCGAAGTAATAGGTGTTGGGTTTTAGCTCCTAGTTTTAGGCGCAGAATATTTTATATGCAAAATGCAGGGAAAAAAACAAATCCATGGCGTCATTCCATAAAAAGAATTATCGACTGTAAGTTCACATAAACATCCATTTCCTTAGTCACATCTGTCTGTATAAATGCCCCTATAAAAGGGTAACTTTCCTGCCCCCACCTGAACTTCAAAAGCTACCAAAAGTCATGCTTTGTGTGTTGTATTCTTATCTTATGTCAAAACATTCCTTAAAGTGATTGATATATATAATATATATATTTTTTTTAACTAGCGTGTCATACTTGCCGGCTCTGTATAAAAATTTTGCACAGAGCAGTCCTGATCCTCCTCTTCTCGGGTCCCCCACCAGTGCTCCTGGCTCCTCCCCTGCCGAGTGCCCCCACAGCAAGCAATAAAAAAATTTAAATATTGAAAATAATAAAACGCAAGCGTGTGTGTGTGTGTGCGCGTGTGTGCGCGTGTGTGCGTGTGTGTATGTGTGCGTGTGCGTGTGTGTGTATATGGTTGGTGAGTCCAAATGTCGATTTGCTTGACACTAACAAAAGTCCCAAAAACAGTGAAACGGATGAGATGAGTTTTGATTTCCAAAATCCCAAAGACCACCTTTGTGAATTCACCGACCGCCACGTATAGATGTGCTCTTAGACCCCTTTCACACTGAGGTGGTGCGGACGTTAGCGGTAAAATGCTCTACTTTTAGCGCCGCTTTACCGATGTTATGGCGGCGCTTTTCGATCGCTAGCAGGGCACTTTTAACCCTTGCTAGTGGCCAAAGAAAGGGTTAATAGCGCCTATGTTACGGCACTGCCAAATCGCTTTTTAGCCGATTCGGCGGCACTGCTCATGCATTTCAATGGGCAGGGCGTTTTGGGAGTGGTGTATACAGCGCTCCCGCACCGCCCCAAACATGCTGCTTGCAGGGCTTTTTTTCCTGTCCTGCGAGCGCACTGTCCCATTGGGGTGGCTTGAGAGGCGCTATTTTTAGTGCTTAAACGCCTGAAAAGCACCCCAGTGTGAAAGGGGGATCTTACCAGTTAGCATAAAACTCCTATTACAGGGGCGGGGGTCAAGAAAAGCTTGTGGGTATTTTTAAATGTCATCCTCTGTTGACGTCCAGCCAGGAGGAGACGATTGAGGTCTCTATAGCAGCCCACACACGTACCGACAAAATTCTTGTCTCGGACCATCGGAGCCGATGGCGTATACCAATCGAGAGACCAGCGCCAATACTGTAAAGCCATTTACACTTCAGCTTTATTAAAAAGTAATGCACTTACATTTGTCAGGCTAAAAACAGTATTGAGTCCAACTGGTAAGTAGATAACGATCGTTATTGGATCTGGATAGATGCGATGACACGGATAGGACCATCACCTGAACAGTTTCGTCACAATGGGGACTTCATAGAGCCATTCACGGCCATGCTCTGCAATGACTGTATTTTAAAGAGATCTAAATGTATGATACCAAATGACGAATAAGTGTGTGTCTTTTTGGAATACCGGTTGTCTTCACCCAATAATAATCGATTATGTGGGACTCTACATACTGTACGTTCCTACGGAGAAGCCTGTAGGCGACAGATAATCATAAAGAGCATAAAGGATTACCGGCGTGCAAGGTGGAGGTTGTAGCACGGGATTGCAGATAACATTTTTATGTGGAGTCCATGGTGCAGGTCACAGGTGACAGTCACACCTGCCTTAGGCTGGATTCGCACCTATGGCATTTTTAGTGCATTTTGCAGATTTGCACTACAGTCCATTCAACATGGTTTCCTATGGAACACGTTCTGTAGTGCAAAATGCACTAACAATGCCATAGGTGTGAATCCAGCCTTAAAGAGAACACAGGAAATATTAAAATGTAACTTTTTAATGGAGAGGTTTTATATTCCAGGAGCAAAATATCCTTAAAGTGAAAGGTTTGTTTAAAAAATAAAAAAAATAAAAATAACAAACCTGTTATACTTGCCTCCTCTGTGTAAAAGTTTTGTACAGAGCGCCCCGATACTCCTTTTCTGGGGTCCCCCGGCAGCGCTCCTGGCTCCTCCTCTGCATGGAGTGCCCCCACAGTGAGCTTCATTCCATGGGGGGGGGGGGCGCTTGTGCAGGCGCACTCCTGAGTCCTGCTGCTGTGTCCATTGACACAGACAGCAGGGCTCGGCCCCGATTCCATGTGACAGGCACAGGGCAGCCCATTCACAGTGGTCTGTCCTATGCACATTTTGTGGCAAAAAGAAAAGCTCCTGCTCCTTTTTTTGAACAACAAGCTTCACGCCGTTTTTAAAAATGCATTTTGCCATGATTGCGGCACGATTCTGTTGCTTGATGGTTGTGGCAAAATTGCACTGCATTTGGGGTGCCAGTTTTAGAATGAATGGCACCTAAACACGCATTGCGAGTTTTACAGCGATTTGCGAATTGTGACAATTTCCAAATGTGAATGGGGCCTTAAAAAGTGCTGCTCAATGCATTGGAATCTGCTAAAAAAAAAAAAACTCTCTGGATTCTCTTTAATCCATAAATACACAATTTTGGTGGTAAATGGTAACTGATATATATATTAAAAAAAAAAAAAAAATATATATATATATATATATATATATATATATATATATTATATTTTTAAATTATTATCAAAAGGAAACTTGCCCAAAATAGTAAAAAAATAAATAAATATCTCATGCGATATCCTTTTATGAATTGACCCCATAGAGCAGGGGTAGGCAACCTCGGCCCTCCAGCTAGCTGGTGAAACTACAAGAGACATTGCAAGACCCTGACAATCGCAGGTATGACTCCTAGAGGCAGAGGCATGATGGGATTTGTAGTTTCCCCACAGCTGGAGTGCCGAGGTGGCCTACCCCTGCCATAAAGTATAGTAAAAGAGGGAAAAAAAGGTACATCCTTATTTATTTATTTTATTTTTTATGTAGCAGCCATTTATACCAGGCTAAATGACACGTGTATCTTCTCATCTGCCTTTCAGGATCAGTGGGCAACCCCTTACCTGGCGTAGCAGTCCGTATCGCTACTGAGGTACCTCAAAACCATGGCATGTCCTACACCGTCCTTGCTGAAGGGACTGCCAGTGGAACGAAGGTATGTGTGAGAGAGAGAGGAGACCCTCTGCCTGACACGTGACTGCATCTTCCAGCAAGGTCATTCAAATGCCCCCGACCATTACAGAGCCGATCAATAAATGATCTGGTGAATACAGACAGATTAAGTTTTTTTGTGATAGGGGATGAACTTCGGGAACTGCGCACCCCGATATGCAAACCGCGAGGGTTCAGCTGAGGTTATCATAAAAGTTTCCTTGGCAATCTTTTTTTATTTTATTTTTTTTTATTTTTTTTATTTTTTACCATAGACGTTTCCCATACTTCCGAAAGGCATGTTAGACTCAGCAGGGAACAAGATTGGCTTCTGATTTTATTTATTCTTTCAACAGATGGCTGTAAGTGAAATGACACCATCACAACTTGAGCTTTTTTTTTTTCTCTCTCCCGGCAGAAATATTGCAACATCAATATTAATTTGGAAATAAAATTTCACTGAGAATTAATATTCATGGGTGTAAAGAAAAAGCAACTTATCCAGATAGCTCATTTTGGCTATAAAACAAGCAGCTAAGGTTATGTGGAAAGTGCAGAAACCCAGAGAAAACGGTATGCAGTGTACTGAAGACTGATCAGTGATATGAATGATTTCTGATTGGTTTGCGGTGGTTGCAGTTTGTTGTTGCATACTTCCCATTGCCTTAAGTCCAGTTTCACGCTGCTGTGCTTTAAAACATGCTATGCACTTTAAAAAACACACACACAGCATGTTTTAAATGCATTGTGTTAAAATTTAGCGTAATGCATATGCACTGAATAGCTGGATGTTAGAGACACTGGTGGGTGCTGGCTCTGCTATTCACTGGTTGATAAGTAGCTGGCACCCACCAACGTCCTTTAACAACCAGTGAATAGTGTAAGCAGAACGTGTCAGTGTCCTTTAACAACCATTGGCTTAAAAGATAACTATTCACTGGTCGCTAAGGACGCCAGCGGGGGCTGGTTCCATTTTTCAGCGGTTGCTAAGGAGGGACGCTAACTTTGTTTTTGGTGCGTCTTTATTGACTTAAAGGATATATATATTTTTATGCAGTTGGCTTTGCAAGAGTGGTCCCAATCCTCCTCTTCTGGGGTCCCTCAGCGGTGCTCCTGGCTCCTCCTCTTCTTGAGTGCCCCGTTGGAGAGCCACTCTCCCTCGGGGCACTGGTCCGTGTAAAATGGACTCGGCCCCCGCCACCTGCATTTGGTTGACAGTAGCGGGAGCCAGTGGCACTGCAGCTATCAATCTATAGGCGGACCTGAACGGATGCTCCCATAGAGGTCTATGGAGCGTCGGATGTCAGCGGTGACAAGTCCGCTGACATCCAACCCGCTCCGATCCAAAAAAGTGTGACGGAGGAAAAATCTATTTTTCCATCCGTCATCGGATCGGGTGACGACGGACACTGCGGTCCGTCATCGCCCGATCTCCCATAGGGGAGAGCGGCGCTGTGACAGGTCCGTCCCTGCGCAGTGTGCAGAGACGGACCTGTCATCTCCCTGCTCAGCGCTGAGCAAGCGGATATCCACGGGGTGGATCAGCACTGATCCGCCCCGTGTGAAAGGACCCTAAGTGTTTTTATTTTTTATTTTTAGCCTTTGCTTCCATTTTAATTGGAAATAAAGGTTCCAGCAGCTCCTCATTGTAAGATGTACAGCTCAGGAATAACTCACTTTTCTAAAAGACGAGTTCTGCTGTAAGATCGGTTGGGTTCACCATTAAAAGAAAAAAAACGAATAACCCTCCCCTTTTCCCATAGGCCTGTCGCAGAAGGGGTTAAACACACCAGTTGGGGAGGAGGGGGGCGCCATTGTGCACAGAGATACAGGATGTAAGTTTTGAGTTATTGTTTTCACGCCTTTTATTTCCAAAATACCCCCCCCCACCGCAACCCTCTCCCTTCTATTTCTGCCAACTGGTGCCAGCCTGTGCCAAGACTCCCAACTGGCAGATGCTGCATGCAGCAGATGTTTTCCTAAAGATGTGTGGGAGCGTTACCAAAACTTTAGAAAGCACACAAAGTCACCACCAGCTGTACCCAGGGAGAGTGTGTATCTGTTTGCATTGGGAGGGCACCCAGGTGTGGGGGGCGTTTTTATGTAATCTCATCTGAGGCTCGTTTTTTTTGTTTTTTAGGTCTCTCCGGGATTTCAGGGCAGAGAAGGGGAACTGCAGGTCCGCGGGCCAGCTGTGTTCAAAGAATACTGGAATAAGGTGCAGGAGACGAGAGAGGCGTTTACTGCTGACGGTTGGTTCAAAACAGGTAACAGAGCTACGTATTCATTAGGGCTGGTTCACACTTGCTTCAAAATGTGACATTAGAGACGCTTTTTTAAAGCACTCTGAATGCCAATCAAAGCCCCTATCATTAAATAAAATGGTTCGCTTCTTGGTGCTTCAAAGCATCTCCAAACCCTCCATAGAAGTCTATGACAACGCTCGCTAACAGCACCTGAAGCTTTTCAGGGGCTTTTATTCAGTTTTAGCTTTGCTGGGTTTTGGAGGTATTGCAGGTATGAGATATCCCAGGATGCACCGGGAAACCAACAAGCAAACGGGAAAGACGTCATCAGCTGTCACTTCCAGTTCATGTGTATACAGCATATTCTGGGAGTGTCTGATACAGACGTCACATCTGGTGTGCAACGTGGAGCAGCAGACTGACCGTAGCGGAGCAACTAGCAGATGGCACGCGTTGTGTGCAACATGGGAATGCTATAGTGGAAGGTGAACCGGACTGAAGAGAGAGGACTGAGCGGCAGAGGATCAGCAGAGCTGTGGAACCGAAGCAGGAGAAACTAGCAATGTCACACATGGTGTACAGTATGGGAGTAATATAGCGGGAGGTGAGCGGGGACCAGAGAGGAGGATCAGCAGAGATGGGGGTCACTGCTGTGCAGGGGATCATCAGGGCTGGGGGATCACTACTGTGCAGGGGATCAGCAGGGCTGGGGGGTCACTACTGTGCAGGGGATCAGCAGGGCTGGGGGGTCACTACTGTGCAGGGGATCAGCAGGGCTGGGGGGTCACTACTGTGCAGGGGATCAGCAGGGCTGGGGGGTCACTACTGTGCAGGGGATCAGCAGGGATGGTGGGGGTCACTACTGTGCAGGGGATCAGCAGGACTGGTGGGTCACTACTGGGGCTGGGGAAGAGGCAGCACTAGGAGCCAATCGCGAATGCTGCTGTGCACATGTGCTGATAGTAAACATGCTGATGGAGGGAAAGAAGTGAGAAATCACTGTCCAATCAGATGTTGGGGGATGGGTGACCAGCTGTCTTGCTTTGGAACAATGCTGATGGACGGAGAGAGCAGAGAGCTCACTGTCCAATGCTTTTTGCATGCTTGCAATCGGGAGCTTTCCGATCATGTGACCCCTGTGACAGCCAATCACAGCAGTTACATGACCGGAATGCCTGCCTCCCATCTTTTTAGAGCAGGGGGTAGGCAACCTCGGCCCTCCAGCTGTGGTAAAACTACAAATCCCATCATGCCTCTGCCTCAAGGAGTCATGCCTGTGGTTGTCAGGGTCTTGCAATGTCTCATGGGACTTGTAGTTTCACCACAGCTGGAGGCCCGAGGTTGCCTACCCCTGACTAAAGGGTCGGGATGCAGTGGCGGGCAGGGGGTAAGAGACTTTCTCTGTGTAGACGTCTGTCGATTGTGCTTGAACATGCGCTCATTATGGTTGTGCAGAGATGTATACTTTTATATATATTTAGCCGTCCCACTCTCGCTGTATACAGGATCGGAGAGGGTGAATTCTGGAGCTTAGTTGGTCGTGTCTTGGAGACGGTGAGCACCGTCTTCCATTTATAATAATAAAAGAACTAACTGACAGCTGCAGTTTGTTGGGTTCATTGATCACCGGGACCCCGGCCCCGGGGTACAGAGGAATTGTAACAGACAACCAGACCGGCATTGAGCTTCCATCAGATGCGTCCTGTTGGAACATTCACTGATTTCCAATTCTCTTTGTTGTTTTAGCACAGACAGACAATCGCACTACAGAGAAATCCGTACCAGATCATTTTCCAGAAGTCGATTGCCCGGTGTGTGCGCTGAACTCTGAATGCGCATGCGTGGTGGACAGGGGACCCCCTTGGGTCTGGTTACATCAGAACAGACAGCCCAGTTCCCTCATATATAGAAAGCTTAAACTGTCAGTTACATTGACCTGCCTCGTGCTCTTCACTGGGGAACTGCTGTTGTTTTTTCACACTGTCAGCCTGAAGAAAAGCATAAAGCTGGTAACCGGCTTCTGTTAGAGGGACATCAGTCCCACACAGTGCCAACCAGTGCTGCAAATCTGTGCCCATCACTACTGCTTATCAGTGGCCTCCAGTGCCGCCGCATTATCAGTGCCCTACAGTGCCACCGCACCATCAGTACTGCTTAATCAGTGCCCTCCAGTGCCGCCTATCAGTGCCCATCAGTACTGCTTATCCGTGCCCTCCAGTGCTGCCGCATCATCAGTGCTGCCTATCAGTACCCATCAGTACTGCTTATCCGTGCCCTCCAGTGCTGCCGCATCATCAGTGCCACCTATCGGTGCCCATCAGTACTGCTTATCCGTGCCCTCCAGTGCTACGGCATCATCAGTGCCGCCTATCAGTGCCCATCAGTACTGCTTATCAGTGTCCTCCAGTGCTGCCGCATCATCAGTGCCGCCTATCACTGCCCATCAGTACTGCTTATCCGTGCCCTCCAGTGCTGCGGCATCATCAGTGCCGCCTATCAGTGCCCATCAGTACTGCTTATCAGTGTCCTCCAGTGCTGCCGCATCATCAGTGCCGCCTATCACTGCCCATCAGTACTGCTTATCCGTGCCCTCCAGTGCCGCCGCATCATTAGTGCCACCTATCGGTGCCCATCAGTACTGCTTATCAGTGCCCTCCAGTGCTGCCGCATCATCAGTGCCGCCTATCGGTGCCCATCAGTACTGCTTATCAGTGCCCTCCAGTGCTGCCACATCATCAGTGCCACCTATCGGTGCCCATCAGTACTGCTTATCTGTGCCCTCCAGTGCCGCCACATCATCAGTGCCGCCTATCGGTGCCAATCAGTACTGCTTATCAGTGCCCTCCAGTGCTGCCACATCATCAGTGCCGCCTATCAGTGCCCATCAGTACTGCTTATCAGTGCCCTCCAGTGCTGCCACATCATCAGTGCCGCCTATCAGTGCCCATCAGTACTGCTTATCTGTGCCCTTTAGTGCTGCCACATCATCAGTGCCGCCTATCAGTGCCCATCAGTACTGCTTATCTGTGCCCTTTAGTGCTGCCACATCATCAATGCCGCCTATCAGTGCCCATCAGTGAAGGAGAATAATTACCTGTTCGCAAAATTTTATAACAAAATATAAAAAAAACTTTGTTTTTTGTTTTTTCTAAATTTTCTGTCTTTTTGTTTAGCAAAGAAAAAAAAAAACCCCCAGAGGTGATTAAATACCACCAAAAGAAAGATCTATTTGTGTGGGAAAAAAAAATGATAAAAATGTCATATGGGTACAATGTAGCATGACCGCGCAATTGTCATTCAAAGTGTGAGAGCGCTGAAAGATGTAAATTGGCCTGGGCAGGAAGGGGGTGAAAGTGCCCGATAAGCAAGTGGTTAAAGATTGATTGAGATTTCGTTTTATTTTATTTTTTCCTTTAGCAAGCCCCAGTGATATCCAGAGAAAACTTCTTTTGAGGGAAGATTTACAGTGAAGTACATTATTGATCAGACAGTATTTTTACAAAGCTTTATTTTATTTTTTCCCTGTGTGCGGCATCGTTGTATTTGCCTCCACCTGCGCTCCGCCGCGTTCACTTACTTTAACTAACCAACGGGAAAAGCTTGCTGCGTGCGTCTGTAACTCTGCATTGTGCCGGGTGGATTCCTGTGCAGCTCCGGCCTGCCCGGGGTCCCCTGAGCCTCTTCACCACCCCCCCCCCACCCTTTTAGTCCCCGTGTGAACAGATTCCACTACTGTATCAATCTTGTTTAATAGAGTGGAAGGGTTATTGGCGGGTGGCAGGACGGGAGCAGGCGTGAGATGGATGACTCGGCTCCCCCCGCTGGCCGTGCTGATGTACAATGAAATATTTATGATTTATTCCGGCTAATAAACTGAAATGAAGAGCGTGATGTATGTGAGCAGATGGAGGACTATTGATGCGGCTCCTTATGTTTTGGAGGGAGGGAGGGAGAGGGGGGGGGATTTTGGGGGATGCCACACGCACATACAAGAGGCACTGTCGGGGAGGATTCAGCTCCCCGCTGAGAAGCGAGGGAGGTCGTGGGCCCGAGTCGAATATATTTCCACATACAGTGCAGGAGAAAAGGAATCTTTTTGCATCTGGTCATTCATTGTGATGACTATAAAAAAAACAAAAAAACAAAAAAAAAGAGAAAACGATTGCCGCCTGCGACGAATAACCATTTTTAGTCCTGCCTGGTTATCATTGACTGTATGGAAAGCAGATTTCTGTTTAACATCCAAGACGATGTCGGCTGTTCAGTTTGCGTCAAATCCCTTGGACTGCCCTTTAGTCATTTCATTCTTTAATATTAGAGAGATGGATTGATACAATTGTCCAATTGCAGCTACACCCCATTCATGCCGAAGGGTAGAACAAAGCCAAAATACCTAATTTTGCAACTTTGACACGTGTTAAAACTTGGGAAATGGAACAGGGGACTTTAAAGGTGCCTAAAAAGATGGAAAAAAACAAAAAACGATTTCATGTGTAATATAAATGGCAAATATTAATAAATACATTTGTTAAAAAAAGATATGACAATATTCTCGGTAAAATAATGGGATCAGACCAAAGCAATAGTAAATGTAGTCTATCTACTGTACAAAAACGTATTAATTTCAGGTACTTATAAAGCGCCGTCAATTTACGCAGCGCTTTACATGTACATTGTACATTCACATCAGTCCCTACCCTCAAGGAGCTTACAATCTAAGATCCTTAAAGCCTTGTACACACGGTCGGAGAATCCGTCGGAATGCGTCTTATCGGACCAAATCCGACTGTGTGTGGTATGCATCGGACTGATTCCGTCCGAATCTCCGTCAGACCCAATTTTCCAACATGTTGGAAATATTTTCCGACCAACTGGGCCGATCGGACATACTCCGATCATGTGTAGAGAATTTTGATCGGACCAAGAGCCACGCATTAAAAATAGATAAGATTGCGCTATGGACAAATTCCACCCGTCCGCCACACAGGCAAGGGAAAAAATAAAATGAAATAAAGATAAATTGAAATGAATTAAAATGAACTCAAGGGGTTAAAGCTGCCTGTGCTTGAAACCTGTCCCTAAAAATAGGAATAGGTTAGAAATCTGAGATATAAATTAAGCTTTGGCGCTAAAACCTTTTTGTGCACTGTGGATACCAAAATCATATATGAGTGTGAAATGATCTATTATCTCTGCTAGTGCTCTGGAGAATTTAATACAAATTAAGGTGGAAATCTCCCAAAAACCACTATATACGTGATATTAAAATGCGTGAAAAAAGAGAAAAGGATGTGTGTCTGTTGACTTTCACCTCAAAAATGCACATATATATTAAAAAATGGTGAATCAATCACATAGAAATAAACAATTAAAAATATTATTAATGTGCTCAATAGAAAAAATATACGCAAACCAATATCTGAAAAATCATATGCAAACCAATATCCATAAATTGTGCTCTATGTTCAAAGTGACAATCAATAAACGTTTTGTGAAAGTACCAAGAAAAAATAATAATAACAACAAAAAATCTTATAATGTCCAACAAAATTTTTTTCAAAGTCGCATCATCTGGTTGCTGGAAAAACGCATGGAACTTTCATCAAATGAGGAAGGTAAAGTAAAGTGACTAGTGCAGAAGGGTTAAATGCATTCCTCTCCGGTGCGCCACTCTGTGTTAGGAAAAAGGTATATATATGTGCTCACCAGACCAAAAACCCTCAATGGGTTAACCGAGCAGCCACAGTATGAGCCACTGTGCAGCTTTCTTTGGGCTCTGCTTCTGCTATGCTGGGGGGATGTTTTACACTTTTCCTTCCGCAGATAGTCCGTTTAGCAATTATACATGAAGGGAAACAGAAGTACAAACATAGTGCAATACTGTTGTTTGAACGTTTTTGTTTATTAAGAAGTCAGGTTACTCACAATATCCAAAGAGACAAATCGCTTTAAAATTAACTGCGCCGGCGTTGCTGCTGTGTATACCAGTGTAAGGTGCACGTCCTAGGCCACGCCCTACGCGTTTCGTCAGAGCGACGTCATCTGGAGATCCAGATGACGTCGCTCTGACGAAACGCTCGGTTAACCCATTGAGGGTTTTTGGTCTGGTGAGCACATATATATACCTTTTTCCTAACACAGAGTGGCACACCGGAGAGGAATGCATTTAACCCTTCTGCACTAGTCACTTTACTTTACCTTCCTCATTTGATGAAAGTTCCATGCGTTTTTCCAGCAACCAGATGATGCGACTTTGAAAAAAATTTTGTTGGACATTATAAGATTTTTTGTTGTTATTATTATTTTTTCTTGGTACTTTCACAAAACGTTTATTGATTGTCACTTTGAACATAGAGCACAATTTATGGATATTGGTTTGCATATGATTTTTCAGATATTGGTTTGCGTATATTTTTTCTATTGAGCACATTAATAATATTTTTAATTGTTTATTTCTATGTGATTGATTCACCATTTTTTAATATATATGTGCATTTTTGAGGTGAAAGTCAACAGACACACATCCTTTTCTCTTTTTTCACGCATTTTAATATCACGTATATAGTGGTTTTTGGGAGATTTCCACCTTAATTTGTATTAAATTCTCCAGAGCACTAGCAGAGATAATAGATCATTTCACACTCATATATGATTTTGGTATCCACAGTGCACAAAAAGGTTTTAGCGCCAAAGCTTAATTTATATCCCAAGTGCCACGCATGCTCAGATCAAATTCCTACATAAAAGCTATTGGCTACTAGCCTGAACGTAGTCCCATCATAACGAAATTACGTCATCACGTTCTGAATGATCGGATTTTTCGACAACTTTGTCCGACCGTGTGTATGCAACAGTTTCGGACAAGATCCGACAGGCAAAGTCCGACGGACAAAACCGTGTGTACAGGGGTTAACACACATTCATACATACTAGGGATAATTTTAGACAGGATCCAATTAGCCTACCAGCATGTCTTTGGAGAGTGGGAGGAAACCAGAGTACCCGGAGGAAACCCACGCAGGCACAGGGAGAACATATTACTTCTTGACATGTTTCGCTAAAATATATAGCTTCTTCAGGAATTTTTCGTAATTGTCTGTGTACAGCGTATTCGCTGCAATACATAAAGAGATAAATAAGATAGAATACAATAATGCAAAATAATGACACAACGTGTCCTTATTCAATCATCTTAAAACAAGAAGAGAATGGTGCAGGAACAACTGGAACTGCTCTTACCCCAAAATTATTAATTTCAGGTCAGTATGCGAACACACTGGACCGCCAAATATTAAGGATATCCGTGTGTCATAGGAGAACCAAAGTGATCCTGCACAGATCTGTTCTCGTTTTAAGATGATTGAATTATGACATTTTGTTTCCTTGTTATTTTGCATTATTGTATTCTGTCTTATCTATCTCTTTATGTATTGCAGTAAATACCCTGTACACAAACCATTAGGAATCTCCTGAAGAAGCTATATATTTTAGCGAAACGTGTCGAGAAATACGTTTTTAAACAGTAGATATAGAACATTTACTATTACTTTGGGCCGATCACATTATTTTACCAGGAAGATTGTCCTATCTTTTTTTAACAAATGCGTTTATTAAAATGTGTCATTTATATTGCAGGTGAAATAGTTTTTCATCTTTTGAGGCACTTTTTAAAGTTCCCTGCTCCATTTTCCAAGTTTTTTCCAATTATTTGGAATGCGGTGCATTGCTCCACTTATCCTTGGCTAATTTCTATTTGTAATGCGTTAGTTAACTGTACATATTGTCACAACTACTTAGTGTATCCAGGTGGATTATGCCAAATTTTTTTAAAGACAAAGTGGGCTCTAATTTTGTGGTAAATGGTAACTGATATAAATATAAATATAAATATATATATATATATATATATATATATATATATATATATATATATAATATATATTTATTTAATATATATATTATAAATTTATAAAATTTAATTATCAAAAGAAAACGCCCAAAAAAAAAAAAAAAAAGTCTATCTAAATATATATATTAGATTTTTTTTTTTTTTTTTTTTTACTATTTTGGGCCAGTTTTCTTTTGATAATAATAATAAAAAAAAAATAAAAAAAATGTATGTGTGTGTATGTGTATATATATATATATATATATATATATATATATATATATATATATATATATATATATATATATATATATATATATATATATATATAATTTTTTTTTTTTTTTTTTTTTTTTATTATTATTATCAAAAGAAAACTGGCCCAAAATAGTATAAAAAATAAAGTCTATCTAATATATATATATTTAGATTTATATATTATATTAATAATATAATATATATATATAATATAATATAATATATTATATATTAATAATATATATATTTAGATAGACTTTTTTTTTTTTTTTTTTTTTACTATTTTGGGCGTTTTCTTTTGATAATTTTATATATATATATATATATATATATATATATATAAAATATATATATTTTTTTATATGGCTGTAGTATATTTCTTACTATTATCCTAATTTGTCACCAAAGAGCAACCCAAAGTAAATTCTCCTGCTCTTGTCGATCGCAGTAATTCCACGTGTGTTTGTTGATGTTTGTATCCGTAGTACAGCCCAGAAACAATGGTGCACGTTTTTTGCATTTTTTATTTATTTTTTTCATCCTGCCTAAAACACACACATATGAAATAATAAAAATAATAGTCTACCCAAAATATGCTGACCGTGACCTTTGTCCCTGACCTTGACCCTAACACTAACCCTAGCAAAACTTGATCTCATTTTTTCTTCTTCTTTTTTTTTTTTTTTGATTTGCACACTTTGAGTTCTTTTACATTTTAAGGCCTCATTCACATGGCCAATTAGAGCCAGGGTTACATGGTTACATAGTTAGTCAGGTTGAAAAAAGACACAAGTCCATCCAGTTCAACCTTTAAAAGGGGTGTGACAAGTATCAGTGTAATTGCAGCCAGGAAGCCAGCACAAATCAATGACGGGTGCCATGGCTGTTCCCATGTACCTTCACATCCGGTGGCTTCATGCGATTAGGGACACCGTGTGCGTCTGGGTGGCTCTCATCTGTCCCTAACCTTTTGGACGTGCGATTACATGCGGACTGCTGCAGCCTGTCGCTTTTATTTGTACAGGATTCCTGGCCGCATCTGATCGCACACACTTGTGATCCATGCCACAGGTTTACGCTGATAAGTGCTGCCCAGGGGGATTTAAACACTGGTGTGAAATGAGACCTAAGAGTGGAGGTTCAGATTCTTACAAATTCCCTTTTTTTTATTTTATATCTGCCTATATGGTAACTCAATCGATTAGATCGTTTCTTTCACTTCCTATCGTGCCCCAGAAAAGAACATCTGGAATCTGGTTGCTGTAGTCAATAATAGCGCTTCTGTTCTCAAAATCGCCACTGAATGCTCGTCTCCGCTTTTGTCGCATTTCGTCAATGCCATAAAAGTGAGAGACGCGCATGAAAGCTGCTTTTTTATTTTATCTTTTTATTTTTTTATTTTTTTACCCAACCCATTCCAGTCGTTCTATGCCTAGGCAGACTACTCCGGGAAGAAGATGATGTGTGCAGCTCTTAATTCATCCCAAGCCCCCTCCCTTCCACCCATGGGAGCACTGTTGTGTTTACTACCTCTGAGATATTGGTGGGGATAGATTATCTTCATGCCTTTTACAGGTTAGGACAGGTCGCTGTGTTTATTGCAAGGCAGACCGGAATGATAACTGTAAACAGCCGGAGAAGATGGATATGTCTGGGAGAACCTGAAGGTGATGGATGGGACAGCCAGAGTCGGGTTAAACAAATAGGATAGTCTGGGATGGGGCGTAAATGGAACCAGGGCATGGGCATGGGACAAGCATAGGTGGGACAGCCATAGTCTGGTCATACAAGTAGGACAGCCTGGAATGGACAGAAATGGAACCTGGGCATGGGATGGGACAAGCGTAGGTGGGACAATCAGGGTCAGGTCAAACAAATAGTACAGCCTGGGATGGACGGCAATGGAACCAGGGCATAGGACAAGCGTAGGTGAGACAGCCAGAACCGGTCATACAAATAGAACAGCCTGGGATGGATGGCAATGGAACAGGGCATGGGATAAGCATAGGTGGGACAACCAGAGTCTGGTCATACAAATAGGACAGCCTGGAATGGACAGAAATGGAACCTGGACATGGGACAACCGTAGGTGGGACAGCCAGAGTCAAGTCAAACAAATAGGACAGTCTGGGATGGGCATAAATGAAACCTGGGCATGGGACAAGTGTAGGTGGGACAGCCAGAGCCAGTCATACAAATGGGACAGTCTGGGATGGGTGGAAATGGAACCTGTGCATGGTATTGGGACAAGCGTAGGTGGGACAATCAGGGTCAGGTCAAACAAATAGTACAGTCTGGGATGGAAGGCAATGGAACCAGGGCATGGGCATGGGACAAGCGTAGGTGGGACAGCCAGAACCGGTCATACAAATAGAACAGCTTGCGATGGACGGCAATGGAACAGGGCATGGGCATGGGATAAGCATAGGTGGGACAGCCAGAGTCTGGTCATACAAATAGGACAGCCTGGAATGGACAGAAATGGAACCTGGACATGGGACAATCGGGGTCAGGTCAAACAAATAGTACAGTCTGGGATGGACGGCAATGGAACCAGGGCATGAGCCTGGGACAAGCGTAGGTGAGACGACCAGAACCGGTCATACAAATAGAACAGCTTACGATGTACGGCAATGGAACAGGGCATGGGCATGGGATAAGCATAGGTGGGACAGCCAGAGTCTGGTCAAACAAATATGACAGTCTGCGATGGGTGTAAATAGAACCGGTGCATGGGCATGGGACCAGTGTAGGGGGGACAGCCAGAGTCGGGTGGCTGTAAGACAACCAGTCTGAGATGGGTATAAATGGTTCAGCAGTAAAACAGGTGACTGTGACCTGTACAACCTACTGGGTTAAATAGAACAGGAAGGGTCATTTGTAACGGGAACCATTGGATGGTTATGGCATGGGCAGCCTGAGCCTACATTCAGATGGTTGTGAATAGTGAAGATGTTGGAGTATGGAATAGTGGGACAGCCAGGTTTGTAAGACCGTCCATGAGACCGCTTAATATTCGTATACATGGAACTGCCAGGGTCACTTGGAGTAAAATTTAGAATGGCCAAGGTCAAACAATGGTGAATGAGACAGCAAGATAGATGATCGATAAAATAGTGCAGCTGGAGAATGGGTACGAATAAGGGTGGCTGTGTGCAAGACGACCAAGATCGCTCCAAACACAGCTGAAGGTGTGTACGTTGGACAGGCTAGGGCGCCTTTAGATGGAAATGTCTGAGCCAGAACCGAATGGGACATCTAGTATAAGACAACTTTTTATCAAGATGAATGTGCCTCGGGAGACATCTGCTCAATAACTCCAAACAGGACAAACGAAGGGCGACCACTATGAACGGGAAAACCATAAGCTGCCCATAGATGGATCAAAATGTGTCCGGTTCAGCAAGGACTGGTCGAATTTTGATTAATCTATGGCCATTCCCACTCAACAGAAGCCAATCAAATGGTCGACTTCTATCCAACGGGACCGTTGCAACATTTTTCTCGGTCAGATGGCTGCAGCCACTGATCAGTTTATTCTGACAGCGCTGGAGTCCTGACTTGGGTCGTACTTAAGCCATTCCTTTTTTTGATTTTATATTCAGTATTTGTGTATATTGTGTGTGATATTTTGAGATATTATTTAATAAATCTTATAAAAAATGTTGTTATAATTTGTGTCTTTTAAAGCCCCGCTTTCTGTGAATGATGGGGTTCCTTTTTCGAACGTAAAAATACAATGGCACGGCGGCAAGGATGCCGCTATCCACCTCGCGTGCGTGGGTGGGGAATTTTCCGTTACCCTTTTTTTTTTCCGATCAGCCTCCCACTGCTGTGTAGGGAATGAACAGTAATAACAACCTCCTGCGCTCAAATGTGGTGCTTCGTTTGGTAGGCTTTCCGCTTTTCCTGGTATGATGTGGCGCTGTGATGCCGTGCCGCCCTCTCAGGACTGTGGGTGTCCCTTCACATACAGCACTACAAAACAGACGGTGCACCAGCCTAGCACAATACCTTTGTACACACTTTATTGATAGATAAAATCGAATAATATACTCACATAGTGTCAGCAGGCATATCATATAATCAAGATGTGACTGTCACCAGATCCACAACACTTAGCTTGTAGCACAGGAAGGCACTTCATCCACCAATATGGCTAACATTTTTCAAGGGGCAGCCCCTCTTCCTCACAGCCAAAAGATCTTCTTTTTTTTGGGGCTTTGAGAAAGAGGGGCTGCCCCTTGAAACGTGTTAGCCATATTGGACCCTGAAGGGTTTTCCCGTGCTACAAGCCAAGCGTTATGGATCTGGTGACCGTCACATCTTGATTACCCGATATGCTTGCTGACACTATGCGTTTTGTGAGTATATTTTTTGTCTTTTGTTTATCAATAAAGTGTGCACAAAGGTAAAGCTCTAGGTTGGTGTTCCCTCTGTCTGTTGTTTTGTAGTACTGCTGTATAGGGTTCAGACATTTTTGGGCCCCGGTGGGGCTGAATGAGAGGAATTTACACATGTATGGCTAGCCTTTCACAGCTCTATCCCACAACAGAGCCAGGTGGGTTATGTTGCTTTTCTCTGCTGCAGTTAAGCAATGAGGCTTTGGTTACCTCCCCAACCGCAGCCCTTAATTCGGGAGCCTCATCAGATTGATAAAGTCATCTCTGTCAGTTCTCCTGTCAACACATGTGTATGCAGTGTACCTGATTGGCTCAGAATACCGACCCTCCCTCTTCCACTCTGAATTCTACTGCGTAGACGAAGTTGTTATGAGGATATTTAGGCACTTGTACTAGCGGCATCTAAAAATTGGATTTCAGCTTTAATGTTCAGTACTTTTTTAGCAACTGGCCAGTGAAATTTTTCTTTCCTTCTAAAACCAGATGGTTGAATGCTTTATATATGGGAGAAGGGGTTTGTGATTCAGTTTCTTTTCCCGATTGAACCTGATGATTGTTCTGTATCATTTTGTGTTGCATTGTGTTTTTATTTTTTGGTTTTGTTTTGTTTTTTGTAACTCTCCAGGGGACACCGCAGTGTATAAAAATGGATCATACTGGATCCTCGGCCGAACTTCTGTAGACATCATAAAGAGCGGAGGGTACAAAATAAGCGCTTTGGAAGTGGAGCGCCACCTCTTGGCCCATCCAAGCATTACAGGTATGTAAGTATTCCCCCCCCCCCAAAAAAAAAATTTTTTCCCACCTTCAGAGCTTTTGAATTTGTATTTTATTTATTTATTTTTATACTATCTTCTTGTATAGATGTGGCTGTCATTGGAGCACCTGATGTCATGTGGGGACAGCGCGTGTCAGCCATTGTGAAAATTCGGGACGGACATACTCTTTCCTTGAATGAACTGAAGCAGTGGGCAAGGTGAGAGGCTAAAAAAAAAAAAATTGGTAATCTCTCTGTAGCTGAAGCTAAGCCTAAAGTGGTTCTAAAGCCTAAACATTGTTTACCTTAATGCATTCCTTGCATTAAGGTAAAAAAAAAAAAAAAATGTTTTTAGGTTGTAATATCCCCCCTCAGTCACTGAGGTTCAGGCATTAGGCTACTGAATTATGAAGGATGGCGGGTCGGTACTGGGAAAGGGGGGTACTTAAAGTAATTGTAAAAGGGATTTACTTTTTATTTCTATTTTTATTTCTATACACACACACACACTAACTATATATATGTATATATATATATATATATATATATATATATATATATATATATATATATATATATATATATATATATATACACACACAGTACTGTAATCTTACAGATTACAGTACTGTATAAAAAAAAATTACACAACCCCTTTGTCCCTAGTGGTCTGTGCAGTGCCCTGCATGCACTTTTATATTATAAATACTGTGTTTTTTTCTGCCTGGAATTTGGAGATTGTCCATAGCAACCAGAAATTGTCCCTTTTTCAATATAAAACGCCAAATTTCCATGCAAAATAATTGTACCGCTTTCAGCACCTAAAACCAGAACTAATCATACCGCCAGGGAGGTTAAACTAGAAAACCCATATATGAGAGAAGATGGGGCTGCACCCCCCCAGGAAATTGCAATATGGGACGATTCTGCCAGGGTTTTTTTTTTTTTTTTTTTTTTTTTTTGCAGCAAAGTAATTTGGTAAAAAAATGAATGATTTGATTACGATTTTTTTATTATACCAAAGTAGAATTCAAATTCATGAATTAGTTTAAAATATGAGCTCTGGTTACAAGCTTAAAGGACATTCCATCATACATGGCAAAAATCATACAGAGGAACAAATCGTTACGTTACAAAATGACCATCCATATTTATACCCCAACGCGTTTTGACCCATACAGTCGTGGTCTTCTTCAGGGGTATTTTTTTTTTTTTTAATAGATATATAAAAAAGAAACCTCATAATTCAAACATCTATATACATATTGGTGGTATATTTACCGATCAAAGAGTGGAATTGAGAAAATATGTCCTATAACCAGAATTTGTAAAAGAAATGTTGCGATCCAAGGAGCCACACATTTCGACCTCCAGAGAGGAAAAGGATAGGCCGCACCTGTGATGCCTTTTCCAAATAATCTCAATGAATAAATCAATAAAGAATATGTAAAGGATAATCATATTTTTACGGTACTAGCAGAGAATACCAGACTAGTTAATCTTTGTTCATGCTGATTGATTTTATTTATGAAATTATAGATGTATAAATGTATTGGTTGACTATATATCTTATGTGTGTCTTCTTTTTTACAATAAAAAAACATTAATAATGTGTGTGTGGGGAAAAATAAAATAAAAATAGAAGCTTGTTTTCCATAATACAGGGGGGGGGGGCTTTCCACTTCCTTCTCCTGCATAAACTGTGCTATATACATGATGTAATACAGGGATGTCCAAACTGTTTTTCAAAGAGGGCCAGATTTGATGAAGTGAACATGTGTGAGGGTCGACCCTTTTGCCTGACATACTTTGAACCATTAAAATTCGGTCTAAGTGTGTTTGTCCGAGATATACCGTATTTATCTGCGTATAACACGCACCTTCACTTTTAAGAGGGAAGTTTCAGGAAAAAAAATTACATTTTAAATAAAGAACTGTGAAGCAAAATAAGGGTCAGTGCCCATCAATGCAGCCTAATCAGTGCCCATCTGCAGCCCCACCACTGCCATGAATGCAGCCCCACCACTGCCATGAATGCAGCCTCACCACTGCCATGAATGCAGCCTCCCCACTGCCATGAATGCAGCCTCCCCACTGCCATGAATGCAGCCTCCCCACTGCCATGAATGCAGCCTCCCCACTGCCATGAATGCAGCCTCCCCACTGCCATGAATGCAGCCTCACCACTGCCATGAATGCAGCCTCACCACTGCCATGAATGCAGCCTTCCCACTGCCATGAATGCAGCCTCACCACTGCCATGAATGCAGCCTCACCACTGCCATGAATGCAGCCTCACCCCTGCCATGAATGCAGCCCCACCCCTGCCATGAATGCAGCCCCACCCCTGCCATGAATGCAGCCTCCCCACTGCCATGAATGCTGCCTCCCCACTGCCTGAATGCAGCCTCCCCACCGCCATGAATGCAGCCTCCCCACCGCCATGCATGCAGCCCCACCACCGCCATGCATGCAGCCCCACCACCGCCATGCATGCAGCCCCACCACCGCCATGCATGCAGCCCCACCACCGCCATGCATGCAGCCCCACCACCGCCATGCATGCAGCCCCACCACCGCCATGAATGCAGCCCCACCACCGCCATGAATGCAGCCCCACCACCGCCATGAATGCAGCCCCACCACCGCCATGAATGCAGCCTCCCCACTGCCATGAATGCAGCCTCCCCACTGCCTGAATGCAGCCTCCCCACCGCCATGAATGCAGCCTCCCCACCGCCATGCATGCAGCCCCACCACCGCCATGCATGCAGCCCCACCACCGCCATGCATGCAGCCCCACCACCGCCATGCATGCAGCCCCACCACCGCCATGCATGCAGCCCCACCACCGCCATGAATGCAGCCCCACCACCGCCATGAATGCAGCCCCACCACCGCCATGAATGCACTACTGTCCGGCAGTGGAGTGTTGAAATTTTGCACATTAGTTGCTTCCTTAACGATAATATCCCGTGGAACTTCACTCTTTCTCAATCAACAGTAAGTATTTTCAATCCTTTGTGCTGCAAGCATTACATTAGTAAATACAGTAGTAGGGATGGGCTCAGATGTGCTCGGATTGTACCCAACAGGAAGCCGATGCTGCACACCACCAATCATAGGCAGTGTGCATGCGCAGCTGCGGTCCAGGAAATGCCTCCCCACCTATGATGGGCGGTGTGCAGTGATGGCTTCCTGGCAGGTACGATCTGAACACGCCTGAGCCGATCCCTAGTAAATAGATAGGAAAGTATATCCTATTTTACTTGTTTTAAACTATTTTATTTAGTTTTTTTACATTTCTTCAGTTGCTTCCTGGTTTCTTGCCCAGGCAAATGATGTCCTACATCCCAGGAGTCATCAGGAAGGATAGAGGGGTATTCTCAGCTAGGCACGCCCTCCTGCTTGTATGGCTGAACTAAGGGCAGATGGATTCCAGGAAGTCAGTGCTACATGAATATTGGTGTGTGCAGCCTATTGCATTAGGGTGTGCACTCCAAGGCTCAAACACACAGTATCGATCACTCGCTGTGTTCGTTCACAAAGGGAAGGGGCCGGTAAATCACATATTTGCAGGCCCCTTCCCCCACTCATCCTAAAACATTCCCCTGTGTGTGTGCCCGCAGCATCAGCTGGTGGGAGAGAAGTCGATGGACGCCATTAGCGCTGCGGGGGTAGGCCAGGGCAGTAGGAGGAATCGGGTGTGCCGTGGCACTCTGTGCATGAATCGTCTGCCCTTACTCAAAATTAAGGCGTGTTCGCAAGTCCACATGCCCGCCAGGAAGTTGACACTCCGCAGCGCCAATCACAAGCAGTGAGACATCTCCTGGTTCACGGCCGCACACAGAAAGGGGAATGTCTCACTGCCTGTGATTAGCGATGCGCAGTGTCAGCTTCTTGGCGGGCGCGTGGACTTGCGTGCACAACTGAGCTCATCCTTACTCAAAATGGCAACAGCTAGAAATGCTGGGGGGGGGGGGGGGGGTTCAAAGTGATTTATCAGAAAAATAAAGGTATGGATGGGGGAGTTTACTTTTATTATTAAAAATGAATTAAACAGCGTTTTTTTTTTTTTTCGGCGCTCAGATGAAGCGTATTTTTGCTTTAAATGAACTGATTGCACTTAGTGAACAGCGCCTTGTTGAAAACCAAAAAAAACAAAACAGCACTGTAATTTTTTATTAAATACAAAGCTATGGTGGCCATACACCAGTTGTACAGGCACCAGCATGTATGTGATGATGCGTGTAACTAAGCCAGGCTCCCTTCTCTCATTTAGGGCATTCATGGCCCCGTACTGCATTCCTGCTGAGCTCATCCGGGTGGAAGAAATTCCCCGAAACCAGATGGGAAAAATCAATAAAAAGCAACTGCTGTCTCTGTTCTATTTCAAGCCAGAAGGGGGGAATCAGACTATACCTGCCTGAACACGCGCTCCTGCACACCCCGGGACACCCCAGTTCATCGCAAAGCCCTGCGTTCAGGGGCCCCAATCACTATGCAGATACAGCGGTGGATGCCTGCACGGCGTTGTGCGGACAGTTTTTCTGTAGGTGGTATAACTGATTTAACACCACCAGAATGGAGAAGAAAATACCTCTGCTACTTCCTGGTAAATTGGCAAAATAAAGGTGTGGGTCATCCTTACACATGTGAAAGATTTAAAGAGACCCTGTCACATAATTTAATGGTTTGAACGAAAAAAACGTAGCTGTAAACGAGAGACTGAACACCTACAGGACACCGTATTGATGTGGAGAACAGCAAGAGGAACCAGTGAGAGCTGGGGGGGTCAAGACAAGGGGTGGGCAGGAGGGGCGGCTGCCCTGGGCGCATTGGTTTATTGTAGGGATGGGAGAGCCTTCCTTCTGTTACAAGGCTTACGGAAGTAGTGACCGCAGCATCACTACTCCTATTAGTGCAGCACTGGGAGCGGCAGGGAGGGGGGGGGGGGGATCAGGGAAGTGGTGCGGGCTGTGTTTTCTCTCCCCCACCTCCTTCCTGCCAGTGCATCACTCCTCTGTTTAGAAGCCGGCAGCAGTAATCGGACACTGGAGCTTTGCACTGGTAGGAGGCAGGAAGGGAGAGAGAGTATAACCCACAGCTGAGCGCAGGACAGAGCTGGGAGTGGAAACATGAGCCAGGAGGAGGCAGCGGCTGTGCACTCTCGCTTGCTCTCTCTCTCTCCCCAGCTCCTCCCTCTTGTCAGTGCAGTGCTCCTGTACCTGGGCTGACGCGTTTCGTCCAAATGGAACTTCTACATTGTTTTCATTTTTATGATGGACATTTTTTTATGTGTTTTATGTGGGGATTCTTAGTTTAACCCCCACTGTTTCCTTTACAGGTCATATATAAACACGTATTGTTAGTGATTTTGTCTACACTAATTCGCTTGTTTGTTTTAGCGCCACACTTTTTACCCTCACCAGTGCTCCTGTAGCCTGTAAACACAACTGCATACAGCTGCACTAACAGCTCAGGACTGTTTCTTATGTTATCTTCCACCCTCGGCCACCTCCTCGTTATCTTCCACCCCCAGTTTGGCATCGTTGCCCTGGGCACTGGGTGACCGTGTCCCGACACTGTGTGGGGGACCCAGGAGATGGACGCTCCCGGAAGTGTCAGATTCCCAGCCAAATTCCGGAGACCATTACTTGGCAATGGAGCAGCGTATAGGACACAGGTCTCTTGCTACATGTATGTGCTTTGCTCAAATGGTTTCATTATGTTACAGGGTCTCTTTAAGGTCTGCAAAGTCTTTGTAGACACAACTCATACTGTTATGTCCTTCGTTTCCCCTCCCCCATTGATCAGACTGCCACAGGGTTGCCAACCCCGCGCAAATTTTATGGACAGTTTGTAAAAGAAAATGCAGATTTACACTAGAAAACCATCAGTAAATGTCCGTTTATAGACCGCAGCTCTCCATAGAAAATATGGCCATGGTGCCGGCTTGACGTCGTGGCGCCATTGGATAAGACTGGAGGGTGAGACTGCCCCCGTGAGTGGGAGCACCGCCAGCCGCTGGGAGTGTCACTGGAGAACAGGCGGTCTGGAGGAGAAGAGGTGGGGATGAGCAAACCAGAGGAGCCCCCGGAGGACCATGTCTGACTGCCATGCACCAGAGGGATCAATATAGGAGGAGGTCAGGGACTGCTCCAGTCAGGTCACACAGTCTGTGGGGTGGGGTGGGGGTCTCTCTCTCCCCCCCGCTACAATCAGAGTTCCCAGCATTCCCCCCCATAAATCAATGCCCTCAGATTTCTCCTTTACATAACAGTCCCCCTTAAAGTGCTGTAAAGAGGAACTCTGATGTAAAGGGCAATTCTGCGGGCTCTGATGTAAAGGGCAATGCTGTGGACTCTGGTCACCAGTGCCCCCCCCTTTTATCAGAGTTCCCCTTTACACTAGAGTCCGCAGCATTCCCCCTTACATCAGAATCCTCTCCTTTACATCAGTGTTCCCTTTTACATCAGGGTCTGCAGAGTTCCTCCTTACCCTGTTAAGGGGAGCCCTGCCGACTCTGATGTAAAGGAGTACTCCATGTTAGGTTATATTCACCTGACCTTCCTGTTCAAGGAGAAATGTTTTTTTGTTCTACCTTAAAGTGGAGTTCCACCCAAAAGTGGAACTTCCGCTCATTCTACTCCTCCACCCTTTCGGAGGGCGGGGGGGGGGGGGGGGGGACCAACAGGATACTTGTATTTAATGGGTAGCCTTTTCCCACTTCCGGGAGCCTCAGCTGCAGGTATTTACGTCGCTGCCTGGGCTCCCTCCTCCTACCCCAGCTGCCAGGCCAGTAGGAGCGGCTTCACTACTGGGTTCCCTTACTCGCAATGGAGGTGGCATACACCCGGCAGCTGATGGAAATGTCAGCTGCGGGGCCGACATCGCTGGACTCCAGGACAGGTAAGTGTCCGATTTTTTTATTTATTTTTTTTAAAGTCAGCAGCTCCAGTATGTGCAGCTGCTGCCTTTTAATTTTTGCAGCGGTGGGTGGACCTCCGCTTTAAGCACATTGCTAATCACACTAACTATTAAATATTCATATTGGCTAACTTTTTGAACTTTCTGTAAAATATTGGGCTCCTGTCAGTACCCTTTTTGTGTTATATCAGTGAAAATATTGTCTGTCAGTAAATGTTTTTGTAATGTGTCAGTAGTAAATTTCACTTTGGGAGATTGGCAACCCTGGACTGCAACATTGTAACTTATGTAACACAACAAAAGGCAAAGTATTCCCAATGGCATTTATGTTTGCATAATGACTTTCAAAGAATCTTTGTGCTGTGTTGGCAATGTAATGCCCATTCTACAGGGGCAACGGTACCTAAAGTAAGATGACCAGATTTTTTTAATTAAATCCGAGGGACATATTATTGGCAAATGGTAAGCAAATTTTCCTCCAATTATATATGCAATGTATGTGATATGTGTTTATAGAACGATAGTATGCCATATATATACATTATTTCCCACATTTCGTCAATGAGATAAAAAATGTACTTCTTAGAATTTTTGAGATATGGCTACCAAATGTTATGAAGATAAGCTAGAGAAAAAGCAGTGCAGAGTTCAGGAGCGCGCTACATAAAGAATGCAGGGCTCAGCTGTGCCCATCTATTCAGCCTGACCAGTGCCCAGAAATGCAGCCTCACCAGTGCCCATCTATTCAGCCTGACCAGTGCCCAGCAATGCAGCCTCACCAGTGTCCAGCAATGCAGCCTCACCAGTGCCCATCTATACAGCCTGACCAGTGCCCAGCAATGCAGCCTCACCAGTGCCCATCTATGCAGCCTGACCAGTGCCCATCTATGCTGCCTCATTAGTGCCCAGCAATGCAGCCTGACCAGCCCTCTGAAATTCCAGTGGTTTAGGCACGCCCCCCGCGCCTCAGCACCCACCCAGGATCGATCCTGCACCTTGCCCCACCCCTGCAATCCGGGGACTGTCCCTGGAAACATAGGGGCCGTTTGGTCACCCCACCCTAACCTAAAGGCAGTTTGAATTTGCCTGTATGCTGCGGTCAAGAGGTAGTAGACACCTCTAGGCAACTGATTGTCCCATTAGGTTTTCTACTGAATCTCCAAATACAAAGAATGCTAAAAGCAGAGCCAACCTGTTCCCCGGGCTGACTCCACCCCCTCCTACCTCAGCCTAACTATTGACCGATCCCCATGATGGGCATCATCACTGGCTAACAGTGAGGCATAGGAGGCTCTAGAACAGTGTCTCTCAACTGGGGTTCCACAGCGAAATCCTGGTCTGTCGCAGGCAGCTGACCAGTAGATGGCATCACCTCTGCTGGCTCCGCTTGTGTAGCTATGCAGCGACTGTTCCTCAGGGGTCCTTCCTCCCCTCCTGTTGATCCTGGTTATTGTATGTGACATCACCCGGGATGGACAGGAAGAGAGAATTGGAGGAGGGGCCGGTGGGGAACAGTGCGGCAGAAGAGGACTCGTCACTGCTGCCCCACCAATTGCTTTGAGCTCATATAAGGTACCCTGATCCCATGTAAGGTGCTATGATCCCATGTAAACGTGTTCTGAACCCAGGTGCCCCATAATGTTCCCTGCCCCTATGTAATGTGCCCTGTTGTGTGCCCCATAATGTGTCCTGCTCTCATGTAAACAAACAAGATATTTGGGGGGGCACACCCTAAAATAAATGCATAAAGATGGTGCAGCCATAAGACCATACAACAGAACAAAAATATTACAGCGCACACATGCAAAACTAACATTTACTTCCAGCAAGGCTTTTTAAAAACACCATTAGACATTTTCAAAAAACATTATCAAAAAAATATGGGGATTTGGTCACACCATATTGCTATATGGTGCTTAAGCCCACTTACTGCGACAAAGTACCCCATGATTAGTGGGTCCTGCACTATCCATAGACTGGGAGATCCTGCTTCTCTGAACCATGGGAGCCATACACTCCTCTATATGGGAGAACTAAAGGTCTCCACCTATGACACAGGTTGTCACTAATGAGTGGTACTTACTGAGGTAGTGGGGTGCTCCACCCAAAAGGATATTTTTGTTCTGTTGTATGGTCTTATGGCAGCACCATCTTTATGCATTTTTTTTAATATCTTGTTTGTCTATTGTATGGATTCTGACCAAATCTTTTTGGGTGAGGAGCACCCCACTCCCTCAGTAAGTACCTCTCATTATTGTCCACCTTTGTCATAGGTGGAGACCTCATGTTCTCCCATATAGAGGAGTGTATGGCTCCCATGGTTCAGAGAAGCAGGATCTCCCAATCTATGGATAGTGCAGGACCCACTAACCATGGGGTACTTTGTCGCAGTAAGTGGGCTTAAGCACCGTATAGCAATATGGTGTGACCAAATCCCCATATTTTTTGATGATGTTTTTTGAAAATGTCTAGGTTTTTTTTTTAAAAGCCTTTCTGGAGGTAAATGTTTTGCATGTGTGCGCTGTAATATTTTTGTTCTGCTCCCATGTAATGTGCCCTGCTCCCATGTAATGTGCCCTATAATGTGCCCTGCTCCTATGTAATGTGCCCTATAATGTGCCCTGCTCCTATGTAATGTGCCCTATAATGTGCCCTGCTCCTATGTAATGTGCCCTATAATGTGCCCTGCTCCTATGTAATGTGCCCTGCTGTGTGCTCTTTAATGGTGTGCTGTGTGCGCCATAATGTTCCCTGCCCCCATGTAATGTGCCTTGTTGTGTGCCCTGCTCCCATGTAATGTGCCCTGCTGTGTGCCCTATAATGTGCTCTGCTCCCATGTAATGTGCCCTGCTGTGTGCCCTATAATGTGCCCTGCTCCCATGTAATGTACCATGCTGTGTGCCCTATAATGTGCCCTGCTCCCATGTAATAGGCCCTGCTGTGTGCTCTATAATTGTCCTGCTGTGTGCCCCATAATGTTCTCTGCCTCCATGTAATGTGCCCTGCACCCGTGTAGGGTGTCCTATAATGTTCCCTGCTGTGTGCCCTATAATGTGCCCTGCTCCCATGTAATGTGCTCTGCTGTGTGCCCCATAATGTTCCCTGCCCCCATGTATTGTGCCCTGTTGTGTACCCCATAGTGTGCCCTGCTTCCATGTAATGTGCTCTGCTGTGTGCTCCATAATGTGCCCTGCTTCCATGTAATGTGCTCTGCTGTGTGCCCCATAATGTTCCCTGCCCCCATGTATTGTGCCCTGTTGTGTACCCCATAGTGTGCCCTGCTTCCATGTAATGTGCTCTGCTGTGTGCTCCATAATGTGCCCTGCTTCCATGTAATGTGCTCTGCTGTGTGCTCCATAATGTGCCCTGCTTCCATGTAATGTGCCCTGCTGCCCCCCCCCCCCCCCCCCCCCCTTGTACACTGTTTATCTGAAGTTTGGCCCAGAATTGAGAATCTGTGCAGAAGAAAGGCAAGCACACGTTTTACAATAAACAGGTACGTTTTTAATATTCATTCTATTTATTTAATGCTATTTCTAAAAATAATTGTTATATCAACAGCGCGCTGATCACACCAACATTCATGTGAAGATTATTTTAGGGGTTCCCCGAGATGTCAAACTTTTTGCCAAGGGGTTCCTCCACAGTAAAAAGGTTGAGAGGAACTGCTCTAGAAGATGTATGAGTGTGGGAGGACATTAGATTGTAAGCTCCATGGGGACAAGGACTACCGTGCATCACTGTTTTACTCTGAAAAGCGCCACACAATGTGTATCACTATAAATATGGGTTCAGATGTTAAACTAGCTTTGTTTGTTTTTTTGTGATCGATAATTTACCCATTTTGTGTTTATCCCTCAAGTGCGGAAACTTCCACATTTTGACCTTGGTGTGCAGTGAACTTCTAGAATTAAATTTATTGTTTTTAATTTATGTTAATTTTATTCGATTTTCAATTTTTAACTCAAAAAGAGAAATACATAAAAATAAATAAAGAGTGCATCTATTTTTTACTTTGTGTTTGACTATACATACTGTATTTACTGTACTTGTGTCAACCTTGGACCTTTCTTATCTGCTGCCCATTACTCGGCACTGCAGCTCAGGTCGCCTGCCCTCATTCCTGGACTTTAAAGTGAGGCTAAGGGCACGTTCTTACTGGTTCCCTTCAGAACTGCCAGTAAAACGCCTATATATTAATGGAACGCTTTTACAGCGTTTGCGGTGCTCTTTTCATAGGACATGTGACTAAAAAAACTGCACCAAAAATCACCTTTTTTGAAGCGATTACCTTTCATTTCAATGGGGAGGAGTGTTTTTGGTGCGTTGTGTGTGTTTTTATTTTTTTTATTTTATTTTTATTTTTTTTGCTCTCCAAACATGTTGCAAGCAGAAATATTTTCACTGCAATGGAAGTGCAACGCCAGAGTGTGAAAACATTTATTGGTTTTGAAGGGAAGAATTCTTCTTGAGCTTTTCAGGCGCTGTGAAAGGGCCCTTAAACAACAGGTTTTTTTTGTCTGTTTGCGTATAGTCTAGATCAGGGGTGCTCAACCTGTGGCTGTTGCGGAACTACAAGTCCCATGAGGCATAGCAAGACTCCGACAGCCACAAGCATGACACCCAGAGGCAGAGGCATGATGGGACTTGTAGTTTTGCAACAGCTGGAGAGCCACAGGTTGAGCACCCCTGGTCTAGATAGAAGTCTTTCTTTCTCTGACTTCTAAACAAAAAGACACAAGAGGATGTGTTCTGAGTGCAGCGTGCCATGTCTATATTGATAAAACCAAATGAGGGCCACTCATGTTTTTCAGATGTAGAACACCTCCAGTAAACCAAACCTGTCATCAGGTGGCAGTGCTGAACAAAAAGCAAGTCCAAGTCAAGAGGTGATGGCTATCTACTGGCATGAAAGCAATCCCTGGCCAGGAAAGACAACCTGACAGTGTGGGAAACCAGGTTGTGACATCAGATACCGGAAGGGAGCATGGCTACGCGTTTCAAGGAGGGAACGCCCCTTTTTTTGTGTTTGTTTTTTTCAAGCCTGAAGGCTCGGATCACTTTGACTGCTATGTTCAGCACTGGCACCTGAGACAGCTTTGGTTTACTACCGGCGGTATACATCTGAAAACATTTTAGTGTCCATTGTTTGGTGTAGCAATAAAGACACAGCATGCTGCTTTTAGATCACGCCCTCTTGTGTCTTTTTGTGTTACTACAGATCCTCCTTCTGTTTGCTGAGATGTTGCACTTCGGGTTAACCCCAAGTCCACACTAAACCCTAGATGTGCCTATTATGGACAAAATGCACCCTTCGGCTAGGACTTTGTCATATAGAGCCGATTGATTACTCTCTACCTCTAACTATCTATATATATATATATTTCTGTATATTGTCCCCCCCCACCTATCTCTGCTTACCCTGATCATTGACGAGTTACCCTTCCATTGTCTGCCATTAATATACTCCTGATTGTGGGGGAGACCTAGAATACTGCCCTATCTTCTGATGAGGTGCCATCCAGACTGGAAGACCTGATTCTAAGAACACTGATCATTCCATTATGACATGATTAATGTGGATATAACCATACATGGAAATTAGGTTCTAGCAGGTCAACAACCTATCGGATAGAAAAATGATTGATCTGTAATTAAGCTGTAATCAAAAGATTGTGTGCCATAAAACATGGTGTCATTTTGTTTGCCACACCCCCCAGCCACGGACATAAGAAGGGAAAATTTCCCCCGATTTGACACAGACAGCAGAAAAAATAACCTTACGGAGGATTTAACCCTTCCCTACTTAACCTGAAACTAAAAAGAAAAAATGTTTCAGTTATACATAACCTTTAAGGGCCCATTCATACCACATGCGTTTGGGGCTGTGCCGGTCAGCCTTGCTCAGCACGGCCCCAAAGGACGGACAATGTGCCTCGTTTTCTATAGCCGGCCATACACTGGTAGGATTTTGTTCAAAATCTCTAATTTAATGAACGCTTGTTCAATTTTGAGGTCCAGTCGAAGTTCTGTTTCAACCGCAGTGACAGGAAAAAAGGTGGTCAGCAACTGCAGAGAGGATACAAGAGACGACCGGAGACTGCAGACATGATGCAAGAGATGGTCAGAGACTGCAGAGAGGATACAAAATATACAAGAGACGATCAGAGACTGCATCGAGGATACATAAGATGGTCAGAGGCTGCAGACGTGATACAAGAGATGGTCAGAGGCTGCAGACGTGATACAAGAGATGGTCAGAGACTGCAGAGATGATACAAGAGATGGTCAGAGACTGGAGAGAGGATACAAGAGATGGTTAAGTATGTAAACAGTAAAAAAGGGAGGACAGACCATATTGGCCCCATAAAGAATGAGAAAGGACATCTAAGTTACAAAGGATGGGGAGATGGCGAAGGTATTGAATTTATTCTTCTCCTCAGTCTTCACGAGGGAATCGGGGGGGGGGGGGGGCTTCAGTAACTAAAACTGCACTGTTTATCCTCATGACACATTACAGGAAGCACCTCCATGGTTAACAGAGGACAGAATTAAAATCGGACTTGGGAAACTTAACGTTAATAAATCACGGGACCAGATGGCTTGCACCCGAGGGTACTTATGGAACTCAGTCAAGTAATTGCCAGACCATTGTTCCTAATTTTTACTGACAGTCTACTGACTGGAATGGTACCAGATGATTGGAGAAAAGCCAATGTAGCACCAATATTTAAAAATACATCCCTGGGAATTACAGACCAGTTAGCCTAACATCAATAGTATGCAAGCTCTTGGAGGGGATGATAAGGGACTATATACAAGATTTTAGTAATGAGAACGGTATCATCAGCAGTAATCAGCATGGATTCATGAAGAATCGTTCTTGCCAACCAATCTACTAACCTTCTATCATGAGGTGAGTTGCCATCTAGATAAAGAAAGGCCTGTAGACGTGGTGTATCTAGATAAAGGAAGGCCCGTAGACATGGTGTATCTAGATAAAGGAAGACCCGTAGACGTGGTGTATCTAGATAAAGGAAGACCCGTAGATGTGGTGTATCTAGATAAAGGAAGGCCCGTAGACGTGGTGTATCTAGATAAAGGAAGGCCCGTAGACATGGTGTATCTAGATAAAGGAAGGCCCGTAGATGTGGTGTATCTAGATAAAGGAAGACCCGTAGACGTGGTGTATCTAGATAAAGGAAGACCCGTAGACGTGGTGTATCTAGATAAAGGAAGGCCCGTAGATGTGGTGTATCTAGATAAAGGAAGGCCCGTAGACGTGGTGTATCTAGATAAAGGAAGGCCCGTAGATGTGGTGTATCTAGATAAAGGAAGACCCGTAGACGTGGTGTATCTAGATAAAGGAAGGTCCGTAGATGTGGTGTATCTGGATAAAGGAAGGTCCGTAGATGTGGTGTATCTAGATAAAGGAAGGCCCGTAGACGTGGTGTATCTAGATAAAGGAAGGCCCGTAGATGTGGTGTATCTAGATAAAGGAAGGTCCGTAGACGTGGTGTATCTGGATTTCGCAAAAGCATTTGACACAGTTCCCCATAAACATTTACTGTACAAAATAAGCTGCGTTGGCATGCACCATAGGGTGAGTACATGGACTGAAAACTGGCTACAAGGGCGAGTTCAGAGGGTGGTGATAAATGGGGAGTACTCGGAATGGTCAGGGGTGGGTAGTGGGGTCCCCCAGGGTTCTGTGCTGGGACCAATCCTATTTAATTTGTTCATAAACGACCTGGAGGATGGGGATGGGGTAAACCGTTCAATCTCTGTATTTGCGGACAGTACTAAGCTAAGCAGGGCAATAACTTCTCCGCAGGATGTGAAAACCTCACAAGAAGATCTGAACAAATGAATGGGGGGAGGGGCAACTACATGGCAAATGAGGTTCAATGTATAAAAATGTAAAATAATGCATTTGTTGGCAAAAATATGAATGCGATCTATACACTGGGGGGAGAATCTCTGGGGGGATCTAGGATGGAGAAGAACTTGGCAGTCCTAGTAGATGATAGGCTCAGTAATGGCATGTAATGCCAAGCTGCTGCTAACAAAGCAAACAGAATATTGGAATGTTTTAAAAAAAGGGATCAACTCCAGAGATAAAAGGATAATTCTCCCGCTCTACAAGACTCTGGTCCAGCCGCACCTGGAGTATACTGTCCAGTTCTGGGCACCAGTCCTCAGGAAGGATGTACTGGAAATGGAGCGACTACAAAGGGCAACAAAGCTGATAAAGGGTCTGGAGGATATTAGTTATGAGGAAAGGTTGTGAGCTCTGAACTTATTCTCTCTGGAGAAGAGACGCCTGAGAGGGGATATGATTTCATTATATAAATACCGGACTGGTGACCCCACTATATATAAATACCGGACTGGTGACCCCACAATATATAAATACCGGACTGGTGACCCCACAATAGGGAGAAAACTTTTTCCCAGGAGGGAGTTTAACAAGACTCGTGGCCACTCATTAAAATTGGAAGAAAAGAGTTTTAACCTTAAACTATATGATATACAATGTAATACTGACATATAATCACACAACATACATGATATACAATGTAATACTGACATATAATCACACAACATACATGATATACAATGTAATACTGACATATAATCGCACAACATACATGATATACAATGTAATACAGACATATAATCACACACATGGGTTGGACTTGATGGACTTGTGTCTTTTTTCAATCTCACCTACTATGTAACTATCTACATTGCGGAATAGATACACGTCAATGGACAGTTATTAATGTGCAGTTGCCCTCTAATATACCAATTTTTGGTTACTAATG
Source organism: Lithobates pipiens (assembly GCF_037356315.1). Taxonomy (NCBI): domain Eukaryota; kingdom Metazoa; phylum Chordata; class Amphibia; order Anura; family Ranidae; genus Lithobates; species Lithobates pipiens. The sequence continues at coordinate 3,094,316 of NW_027507686.1, read as the reverse complement.
TCATTGCTGTTTTAAGTTTTATTGAATACATTATACCAATCAATTAGGTATTAATACGTGGAGCCCTTCTGATAGATGTTGCACGCTTTCAATTTGGTAGCTTTGGTGATAGGTGGTGACAACCGTCTCTTTATGCACATACAATGACTCTTGTCTGTTGGTTTGTTTGGCCACCATTCTCATAGTCTACAATGATGTTGTCTGGATAGATATTATGAATTGGTGTGCACAGTGCGAGTGTGATCGTTTTTTTTGGTGGGATCCATTGAGGATCGTGCACTGACACACAGAAGTGGTTAACGCACAATATGGGTAGTCTATAAATTTGCAAGTCTGCGCCGCGTGAGTGTCACGCCTATTGACGAAGACGGAATGACGAAACGCGTCTTGGCATGACCACACGGCTTGCTGCATTTGTCATTGGCTCCGAGTTCTTCCCGGGAACCACCGCGGAACGATCTCCTCTCCCCAAGAGGTGGTGAGAATATCGGAAAACTGAATGTATACAGTGCAATATCTACTGAACGCTTTTTTTGATAACATCTTTGTAATGCATTATCATAAGGGATGAGTTTCTATTGAATAAAAGTTTTACACTAATGAGGATTCCTTTCCTTCCTTATGCCCGAGCTGTATGAAAGGATTGTGGCTTGCTTAGTCTACGCGATCCACAGGATCAGAACGTTCGATACCCTTCTGGTTGATCAACATTGGATTTCCACGCTGGGTTCCTTTTGGGCATTGATTACAAAGGCTGAACCTATTATACAAAATATGACCTGTCACACGGATATGATGACGTTCTCGGCACCTGGATTCACACATTCATTTTACACTGAGACTCCATTCACACCTGAGCGTTTTGTAGCTTGACGCCTGAAGCTACAAAACGCTGGAGGGGAAAAAATCCATTATTCTCAATAGAGATGGTTCACATCTCCACTCCATGTCGCCTGAAGCCGAACGCCTGAAGCTCAAACAAGTTCCGGACCCTTTTTTGTCGCACGAATCGGGCTGATTTGGGCGTTTTTCTTCTTTTAACATTGGTGACCTTTTGCCCTGCACAAATTCGCGACAAAACGCGGTAAAAAACACAGGGAATCACGGTAAAAAACGCGCAAATCACGGTAAAAAACGCCGCAAATCGCGGTAAAAAATGCTTGAAAACGCTACGCTCAGGTGTGAATGCAGCCATATGTTTTTATTGTTTTAGTGCTGCTTACGCTGGAAGGACTATTTTTTTAGATCTTTTTTTTTGCTTCTTTATGAAATACCTGCGGAGCAGTATTATGCTGTACAGAGCATTATACCGGAATTATCTGCAGAGCTGTATCATTGTATAGTACATAGGATTAGACTGTGCGGAGCAGGAATGTGTCATTATGTGCAGAGCACACTTATAACCAGGGCCAGATTAACAGCATCATGGGCCTGGTGCTGAGGATTTTGGTGGGCCTTTTTTACGGAAACAAAATGAAAATGCAAAAATGTTTTGCTAAAACAAATTAAATATACTTTCACCAGTAATATTGGCCGTGCAGCCTTTGAGCAGCAGGAACACCCCCAATACCACCTGCTATGCGGTCTCTCAACAGCAGCAACATAGGAGACCACATTTCCAAACTGCCATTCAGGGAGATCCCCCCCTTCCCAAAAAAAAAAAAAAGGGGGATGTAGTCTCGGGTTGATGGGGAAATAGGTGGCGGGGGGTGATTTTTCAGGCAAATGGCACTTAGCACTTAAAATCATCCTGACGCTATGCTTGATATGGCATCGGGATGATCAAATTCCATTATTTCTATTACTACATTGTAATATATAGTGAAATAGTTCAACTCACCATGATGCATTATCAGTGGGAACCTGAGCTTGTCACTTCCCACCAGATGCAGTGTGTCGCTTGCCACCATTGCCTGCTGCCAGATGCCACCCGCAGCCTGCCACCAGATACAGTGTGCCACTTGCCACCAGATACAATGTGCCACTTGCCATCAGCATGCCACCAGATACAGTGTGCCACTTGCCACCAGCAGCCTGTCACCAGATACAGTGTGCCACTGGCAGCCTGCCACCAGATACAGTGTGCCACTTGCCACCAGATACAATGTGCCACTTGCCATCAGCATGCCACCAGATACAGTGTGCCACTTGCCACCAGCAGCCTGTCACCAGATACAGTGTGCCACTGGCAGCCTGCCACCAGATACAGTGTGCCACTTGCCACCAGATACAGTGTGCCACCAGATACAGTGCCACTAGCAGCCTGCCACCAGATACAGTGTGCCACTTGCCACCAGATACAGTGTGCCACTTGCCACCAGCAACCTGACACCAGATACGGTGTGCCACTTGTCACAAGCAGCATGCCAGATAGTGTGCCACTTGCTACCAGCAGCATGCCACCAGATTAAAGCGGGATTCCACCCTAAAGTGGAACCTCCGCTGATCGGAACCCCCCCCCCCCCCCATCCGGTGTCACAATTGACACCTTTCAGGGGGGAGGGGGGTATTTTCACCCACTTCCGGGCATAGACTCCCACGGGAGTCTACGCCATTTCCTGCCCTGCCGCGCTGTCTGCTGGGACACACACGGGTCCCAGTGACAGCGCAGAGATTTCCTATTGCGCGGCGCAGCTCGCGCAGTAGGGAACCGGGAAGTGAAGCCGATTCGCTTTACTTCCTGATTCCCTCACCTAGAATGGTGGCGGCAGCAGCCGAGGCACGAGCGGTCGATCGGCCTCGGCATCGCTGGAACCCGGGACAGGTGAGTGTCCATTTATTAAAAGTCAGCAGCTGTAGTATTTATAGCTGCTGGCTTTTAATATTTTTTTTTGGGCGGAATCCCTCTTTAAGTGTGCCACTTGCCACCAGCAGTCTGCCACCAGATACAGTGTACCACTTGTCACAAGCAGCCTGCCACCAGATAGTGTGCCACTTGCCACCAGCAGCATGCCACTTGCCACCAGCAACCTGCCACCAGATACGGTGTGCCACTTGTCACAAGCAGCATGCCAGATAGTGTGCCACTTGCTACCAGCAGCATGCCACCAGATACAGTGTGCCACTTGCCAACAGCAGCCTGCCACCAGTTACAGTGTGCCACTTGCCACAAGCAGCCTGCCACCAGTTACAGTGTGCCACTTGTCACAAGCAGCATGCCAGATAGTGTGCCACTTGCTACCAGCAGCATGCCACCAGATACAGTGTGCCACTTGCCAACAGCAGCCTGCCACCAGCAGCAGTGTACCACCAGATACAGTGTGCCACTTGCCACAAGCAGCATGCCAGATACAGTGTACCACTTGACACAAGCAACATGCCACCAGATACAGTGTGCCATTTGCCACAAGCAGCCTGCCATCAGATACAGTGTGCCACTTGCCACCAGCAGCATGCCAGATACAATGTGCCACTTGCCACCAGCAGAATGTCACCAGATACAGTGTGCCACTTACCACCAGCAGCCTGTCACCAGATACAGTGTGCCACTTGCCACCAGCAGTGTGCCACCAGATACAGTGTGCCACTTGCCACCAGCAGTGTGCCATCAGCAGCCTTCCACCAGATAGTGTGCTACTTGTCACCAGCAGCAGTGTGCAACCAGCAGCCTTCCACAAGATAGTGTGCTACTTTCCATCAGCAGCCTGCCACCAGATACAGTGTGCCACTTGCCACCAGCATGCAACCAGATACAGTGTGCCACTCGCCACCCACAGCCTGTCACCAGATACAGTGTGCCACTTACCACCAGCAGCCTGCCACTGCCTCCAAGACTCTCCCCAATTGGATAGAAGAGACAGGGCCTGCATAGTCAATCAAATCCCTGGAGCCCCCACCCCTCCTGAGCTGGGATGGTATGGCTGTATGCCAGGAGTTTTGTTTAGACCAAGTTGTACAGGGTTGTGAGTGCAAGCTTTTGGGCTCACACTGGTGTGCTGCAGTTGGCTGCACTGCTCATGTATCTGCAGTTTTAGCTGCAGTCCTATTGATTTATATCAGGTTGCAGGTTTTTGCTGCATTTTCTGACAGTGTGCCAAAGATGCAGCATGCAGGAATTTTGGTGCGCTTTCAGAAAATGCAGAAAAAACAAACAACCTAATAGAAATCTATAGGACTGGGGGTAAAACGCAGGAAAACTGTGGATACACCAGCAATGGGCCAAAACACAGCAAATCAGTGTGAACCACCTAAAAGCACAAGGGGCCACCAAGCACTGCCACAGGCTGATGACACAGTTCTAAACACTTTGGCTGCAGTTATAACAGCTACTGCTGGAGAAAAAAGTTAAAAACGAGGGAAAGGGATATAAGAAACCAGTCACTGAGCTCACATGTGGACGGTCCCTGGAGGCTCATCACTCACAGATATCCTGTTCACCTTCTATCTGCCGGTGTTTCCCACCCACACGGCTCCTTCACTGCACAGACTTCACAGAGGGGGAGGGGAAAGGCAGAGCCGACTCAGCCTCTCCCATTTGTGTAGGGGGGGGAACTGTGCACTGTGACATTGTAATAATCACAGTGAGCAAACACAGATGCAGCCAGACACCCCTACATTTACACACACTTCTCCTGTCCCATAGAAGTTTATGGACAGGAAAAAAAAAAATCGGGCTTATGCTGCTGGCTGGGTGGGCCTATTTTAAGGCAGGGGCTTGGTGCTGCAGCTCCATCAGCCCCTATGTTAATCCGGCCCTGCTTATAACATGCAGAGCATTACATAGCAATTACCTGCAGAGCAGACCATTGTACTGCACTGCCTGGTAGAGTACTGTTATTACATGAAGACCAATAATGGTATTATATAGTGTTTAGGTGTAGAGTAATAATATAACACATAACTAGCTAATCAATACTCTAGTTGTGTTTTTTTTTTTTCGTTTTTAATAAACGCAATCGCCATGCCCTGTGCTGTTAGTAAAACTCCTCCTTTGACTTCCTATATCCTTATAAATGAAAGTAGGGGAAAGTATAAATTAGATTCAATATATTAGTATAAATATTTTCAATCAGGGTTCCATCTACTATCACACGGGCTGCACTCGGGGGGGGGGGCGGGACTTTGTTACAGCGCCGCCGAACACAGCCCCAGCTCCAGGACCTACAGCAGGAGATGCCCGCTGTGTGTGACACATAAGAGGAGGAGGAGGAGGGAGAGAGGGAGGGGAGCGCTGCAGCCACAGCTGACAGCGGCCTACCGGGAAATTTCCCGGTATCCTGGTAGGCCAGTCCAACTCTGATTGAAGGTCCTAATGAGCACAGTGGTCTTGATCGTCCATAAATGGAAGAAGTTTGGAACCACCAGGACTCTTCCTAGAGCGGGCCGCCCCGGCCAAACTGGGAGATCGGGGGAGGAGGACCTTAGTCAGGGAGGTGACCGAGAACCCGACGGTCCCTCTCACAGAGCTCCAGCGTATCTCTGTGGAGAGAGGAGAATCTTCCAGAAGAACAACCAACTCTGCAGCACTCCACCAATCAGGCATCTCTGCTGCACTCCACCAATCAGGCATCTCTGCTGCACTCCACCAATCAGGCATCTCTGCTGCACTCCACCAATCAGGCATCTCTGCTGCACTCCACCAATCAGGCCTGTGTGGTAGAGTGGCCAGATGGAAGCCACTCCTCAGTAAAAGGCACATGACAGCCCCGCCTGGAGTTTGCCAAAAGGCACCTGAAGGACTCTCAGACCATGAGAAACAGAATTCTCTGGTCTGAAGAAACAGAGATTGAACTCTTTGGCCTGAATGGTAAGTGTCATGTCTGGAGGAAACCAGGCAACACTCATCACCTGGCCAATATCATCCCTACAGTGAAGCATGGTGGTGGCAGCATCATGCTGTTGGGATGATTGTTGCGGCAGGAACTGGGAGACTAGTCAGGATTGAGGGAAAGATGAATGCTGTAATGTACAGCGACAATCTCTGGACCTCAGGCTGGGATGAAGGTTCATCTTCCAACAGGACAATGACCCTAAGCCCACAGCCAAGATAACAAAGGAGTGGCTAAGAGACAACTTTGAATGTCCTTGAGTGGCCCAGCACGAGCCCAGACTTGAACCCGATTGAACATCTCTGGAGAGATCTGAGAATGGCTGTGCCCCGACCCTCCCCATCCAACCTGATGGAGCTTGAGAGGTCCTACAAAGAAGAACGGGAGAAACTGCCCAAAAATAGGAGTGCTGAGCTTGTAGCATCATACTCACCAAGAATGGAGGCTGTAATTGGTGCCAAAGGAGCTTCACCAAAGTATTGAGCAAAGGCTGTGATACTTGTGTACATGGGAGGAGCCTGTGATACTTATGTACATGGGAGGAGCCTGTGGTACTTATGTACATGGGAGGAGTCTGTGATACTTGTGGACATGGGAGGAGCCTGTGATACTTATGTACATGGGAAGAGCCTGTGATACTTATGGACATGGGAGGAGCCTGTGATACTTGTGTACGTGGGAGGAGCCTGTGATACTTGTGTACATGGGAGGAGCCTGTGATACTTGTGTACATGGGCGGAGCCTGTGATACTTGTGTACATGGGCGGAGCCTGTGATACTTGTGTACATGGGCGGAGCCTGTGATACTTGTGTACATGGGAGGAGCCTGTGATACTTGTGTACATGGGCGGAGCCTGTGACACTTGTGTACATGGGCGGAGCCTGTGACACTTGTGTACATGGGCGGAGCCTGTGATACTTGTGTACATGGAATTTTTTGAGGGTTTTTTAAAATAAATTTGCAAAGATTTCAGACAAGCTTCTTTCACGTTGTCATTATGGGGGATTATTTTCTAGAATTTTGAGGCAAATGATGAATTTATTCAATTTTTTTATTCCATCCAGAAAGTATTCACAGTGCTTCACTTTTTCCACATATTGTTATGTTATAGCCAACATAACAATATGTGGAAAAAGTGAAGCGCTGTGAATACTTTCTGGATGCTCTGTAGAATGTCCGGAATGAATATGTAACAGCATGAAGATAATATATATATTATAGTATATCCCGCAGCAATCTGTCAGAGAATGATTGGTCACTATGGTCAGGCCATTGTATAAGGATAAGATGGAGTATGATGTGACCTACAGCAAGGTGTCGCCTTGTGAATATAATGTTTAATGCCCGGCGTCCCCGGCATTAATCTGCCCCGGTATGGAGATAACATATAATATAGTTTGTCCTCCATCAATAAGTCCCAGCATGGTGACACGGTAGTATGGTGTATCACAGTAAGTGAAGGAATAATCTATAGGTTGGAGTGTACTGCCATCTGATCACTGTCTGTGACACACGGGGTTAACCGCGGCGTTGGCGTCCCCAGTGTGGCCCTGATTTTCGGTGACATCTCCAGGACTTGGCAGTCGGATCAATACGGAACAGCAGAAGCTCATTCATAACTGTTCGTGTGACAGGCAGGACCCAGCAGGGAATAAATAGCACGCAGACCGCTAACGATCCATCTCTGGGCCAGTCCAACCGTACGTAATGAAGAAGTGAGTCTGTGTGATGGGATGGGGATGGGGGGGGATGAGGGGGGATGGGGGGGTGATCGGGGGTCTTTGAATCATTAATATAAATCCAGAGGAATCTGATATGATAAATGGCATCTAAAAAGGAAGTGCTGGGTCCGCCGCTCCGCAATTAACCTCCTGACCTCGCCACAGGACTAGTGACATCCCACTTCCACTATTGGGGCAATGACAGGACTAATGCCTACAAGACTAATGACCGGCATTGTCTATGGACCGTGATTCTTATATAACACTGAGCCTAGTTTATGGAAGTGGCTGAAGAATGAACTGTCCTTGTTGTCCATGGTAACCAGAGCCTCCCTTTAAATCCCCCTACACCAGGGGTCGCCAAACTCTCTAAACAAAGGGCCAGTTTACTGACCTTCAGATTTTAGGGGGGGGGGCGGACTGTGCCAAGTGGGAGTAAACAATCCCCATCATTGGTGTTAGGGGAGAAATAGTTGGTGTCAGAGGGAGGAATAGTGCCCCAGCAATGGTGTCAGTGGGAGGAATAGTGCCTCATCATTGGTGTCAGTAGGAGGAATAGTGCCCCAGCAATGGTGTCAGTGGGAGGAATAGTGCCTCATCATTGGTGTCAGTGGGAGGAATAGTGCCCCATCATTGATGTCAGTGGGAGGAATAGTGCCCCATCATTGGTGTCAGTGGAAGGAATAGTGCCCCATCATTGCTGTCAGTGGGAGGAATAGTGCCCCATCATTGCTGTCAGTGGGAGGAATAGTGCCCCATCATTGCTGTCAGTGGGAGGAATAGTGTCCCATCATTGGTGTCAGTGGGAGGAATAGTGCCCCATCATTGGTGTCAGTGGGAGGAATAGTGCCCCATCATTGGTGTCAGTGGGAGGAATAGTGCCCCATCATTGGTGTCAGTGAGGGGAATAGTGCCTCATCATTGGTGTCAGTGAGGGGAATAGTGCCTCATCATTGGTGTCAGTGGGAGGAATAGTGTCCCATCATTGGTATCAGTGGGAGGAATAGTGCCCCATCATTGGTGTCAGTGGGAGGAATAGTGCCCCATCATTGGTGTCAGTGGGAGGAATAGTGCCTCATCATTGTTGTCAGTGGGAGGAATAGTGCCCCATCATTGATGTCAGTGGGAGGAATAGTGCCCCATCATTGGTGTCAGTGGGAGGAATAGTGCCCCATCATTGGTGTCGGTGGGAGGAATAGTGCCTCATCATTGGTGTCAGTGGGAGGAATAGTGCCCCATCATTGGTGTCAGTGGGAGGAATAGTGTCCCATCATTGGTATCAGTGGGAGGAATAGTGCCCCATCATTGTTGTCAGTGGGAGGAATAGTGCCCCATCATTGATGTCAGTGGAAGGAATAGTGCCCCATCATTGGTGTCAGTGGGAGGAATAGTGCCCCATCATTGATGTCAGTGGAAGGAATAGTGCCCCATCATTGGTGTCAGTGGGAGGAATAGTGCCCCATCATTGATGTCAGTGGAAGGAATAGTGCCCCATCATTGTTGTCAGTGGGAGGAATAGTGCCCCATCTTTGATGTCAGTGGGAGGAATAGTGCCCCATCATTGGTGTCAGTGGGAGGAATAGTGCCCCATCATTGGTGTCAGTGGGAGGAATAGTGCCCCATCATTGATGTCAGTGGGAGGAATAGTGCCCCATCATTGGTGTCAGTGGGAGGAATAGAGCCCCATCATTGGTATCAGTGGGAGGAATAGTGCCCCATCATTGGTGTCAGTGGGAGGAATAGAGCCCCATCATTGATGTCAGTGGGAGGAATAGAGCCCCATCATTGGTATCAGTGGGGGGAATAGTGCCCCATCATTGTTGTCAGTGGGAGGAATAGTGCCCCATCATTGATGTCAGTGGAAGGAATAGTGCCCCATCATTGGTGTCAGTGGGAGGAATAGTGCCCCATCATTGGTGTCAGTGGGAGGGATAGTGCCCCATCATTGGTGTCAGTGGGAGGAATAGTGCCCCATCATTGGTGTCAGTGGGAGGAATAGTGCCCCATCATTGGTGTCAGTGGGAGGAATAGTGCCCCATCACTGGTGTCAGTGGGAGGAATAGTGCCCCATCACTGGTGTCAGTGGGAGGAATAGTGCCTCAAGGGCCAGATAAAGGCACACAAAGGGCCTATCTGGTCCCCAGGCTGCAGTTTGGAGACCACTACCAATATATAAACACAGATAAATTAAAAGTGAGTCCAAATTATTTTTATTATACAGGATTTAGCCAACAGTATCCAGGTATGTTCCTTCATTCATGAAATAACAGATAATAATGGGGTCTCTGGTAGCGCTGTGCTCTATACCTTTAAATACGGTGCAAATTGGCAATATGGTGCTCCCCTCCAGTCATCCCACTCGCTCACCGACCACTGTAGACCGCTGTCTCAGGTATATACTGTATAAGAGTCATGTACGCTTTGCGAAATTATCCTGGTTGTGCTGGGGCCTCACCTCTTCAGAGGTTCACCCCTGAAGATGTCCAGGAGGAGAAGTGAAATGCGTCAGCTGACAGCCATTACTGACATCATATCCAACCAGTGGAGCGCACGCCGGTGCTTTACTTCCGATTCGGCGATTCTGCTTGCATTCTCATTGTCTACGTGACTGTAACTAATTTTAACAGCATTTAAAAAAGAAATGGAATTACACTGTATGGAGTTCCCCTATTGTCTTTCACATGTATTTGGGAGGAATATATACCCCAGTGATCTACTACCAGGGGGGTAGAGGCTGCACTATTATCTGTTATTTCAGGAAAATGGAGAACACGTGGATATGGACTAATTTTTATTATATCTGTGTTTATATATTTCGATTGATTTTGTGACACATTTATATATGATGGTTGGTGGAATAGACTGAGGAGCGCCTTCATTGTTTGGTTTAGTTCTTGAGGGTCTAACACCTTATTACAGCAGCAGCCGGTCATAAGCAGATCAGACATATAAGAATAATGAATTTATTTAATTCGTAGGTTTGGCACATACTGGATCTGAGCTCCGGTATAAAACTTCAATGTAGCCACCCTCTTCATCCCCCCTGAATGTAGGACCCTAGCCACCCTCTCTTGGTCCCCCTGTATGTAGGGATGTAGCCCCCCTCTCTTGGTCCCTCTGTATGTAGGGACGTAGCCACCTTCTCTTGGTCCCCCTGTATGTAGGAACATAGCCCCCCTCTCTTGGTCTCCCTGTATGTAGGAACGTAGCCACCCTCTCTTGATCCCCCTGTATGTAGGAACATAGCGCCCCTCTCTTGGTCCCCCTGTATGTAGGGATGTAGCCCCCTATCTTGGTCCCCCTGTATGTAGGACTGTAGCCACCCTCTCTTGGTCCCCCTGTATGTAGGAACGTAGCTACCCTCTCTTGATCCCCCTGTATATAGGGATGTAGCCCCCTCTCTTGGTCCCCCTGTATGTAGGAACGTAGCCACCCTCTCTTGGTCTCCCTGTATGTAGGAACGTAGCCACCCTCTCTTGGTCCCCCTGTATGTAGGGATGTAGCCCCCTCTCTTGGTCCCCCTGTATGTAGGACTGTAGCCACCCTCTCTTGGTCCCCCTGTATGTAGGAACGTAGCTACCCTCTCTTGATCCCCCTGTATATAGGGATGTAGCCCCCCTCTCTTGGTCCCCCTGTATGTAGGAACGTAGCTACCCTCTCTTGATCCCCCTGTATGTAGGGATGTAGCCCCCCTCTCTGGGTCCCCCTGTATGTAGGGATGTAGCCACCCTCTCTTGGTCCCCCTGTATGTAGGGATGTAGCCACCCTCTCTTGGTCCCCCTGTATGTAGGAACGTAGCTACCCTCTCTTGATCCCCCTGTATGTAGGGATGTAGCCCCCCTCTCTTGGTCCCCCTGTATATAGGGATGTAGCCACCCTCTCTTGATCCCCCTGTATATAGGGATGTAGCCACCCTCTCTTGGTCCCCCTGTATGTAGGGATGTAGCCCCCCCTTTCTTGGTCCCCCTGTATGTAGGGATGTAGCCCCCCCTCTCTTGGTCCCCCTGTATGTAGGGCTGTAGCCACCCTCTCTTGGTCCCCCTGTATGTAGGGCTGTAGCCACCCTCTCTTGGTCCCTCCTGTATGTAGGGATGCAGCCACCCTCTCTTGATCCCCCTGTATGTAGGGATGTAGCCCCCCCTCTCTTGGTCCCCCTGTATGTAGGGATGTAGCCCCCCCTGTCTTGGTCTCCCTGTATGTAGGGATGTAGCCCCCCCTGTCTTGGTCCCCCTGTATGTAGGGATGTAGCCCCCCCTCTCTTGGTCCCCCTGTATGTAGGGATGTAGCCCCCCCTGTCTTGGTCTCCCTGTATGTAGGGATGTAGCCCCCCCCTGTCTTGGTCTCCCTGTATGTAGGGATGTAGCCCCCCCTGTCTTGGTCTCCCTGTATGTAGCCCCCCCTCTCTTGGTCCCCCTGTATGTAGGGATGTAGCCACCCTCTCTTGATCCCCCTGTATGTAGGGATGTAGCCCCCCTCTCTTGATCCCCCTGTATGTAGGGATGTAGCCACCCTCTCTTGGTCATTCCCAATATGGACTATGGTGTTTGTAGTGTTCATAGACACATGACCACAACTAATGCACGCTGCTCGTTCCAAACACACAGACTTGAGGGGGCCGGGAGGAAAGGAGCTCATGGAGAACATTAGAGAAAAAAAAAAGTAAGGCATCGTAACAACCAGTTTTTCATTGGCTGTTCGAGTGATTTGTAAAATCTTGTTTTTTCTTTCTATTCAAATAGCAAACATGTTATACTTCCCTCCTCTCTGTAATAGCCCAAATCCTCCTCTTTCGGGACACCCGTGTCGAGCCGCAGCTCTGTATCCATTCAGACTGTTCGGCCCCCACCCCCTCTCCATCCTGATTGGCTAACTGAGTTTGACAGCAGCGGAGCCGAGGCACTCGTTTATCGAAATGGGGCTCACGTAAGTATTGGGGGGGGGGGGGGGGGGGCTGTACACACAGAAGATTTTTTTATCTTAATGCATAGAATGCACCTTCTGCCTTTACAACCCCTTTAAAGCGGGAGTCCGCCGGGACTCCGTGTTTTTTTTTTTCTTTAAAAGCCAGCAGCTACAAATACTGCAGCTGCTGACTTTTAAAATAATGACACTTACCCGCCCAGCGCGCCCGCGATGTCCGCACCCAAAGTCGATTTCTCGATCGTCTCTCGGGTGCTGCCGCCGCCATCTTGGGTATGGGAATCAGAAAATGGAGCCTTTCGGCTTCATTTCCCGGTTCCCTACTGCGCATGCGCGAGTCGCGCTGCGCAATAAGGACGGTCCCCGCTGTCTCTGGGATCCGTGTGTTTCGCAGCAGGCAGCGGGGGACTTTCGGAAAGGGGCGTAATCTACGCCCCTTTTCGCAGAGAGCTATCCCGGACCTGCACCCCCCTCCCCCCTGAAAGGTGCCAATTGTGGCGCCGGAGGGGGGGGAGGGTTCCGATGAGCAGAAGGTCCACTTTAGGGTGGACCTCCGCTTTAAGGATTCTGGTGGGTTGCCAGTGTTGAAATATCGCAAGTTCACTACTAAAATTAGGGATGCACCGATACCATTTTTTTTACGAGTACTGATACTTTTTTTTTTTTTTAACCACTAGGGATCCGCGCTATAGCCGAATGACGGCTACAGCGCGGACCTCCTTTGCCGAGACTACGTCTATTGACGTCGTCCCATGCACGAGCGGCCTGCGCGCCCCCTGACCCGACCCCTTACCACGTGATCAGCTGTCAGCCAATGGCAGCTGATCATGTGATTACAACAGAGCCGATAATCGGCTATTTTTCCTCCTCGCGCTGACAGCGGGAGGAGAAAAAAAAAGCTGATCATCGGCGGCCGTGAGAGGGACTTCAGTCCCGATCACGGCCAAGCCATCAGTGCCCACCTGCCCCCTGCCGTGCAACATATATATAGTAAATGTGCCACCCATTAGTACCACCCCTTAGTGCCCATAGTGCCACCCATCAGTGCCCATAGTGCCACCCATCAGTGCCCATAGTGCCACCCATCAGTGCCCACAGTGCCACCTATCAGTGCCCACAATCTGCCTCAAAAACAGTGCTGCACCTCATATGCCACATATCCGTGCCCATCAGTGTCATCTACCAGTGCCCAGTAGTGCCACCTATCAGAGCCACCTATCAGCGACACCTATCAGTGCCCATCAGTCCCATCTATCAGTGGTACCTATCCGTGCCCATCCGTGCCACCCATCCGTGCCATCTTATCTGTGCCCATCAGTGCTGCCTTATCTGTGCCCATCAGTGCTGCCTTATCTGTGCCTATCAGTACCGCCTTATCTGTGCCTATCGGTGCCACCTTAACCGTGCCTATCAGTGCCCATCAGTGCAGCCTATCAGTGCCCACCAGTGCCGCCTCATCAGCGCATTTCAATGAAGGAGAAAAATGACCCGTTTGCAAAATTTTATAACAAACTATTAAACATGATTTTTTTTATTTTGCATCTTTTTTTGTTTGTTTAGCAAAAAATAAAACTCCCAGCTGTAACTAAATACCACCAAAAGAAATCTCTATTTGTGGGAAAAAAATGATAAAAATGTCATTTGGGTACAGTGTTGTATGACCGCGTAATTGTCATTCAAAGTGCATCAGCGCTGAAAGCTGAAAATTGGTCTGGGCAGGAGGGGGGTTTAAGTGCCCAGGAAGCAAGTGGTTAAAGTACTCGCCGAATACCAATTACCGATACCGACCGCAACTGTTTTTGTTTTCACTTCAGCTGTCAGCAATGGTACAAAGCATTGAAAAGTTATTTGCAAATTAAATAAATAGATTTTTGTTTTTAATTCTGCACTTTTTCAACGTGAAATGTGTAAATATATGTTAATATATATGTGCAAAAATATTCACTAATGCCGGCCATACACGGTTCGAATTTCGAAAGAATTTTCTTTCAAAAATCGTATCTAAGAATTTTCGTATGAATTTCGCACCATTAGTGGGCGGCAGCAACAGCCGATTTTCATGCGAAAATAAAATTCGAGGAATCGGACATGTTGGAATTTTTTAGAAAAACGAACGATTTTCTAATCAATGATGGGAGAATCGTGCAAGAAACGTAAGAAAATGTACGGAGATAAAAGAAAATTTACGGAGAGAAAAGAAGATTCCCGGCCAAGAAAATTATTTTCTGTAGCAACATGAGGTGAAATTGAAGGCTTGGTCTGCCGAATTTCGAAAATCAATGGTGGCGCCATCGGATCACAAAAAAAACGAATTTTCTGATTTTGAAAAGAAAATTAGTTCGAAATTCGACCGTGTATGGCCTGCATAACAAAGCAAATAAAAAAAAAAAAAAAAAAAAGTTTTCATTCTATGGGCACCGGTACCGATACTCCTATCGGTGCAACTTCCAGAAATCGCACAGGCGGTATATTGGTAAAGGTCTTTTAGTGAAGTTCAAAAAAAAAAAAAATACGTGAAAAACGCTATGAGCCATTTTGCCGCTGATCTCAAAATCGGGAGATCACATTTTGTGAATTGAGCCCGGTAACTCATAGCGGCCAGTCATGACTTTTTGGCCCCCGCCATCACATTCTATACACAGCGCCCTCTGCATGGGGTGTGCGGCATTGCAGCTGCCGTACCCTCTTTGTGCCCTGTCTTCTGTTTATCATGGACCCTTCCTAATGGCATCATTATCCCCTGCGCATTGCCATCTGTGCCCATTGTTGTCATTTTTTTTTTTTACCCCCCCCCCTTTTTTTTTTTATTCATTGTCACGGACAAGCTAAGCGCTCTGCACTTTGTCCTTATCGCAGTCTCTTGAGCGTTGTTTTCTGTCTAAGCTGAGCTCGGTGACCCTTTTTTATTTTTTTTTATTTTATTTTTTACGCCGCGATGGATCCAGTCACGTCCCGGCGCCGTACTTTCCCCCTTTTTTCAAATGAACACTTAACGCCCAGAGGTCTGCGGCGCTCTGGTTGGCGTTGCCGCTTGCCCTCGCCCCGCGTGCCCTCCCCCCCCCCCCCCGCTATCGTGTTGTGCGCTCTGTGCATTGTGCTGCGCGAGCTCTCCGCGTTCTGCCCGTGCTGTGTCTGCAGCAATCAGCAGACGGTGGAATGTGTGCCCGGGGGGTGCTGGGCCTCCAAGTTTCTTTATAGCTGACATTATCTTTTATTGCCAGATAAAAATTCCAGGCTCGGCTGGTTTTATTGCCGCTATATGTGCTGCTCTTCCTATCCTCGCAGGATCCTTTCCCCTGACAGCACGCCGTACACTTCTGTTCCTTTGGCTGGCATGGGGGGGGGGGGGGGCGGGGGGGATGTATGGCCCACTTACCCTGTCTTCTCAGGATGGATGCCCTCATCTGTATTCATATGGCACCCCCTGTATACCTCTGCGACCCCCAAAAGCCAGCGTGTGTGTAGAATATGGCCACCTAACCTTCCAAGGTGGGGTGTGTGAAATCAGAGGCACAGCGGGCGTTATGGCAGCACAAGTATTGCCAGAGGAATAGAAGGTCACAACATTGCAGCACATTTATAATGTAATTTCACTATATAAAAGAAATGATGGGAATTGCAGAAATGTTTTTTTGATACTTTACCTGCAAAAAAAAACCACAAATGCGCGTGTGTCCAGGCGGTTGGTGTAAAGTGTGTTGGCGCCGCATTTGCCGCATGTTCTGCGCACCTTGGCTGTGTTGTCAAATAGGTTTTATACCTTTCTGGAAAGTACAAGACCTCTGTCTACCTACCTGTGCAGACCTGCCTTTCAGATGCATTTTTTTTTTGTGAAGCTTTCAGGTATGTGTACAGATTGCAGTAGATTTACTAAAAGCAAATAGACGGTGCACTTTGCAGGTGCAGTTTCTCCAGAGCTGAGGAAATGAGGAGGAGCTTCACTTTACAGAAATATCCAATCGCATGAAAAGGAAAATAAAATAAAAAATGCATTTTTGCTTGCACGTGATTGGATGATGGAAGTCAGCAAAGCTTCCCCTCATTTACTATTATTACAGGTACTTACAGCAGGTAAAATAAGTATGGAACCCGTCACCATTTTTCTAGGTAAATTTATTTCTTAAAGGGGTTGTAAACCTTTGCCGTTTTTCATCTCGGTGCATTCTATGTGTGTCACTTGCCACGTCACCTGCCTTCAGATGCCGATTGTCACTTGCCACATCGCCTGTCACCAGATGCCGCTTGTCACATTGCCTGTCACCAGATGCCACTTGTCACTTGCCACATCACCTGTCACCAGATGCCGATTGTCACTTGCCACATCGCCTGTCATCGGATGCCGCTTGTCACATCGCCTGTCATCAGATGCCACTTGTCACATTGCCTGTCACCAGATGCCACTTGTCACATTGCCTGTCATCAGATGCCACTTGTCACATTGCCTGTCATCAGATGCCACTTGTCACTTGCCAGATCGACCTGTCACCAGATGCCGCTTGTCACTTGCCACATCGCCTGTCACCAGATGCCGCTTGTCACTTGCCACATCGCCTGTCACCAGATGCCGCTTGTCACTTGCCACATCGCCTGTCACCGGATGCCGCTTGTCACTTGCCACATCGTCTGTCACCGGGTGCCGCTTGTCACTTGCCACATCACCTGTCACCGGATGCCGCTTGTCACTTGCCAGATCGACCTGTCACCAGATGCCGCTTGTCACTTATCACATCGCCTGTCACCAGATGCCACTTGTCACTTGCCACATCGCCTGTCACCGGATGCCGCTTGTCACTTGCCACATCGCCTGTCACCAGATGCCGCTTGTCACTTGCCACATCGCCTGTCACCAGATGCCACTTTTCACTTGCCACATCGCCTGTCACCAGATGCCACTTGTCGCCACATCGCCTGTCACCAGATGCCGCTTGTCACTTGCCACATCGCCTGTCACCGGATGCCGCTTGTCACTTGCCACATCGCCTGTCACCAGATGCCACTTGTCACTTGCCACATCGCCTGTCACCGGATGCCGCTTGTCACTTGCCACATCGCCTGTCACCAGATGCCGCTTGTCACTTGTCACATCGCCTGTCACCAGATGCCACTTGTCACTTGCCAGATCGACCTGTCACCAGATGCCGCTTGTCACTTGCCACATCGCCTGTCACCAGATGCCGCTTGTCACTTGCCACATCGCCTGTCACCAGATGCCGCTTGTCACTTGCCACATCGCCTGTCACCGGATGCCGCTTGTCACTTGCCACATCGTCTGTCACCGGGTGCCGCTTGTCACTTGCCACATCACCTGTCACCGGATGCCGCTTGTCACTTGCCAGATCGACCTGTCACCAGATGCCGCTTGTCACTTATCACATCGCCTGTCACCAGATGCCACTTGTCACTTGCCACATCGCCTGTCACCGGATGCCGCTTGTCACTTGCCACATCGCCTGTCACCAGATGCCGCTTGTCACTTGCCACATCGCCTGTCACCAGATGCCACTTTTCACTTGCCACATCGCCTGTCACCAGATGCCACTTGTCGCCACATCGCCTGTCACCAGATGCCGCTTGTCACTTGCCACATCGCCTGTCACCGGATGCCGCTTGTCACTTGCCACATCGCCTGTCACCAGATGCCACTTGTCACTTGCCACATCGCCTGTCACCGGATGCCGCTTGTCACTTGCCACATCGCCTGTCACCAGATGCCGCTTGTCACTTGCCACATCGCCTGTCATCGGATGCCGCTTGTCACTTGCCACATCGCCTGTCACCAGATGCCGCTTGTCACTTGCCACATCGCCTGTCACCAGATGCCGCTTATCGCTTGCCACATCGCCTGTCACCGGATGCCGCTTATCACTTGCCACATCGCCTGTCACCAGATGCCGCTTATCACTTGCCACATCGCCTGTCACCGGATGCCGCTTGTCACTTGCCACATCGCCTGTCACCAGATGCCACTTGCCGAGTCGCCTGTCACCAGATGCCGCTTGTCACTTGCCACATCACCTGTCACCAGATGCAGCTTGTCACTTCACCTGTCACCAGATGCCGCTTGTCACATCACCTGTCACCAGATGCCGCTTGTCACTTGTCACATCACCTGTCATCAGATGCCACTTGCCGCATTGCCTGTCTCCAGATGCCACATTACCAGTAACCAGATCCCGCTTGTCACTTGCCACATCACCTGTCACCAGATGCCACTTGTCACTTGCCACATCACCTGTCATCAGATGCCACTTGTCACATCACTTGTCACGAGATGCCGCTTGTTACTTGCCACATCGCCTGTCATCAGATCAGATGCCACTTGTCACTTTCCACATCGCCTGTCATCAGATGCCGCTTGTCACATCACCTGTCACCAGATGCCACATTACCAGTAACCAGATCCCGCTTGTCACTTGCCACATCACCTGTCATCAGATGCCACTTGTCACATCACTTGTCACGAGATGCCGCTTGTTACTTGCCACATCGCCTGTCATCAGATGCCACTTGCCACATCACCTGTCACGAGATGCCGCTTGCCACATCACCTGTCACCAGATGCCGCTTGTCACGCCTGTCACCAGATGCCACTTGTCACATCACCTGTCACCAGATGCCACATTACCAGTCACCAGATGCCACTTGTCACTTGCCACATCGGCTGTCATCAGATGCCGCTTGTCACATCACCTGTCACCAGATCCCGCTTGTCACTTGCCACATCACCTGTCACCAGATGCCACTTGTCACTTGCCACATCGCCTGTCATCAGATGCCACTTGCCACATCACCTGTCATCAGATGCCGCTTGTCACATCACCTGTCACGAGATGCCGCTTGTCACTTGCCACATCACCTGTCACCAGATGCCACTTGTCACTTGCCACATCGCCTGTCATCAGATGCCGCTTGTCACATCACCTGTCACCAGATCCCGCTTGTCACTTGCCACATCACCTGTCACCAGATGCCACTTGTCACTTGCCACATCGCCTGTCATCAGATGCCACTTGTCACATCACCTGTCACCAGATGCCGCTTGTCACATCACCTGTCACCAGATGCCGCTTGTCACATCACCTGTCACCAGATGCCGCTTGTCACATCACCTGTCACCAGATGCCGCTTGTCACATCACCTGTCACCAGATGCCGCTTGTCACCTCACCTGTCACCAGATGCCACTTGCCACGTCACCTGCCTTCAGATGCAGCTTGTCACCTGCTACGTCGCCTGCCACCAGATGCAGCTTGTCACTAGCCACCAGATTTGATTGACAGCAGCGGGAGCCAATGGCCGCGCTGCATTCAGTCTAACCAATCGAGAGCCGAGAACCCCAGGCAGAAGGAGAGCTCGTCCTCGCCGTTGGAAATTCCCGGGCTCGGGTAAGTAAAACGTGGGGGGTCGTCACTGCCAGGTGTTTTTTCGTAGGGTGCACGAGGGATTCCAACCCCTGTAATTGAAGAAGTCAGAAGCTGATTGGTCATCATGCAGAGCTGCACCGGATTCTGTGCTCCAGTTTTAGTAAATCTCCCCTCAATGACATGAAGTCACCCTCGTCTCTGAGCTCGGCGCCATGTACAGCGATCTGAAGACGCACGTCTTGTGCGGTTCCTCCGTCTCTTTGTGTGGTTTCGGTGCCCCGGGGGTGGGGGGGGGAGGGGGGGCGCCATGAATCCTTCAGCTGGTGATGGAGGACGGACAGAATATGCTTTGTGCTGCTCTGCCGTGATGTGATGTGATGTGGCCTGTGCCCGGGCCGGAGAGTGCCAGTGGCAGGCAACATCTGCTCAGCTGCCCCCCACCCTGGCGGGCATCAGCCGGGGTCAGATTGCTGACGCCCGTGGACGCAGTGTGCATCGACGTGGAGTACGGGAAGGAGGGGGGGGGGGGGTTCGCGGGTTTGAAACTGTCTAGTATTTCAGTGTAACAATCAGGATGGTTTGGTGACATTGATGAAGGGCACAGAGACATGAGAGCGGGGGCAGGGAGAACAGATAAAGGGAACAATGTCAGCCGGAGTGACAGATAGACAAAAGTGACAGTTCCAGCGACAAAGGGACCGCCATGACAGCTCCCAGCGAATCACGCCGGGCGCGCTTTCACAAAGTTGGGATTATTATTTTTCTGCTGTTAAAGTAGATCAAATCCCCCAATCACAAACACAATAGATTGCGGCTGCTTTCCTTTTCCTTTTTTTTTTTAAGGCTCCATTCACACTTTGCAATTTGAAATCATGCGCAGAATCGCCGCGCCCCCTCCCCCTGTGATTCCAAATTGCATGGCAATGGCTGGGCAAAGCGCAATGCGCCTTTGGGAGCCACTGACCTGTCATGGACCGCCCCGCGCTGATATACTGCGGCAGGACCGCCCTCCTGCGTGAAATCCCGTACGTGGGGGGCGCCTCCTTTTCTTCAGGCCAAACCCGAAAACTTTAGCGGCTCACAGCTTTTTTACGGGGGAATGCTATGGACTGTGGTGTAAAGGGGAACTCTGATGTAAAGGAGGGGTTTCTGCTCACCAAACATCCCACTTACATCGGAGTTCCCAGCATTCCCCCTTAAATCAGGGTTCCCAAATACCCCCTTAAATCAGGGCTCTCAAATACCCCCTTAAATCAGGGCTCTCAAATACCCCCTTAAATCAGGGCTCTCAAATACCCCCTTAAATCAGAGTCCACAGGACATCCATTACATCTGAGTTCCTCTTACCTTCGTGTATTCACTCACTCGGAGTGATAAGGGAGGGGAGGGGGGGAGACTTCAGTTACAGACATTGGATGGTGAGCTCACTCACCCAAGGATGGAGGCCCAGGTATTGGCACCTTTCATCCACAAATGTTTTTAAGACTTGCGTGTTATGCCACCTTTTAAAGTCCTTTTATCATAGTTTCTAAAAATGTTCACGATTGTCCTTGATTTCCAGATTTAAACCCCATACACACTATTAGATACTCACAAAGATCAGGAGAGACAACCGTTAGAAGCCCCGCCGCGCTCATCCAGCATCCGCAGTGGCTCCGCCCAATGCATTTTGTCATAATAGATGTCGTCAGGGGACTGGAGATTAATATACACTGACGTGCCACAGGAAATTCGCACTGGGGGTGTATTATATGACTCTTTTATATGCATAATTCCAAATATAACACTTAAGCCCCATACACACGATCAGATTTTCTGCTGATTTTTGTCTTCAGATTTACCAAAACCATATAATATGAGGTCAAACCTTAGGAGTTTCAATGTGTCTGCAATCAGGCCGGCCCTTCACTACATGGTTTTGGTAAATCTGAAGACAAAAATCAGCAGAAAATCTGATCGTGTGTATGGGGCTTAAGTGGTATATTTGTAATTATGCATATAAAAGAGTCATATAATACACCCCCAGTGCGAATTTCCTGTGGCACATAAGTGTACATTAATCTCCAGTCCCCTGACGACATCTATTATGACAAAATGCGTTGGGCGGAGCCACTGCGGATGCTGGATGAGCGCGGCGGGGCTTCTAACGGTTGTCTCTCGTGATCTTTGTGAGTATCTGACAGTGATTTAAATAAACAGTACCTGGCGGTATTGCACTATTTTTGGCGTTTGTTTATCCTGGTAGTTTATGTGGCGCTGTGGACTGATTTGTCTGTTGAGGACATCCCCATTGCCAGAGGTAGCAACCTGCATGCTGATGCGTTATAAAGCGTGTTGATCTCTTATGCCATGGGGGGGGGGGGGGGATCTGAAAGTCCAGTAAGCAGTGTTTGCCCCTGGCGGTGTGGAGAAGAGCAGGGGGCTGCTTAGCCACTGGACCTCCAGGAGGTTTTACCCCCCCTTCATGGCCACATGACCAGGACATTTGTTACTATTCAGCACTGCACTGCTTTCATTGACTTTTGCCTGGTCATGCAACACTGTACCAAAATTACATTTATATCATTTTTTTTTTCAAACAAAAAGAGCTTTCTTTTGTAGGTATTTGTTCACCATTCTGGTTTTTATTTTTTGCAATATAAACAAAAAAAGACTGCAAATTTTGAAAAATAAATATTTTTTACTTATCAGCGACTTTTAGTGTGACTCTGATCGTGCGGCGGCCAACCCGACACTAACTGACGCTAGCTGGGAGGTACACTGACACTAATACGGTGATCAGTGCTAATAATCTACACTGTCACTGTAATAATGACACTGGCTGGGAAGGGGTTAACATCTAGGGCAGGGGTGTCAAACTCAGTTCCATCACCATTATGGTCGCCCTCAAAGGGTCAGTTGTATCTGTAAGGCTAGATGTCTAGAGCACCCCCCTTATATCAGATGTCAGGAGTGAGCCCCCCCCCCCCCGCCCCCCCACCATCAAAAGTCAAGCGTCCCCACCCTTCCTTACATCACAATGCACCCCCCTCACCTTGTGCATCTGCCAGGAAGAAACTGGGAGGCAGAAAGTGCAGGGTCTGGAGGAGGACCAGAGGATGGCTAAAGTCAGCTGCCATAGTCTGCAGAATGCTGAGACCAGGAGAGGTGGAGACCAGGAGGTGCTGTAGCTGCACAGAGAGGCGCAGGATCTGTACGGGGAGTTCAGTCCTCTCTGCTGCTGACTGGTGAGACAAGGGAATGGGGTAGAGATGAGCCACTCTACGGCTACACTGTGGAGGATTTCTGTCCCCCTCTCTGCTGCCAACTGCCGAGACAAGGTGAGGGCAGGAATGAGGGGGGTGCCGCAGGAGTGGTGCAGGGGCCACGTGGTATGGCCTGGTGGGCCACATTCGGCCCACGGGCCTTGTGTTTGACACATGTGATCTAGGGCAATCAAAGGGTTAACTGTGTGCCTCTCAGACGGAGATAGAAAATGCAGTTAAAATCACACCTTTTAATATAATGGCACAAATGGTAAACATAGCCAAAACATAGCCAGGGTTCGGGAAGCCAAATCCAATAGTCCAAACAAGCCAGTAAATCAAGAAGCCAGAGATCAACGTAGTCAGAGGCAGCAGACAGTATCAGGAACCAGAAGGGACGTCAGCCGGGCAAGTCTTCAACAGGAACACAACAGAGAGTCTCCAGATATGTTGACCAGGTGAAGTCACGGAAGGAATGAACCGGACAGTGTAACCACTTGACCACTGGGCACTTAAACCCCCTTCCTAACCAGACCAATTTTCAGCTTTCGGTGCTCTCACACTTTGAATGACAATTACTCAGTCATGCAACGCTGTACCCGAATTAAATTTTTGTCCTTTTTTTTCACACAAATAGAGCTTTCTTTTGGTGGTATTTAATCACCGCTGGGTTTTTTTATTTTTTGCGCTTTTAATCAGAAAAGCATATTGCAGAGTATTGGCAGAGTATTGCACGGTGTTGCAGAGTGCAGATTATTGCACAGTATGGGCAGATTATTGGCACTGAGCAGCGCTGTGGGCACTTCACAATCCAGCCCACAGTGCTGCTGCCATCTCTCCCCCTCTCCCCTCTCACTGTATTGATCAGTACAGAGAGGGGAGGGAGGAACTGGTGTCATGACGTGACGCCGGTTTGTTTACAAGTGATCGCTCTGTCATTTGACGGAGTTATCACGTGGTCAACGGCCAATATCAGAGGCGGTTTACCGTGATCCCTGATGCGCAGGGTCCACGGATGTTCCCGGGTGCGCGCCCCAGAGGGCATGCGGGAGCGAGATTCTGAGAGGACGTCCATGGCCGCCCTCCCAGAATAAGCCGACCGCACTGTAGCCGTCTTTCGGCTATGGCCCTGGTCGGCATGTGGTTAAATAACCAGAAGGGGCTGGCTGTAGGCTGGACTGACGAGCGGGAAATGATCACCAGGTGAGCCACTTTGGAATGATGAGTACTGGCAATTAACTGATAGCTGAGCACAGAGAAGGAGGAGGGCTGAGACCCCAGCCCTGACACAATTCTCAACACCTAAATGTGTCACAGCGTTACGAATAGTTTCGTCACACAGAGGAATATTCTTCTCATATCATCAGTTCATCAAAGGTGAATAATAAATCTCCTAAACCACTTCTTCCTGATCTTCCCAAGTTTCCCCTGACGAAGTCACATGGTAAGTGACATAACATGTAGGGCGGAGCCTGAGGTATCGCAGACCGGAAGTGACGTCATACCAGGAAGAACGGCACCCTCTATGAATGCTATGAGTTATTTTACATATGTAAGCAGCATTATTTTTTTAGCAGAATACACTATTGGGACCTCCTCTTTGTCTCAGCAATGGAAGGGGAGTAATCGCACAGCGCATGCGAAGGACGCTCTTAAAGGGACCATTACCATATTACCCTACAGGTACACAGAGGACCTTGCCATGAAACACTGACTAGAGGGAAGCAAGCTGGATGTGACGTGAGGGCGCTGACCGCGCGGTGGTGATCGGGAAGAAGCGGTTTAGGAGATTCATTTGATGTGAAAGTCACAGAACTGTCGTTATTTTGTTTTATTATTTGATTTAGTTACATTTGGTAACAAGGAAGAATATTCATCTGTGGGCCGTGACGGAACCGTTCGGAATGCTGAGACACATTTAGGTGTTTTATGCCGCGTACACGCGATCGGAATTTTGGTCGGGAAAAAAGCTCTGATGGTTTTCCCGACGGGATTTCGCTCAAGCTGTCTCGCCTACACACGGTCACACCCAATTCCAACCGTCAAGAACGCGGTGACGTACAACACATACGACGGGACTAGAAAAAGGAACGCATTTTTCGGATAGGAACTTTTTCCAACCGATAAATTGAGAACCTGCTCTCAATCTTTTGCTGACCGAAATTCGGGCAGCAAAAGTCCGATGGAGCGTACACACGATCGCATTTTCCCACCGAAAGCTCTCGCCGGTGTTGTGCCATATAGAGTCCGGCCATCATATAGTGTCCGCGTCGTACAGCACATGCGCAGTACGGAGCAGACAAAGCTTCGGAAAATCTCCGAAGCTGAACTACGCCGTGAGTGGAGGTGGTAGCCCCACCATCCAAGCGGACATATGGTTGTGAATATTAGAGGGCCCCGCGCGGGCGAGCTTCCTCGCGGGCGAGCTTCGCTCGCCACGCTTCGGGCTCGGCCTCGCTGCGTTCGGCTCTTTTATATTCCTACTCTATGTCCACTTGGATGGTGGGGATAGAACCTGGACTCAGTGCGCATGCGCCGTTCATCTCGGCAATTTTCGGAATCTGTGTTGGTGTGTACTGCGCATGCGCAGTACGCAGCGGACACTATCGGATGGAGGACCTTATATGATAAGACACCGGTCTTTTGCTGGCCGAATTTCCGATCGTGTGTATTAGGAGTAGCCTTTTGTCGTGTGACTTTGTGTTTGCGACCCAGGGAAGAACTCGCAGGCTTCTTCACCAATTCTAGTTCAGGCCCATTTATGAAATCACGAATAATTGCAGGTAACTCGGCTCAAAGTGTGGGTGGGGTTTGGCCTTAAACCTCAGGGCCCGTCTGTCTCTTTATCTCTATACTAGTTACTACTACCTTTGCCAGCACAGCACCCCCCCCCCCCCCACCACTGCACGCCAATTAACACTGTGCTGCACTCAGCATTCCACAGCCATTAACACTTTAATACACTCAGCATCCCATTCCCCTCCACACATCTGTACATATTATCCCCAGCGGTGGAATAAAGTTGTAAAGTTAATGGCGGCGCTCTCTCTTCTCTCCCGCATTCTGGTATCACAGGATCGCTGTGTGTTCTCAGCTGTATCTGACACCGTGTACCCTGCTGCAGAGCTGACATTCCCACAGGGAGACTGCAGGGGTCTGTTCCCCCCCCATCTCCATCTCTGCAGTGTGGTAGTCACAGCTGCCAACCTTCTACCCGCCAGACAGCGTGCCAGCTTAAAAGCTCCCTCTGCTGGAGAACGCTGACGTTGGTAATGTCAAAGGAAGGTTCTTGTTGGCAGCCAAAACTTTAATAGGCTTGGAACAGAACTAACAGATACTTGGTAATCACCCAGCATGCATTGTGATTACCCAGTTTACTACCTGTTACGAATTCCATCACACAACACTTCTCATGGACTAGACTGATCAGCGTCAGGTCCTACCACCAGGGCCACCAATAGGGGGTACCACCTAGGGTTGCCACCTGTCCAGGATTCGCCCGGACAGTTCGGGTTTGGAATCATGCGTCCGGGTTTCAGACCACCTGAAACCCGGACACATTTAGACTGGACTCTGGCTTCCAAGCAGGGTTGTCTAAGCTGCAGTTGTCTAAGCTGAGAGTGTCTGTTACACTCTCACACTTCCCAAAGCCAGCACTAACAATCCCCCCCCCCCCCCCCAAACACACACAGACAGGAGAGGAGAGAGCGCTCGGTCTGCTCCTCTTCCCCCAACCCTCTGTGTATGCCCACACTCCAATCACCAGGGATGCGCCTCACAATAGGAAAGTAAGTGGGGGCCGGAAAATTTGAAGTCCAGCAGCCTCAGACACATCTGTACGAGAGTTGCTGACTGCCAAGGGGTGAGTGAGCTCACCATCCATCCCTCTCCTGCCTCTGAGTAAGTGCACTAAGGCAAATCAGGGTTCTCAGAGCACCCCTTACATCAGATTCCCCCTTTAAACCAGAGGCCACAGTGTTTACCCTTACATCAGAGTCCTCTCCGTACATCAGAGTGCTCAGTGTTACCCCTAACACCCCTTTCACACCAGGGCGTTTTGCAGGCGCTATAGCGTTAGAAATAGCGCCTGCAATCCGCCCTAAGACCCCTTTCACACCACACCGCACCTTGCGTCGGTGGTAAAACGCCGCTATTTTTAGCAGCGTTTTACCGCCGGATTTGCGGCGCATTTCGGCCGCTAGCGGGGCGCTTTTACCCCCCGCTAGCGGCCGCGAAAGGGTTAAAACCGCCGGCAATACGCCGCAATAGCGGCGTTTTGCCGGCGGCATTACAGCGCTGCCCCATTGATTTCAATGGGCAGCAGCGGTGGAGGAGCGGTAAACACACCGCTCCTTCACCGCTCCAAAGAAGCTGCTGGCAGGACTTTTTTCTGACGTCCTGCCAGCGCACCGCTGTAGTGTGAAAGCCCTCGGGCTTTCACACTACACACAATGGTGCAGCTTCTTTAGGGCGTTTTGCAGGCGCTATTTCTAACGCTATAGCGCCTGCAAAACGCCCTGGTGTGAAAGGGGTCTTAGATCAGGGTTCCCAGAGCATCCCTTATGTTAGAGTCCCCAGAGTTCTCCCTTACATCAGAGTCTGCAGAGTCCCCCCTTACAGTGTCTGTGGGTTCAGATGTAAAAGGGGAACTCTGTGGACTCTGATGTAAAGGGGGACTCTTGTTCTTAACTTCATATGATTAGAAATGTTATTTAATAGCAAAATATATGTATAGTTTATACTATATCAAAAAAAAATTGATGTGTGCTGCTAAAGTGTTCGGATTTGACTTGAAGAAAAGGTGGCAACCCTAGTACCACCGGGCCCTTCTGTAAGTAGGCCCGGGGCACACAGCGGGGGCCCGAACAGCAGGTGGATTGATGCGGTGGGACCGGAGGACAATTACAGAACAATGCACTGTGTCCGTCCTTCCAGCAGCTGAAAGCCGGTTTCTCCCCCTTCTCCTTGCTGCTGGCTTTCAGCTGCTGGAGGGAGAGACACAAACACCAATGCATTGCTCTGTAATTGTCCTCCCGCCCCACCGCACCGATCCCATTCCTGTACTGCCCGCATCTGATTCCCTCCTGTGTGCCCGGGTATAACACTGGACCTCTGTTGTTTTGATGCATGGGCTCAGATGGTGTGGAGCATGCGCAATATACCGTATTCTTTGAATATAATGGTGCTGACGTGTCCCTGCTCCTCTTGTAAGGTCAGGTAAACTGGAGCAGAAAAATGGGCCGTTATGGTTTATTTATATACAGCTAGTATACTGTATGTATCTGAATCTTTCTCCATATTAGCTTTCTGTCATCCCTGAGCGACGGCACGGCACTGTGAGCCAATGGGGCTCTAGTTTATTGCATGGTGTTCATACTAAAGCTGGGCATAGGTGGATTGAAATTCAGCCGGTTCAGCAAGGACCGACCACATTTTGACCCATCTGGATTTACATAAATTGATTGTTAGATTCAGAGGTGTGACTAGAACCTTTAGGGCCCCAGTGTAACAAACCATAAAGGGGCCCCCCTGGCCCCGAACCAGGGCCCTTTCCACTGATCCCAGGGTCCTTTACACTCCCATCATGGGACCTGCAGAGGGCCACATTCCTGCTGTTTTAGGGTCTCCCTACGGTGGCGGAACGCCTAAGCCCAGTTGCAAATGAGACCTTTGCGACCCTGGTAGTTCCGCCACTGGTGTCAATCTTTTTTTTTTGTTTTATTTTTTTATAATTTTTTTACCAATTTATTTATATGATTATATTTTTTAGGACCTCCATTGGGGAAAAATTAGGGGTCTAAACAGACCCCTGATGTCTCACTTTTGAGACAGAGAAAGGGACTGAGGACAGAGATTCATCAGTCCTTTTCTCTGCAGCTTCAGCTGCACAGAATTAATGAACAGGAATAGCTCTGTAAAGAGGCTTCCTATTCATTCATAAATTGAGTCATAGTAAACACAGTTACTATGCCTCAGCTATGAATGATTAAAAAAAAAAAAAAACCCTCCTCCAGCCGCTGTGTCTGCGGGGGTAGAGGAGGAATAGTGATCATTTAGCAGCTAGATGGAGGGATTGGTTCCTCTATATACCACCTCCCCCACAGAGTCCCCGTTGTCAGAATACAATGTCCCGGTGTGGATGGAGAAATCTGTACGATTATTTTGTTCAGCCCAGTTTATCATTGTGATCTCTATGACAGGAGGAGCAAGCAGAGGGAAGAGCCCATACTAAGGATGGGCCTAGTATGTGCAGCAGAAAGGTTCAGTGGTTAGCACTTCTGCCTTGCAGCACTGTGGTCCTCGGTTCAAATCCTGGCTGGGACACAGGCTGCTCTCTGTAGCTGCTGCCCCTTGGGTGCTGAACTGATCAAAAGCTGTATCAGCCAGAAGAGGGAGCTGCTGGGCAGGAAGAGTTCAAAAGACTGAGCTGGGCAGCACTGCACTGTGGGAACTGTAGTCCAGAGGAGAGAGACTCTACTGCAACCAAGAGCGTTTGAGCTGCATTTCCCAGAGAGAGATTGCCAGGAGGAGGGGAAAGAGCTGCATTTTTTTAAGGCAGTACAGGACACAGCTTCCTCTTGCCTGCAGGGAGACCGGAGAATGCACATTGCAGTCCAGTGCACACCACCACTGCTGCATATTGGTGGCCTGAGTGGGATCCAGAGTGCTGAGTTTGGTGGATGCCGACAGCCAGAGTCACCTCAGTGGGTGGACTAATCTTTGTGGTGACCGGATGGGGAGCTGCAATATCACTGGGACCAGTGAGCTGCTGCTGCTGTGGGGATTAACTATCTGCTGCTAGAGAGACTGAGCCCTTTAGCAACTGACCATGCAGCCATCCAGTAGCCTTACCGCTGCCTGCAGTCTTGACTGGGAATATTCTTATGTGCACCAACGGTACAACTGTGCCCCAATGATAGCCGGCTGAAGAGTTAGGACTACAGCTGTTACACAGAGACCTTCACCTATTGCTTATGCCAAGAGGAACCTCTCAGAGGACATTGCACCATAGCCTAGCCATTCTCCTGGACTGCACTCTAGACTAGTTGTAGTATTACTATTCACAGTGTGGCTAATGCTTATATGGCTGTTTTATTGTTGACTTTGCTGATTTATGGGTTAATCCCAGTCTAGTGGTACCAAATAACTGTTGGACGGTGAATAATATTTGCAATCAAAAATGAAGGTTTCCTATTTAGAATAATAAGCTGTCAGGTTAGTAAAACGGCGATATCAGAACCGATCCAATCATACAGTTTGTTGTGTACATAGATTTGCAATACAATGGGATGAAGGAATATTCCTGAACTTTCTTTTATCTCATTGTTACTGCGACATTGTGTGAATGCATCAATGCAGTGCATGTTATCTCAGCCTGCAGAGCTTGGATTCATTAAATGAGTTTACCCAAAATGTAAATATTGCAGGATATGCAGCTCATGCTACATAACTAAGCTCCATTTCATGCTGAA
Organism: Lithobates pipiens; assembly: GCF_037356315.1. Classification (NCBI taxonomy): domain Eukaryota; kingdom Metazoa; phylum Chordata; class Amphibia; order Anura; family Ranidae; genus Lithobates; species Lithobates pipiens. Next base: position 3,063,826 of record NW_027507686.1, on the reverse strand, counting down.
TAAACAAAATTATTAATTTATCCTAAATAGAAATGTCAATTGTGCGGTCATGCTACACTCTACTCAAACTTTTATCATTCCCCCCCCCCCCCCCCCCCACACAAATAGAGATTTATTTTGGTGGTATTTGATCACCTCTGCGTTTTTTTTATTTTTTGCTAAATAAATAAAAAAAACAGAAATTTTTGAAAAAAATAAAGTTTTTCTGTTATAAAATTGTGTAATTAAGTAAGTTTTCTTCTTCACTGATGGGCACTGATAGGTCGACACCGATGAGCACTCATAGGTGGCACTGATGGGCAATGATAGGCAGGACTGATAGGTGGCACTCATAGGTGGCACTGGTGGTCACAGGCTGCACTGATAGGTACTTATGGGTGGCACTGATATGTGACTGATGGGCACTGAAAGGCTTCATTGATGGCTACTTATGGGTGGCACTGATGGGCACTGAAAGGCTGGAATGATGGGTACTTATGGGTGGCACTGATATGTGACTGATGGGCACTGAAAGGGTTCATTGATGGGTACTTATGGGTGACACTGATAGGCACTGAAAGGCTGGAATGATGGGTACTTATGGGTGGCACTGATAGGCACTGATGGTGACTGAAAGGCAGCACTAATGGGCACTGATTGCTGGCACTGATTGCACTGATTGTCATGACTGATGGCACTGAAAGGCATTGTTAATGGGCACTGATTGGCATATCCCTGGTGGCATACCTAGTGGGCGTCTTTTATTGACATTTACCACACCATTGATCACCACGCTGTGCGCCCCCACGGCTCGCGCTGGCAGTTATCTTGCAGGACATCATATGATGCCCAGTCAGGATAACAGGACCACCGCCCAGCTGTCATTCTGCTATAGGCCAGGCGGGAAGTGGTTAAATTAAAAAAAAATCTGACTTTTTTGATTTTTAACTTATTGATTTTTACCCACCCTGCCGGAAACGGTATAAGCCGTCATAACCTTTGATGTTGTACCTCAAGACACCCCAAATAAATTGGCAACGTCAGTCTCAGAGGCTCCAGCTAAGAGACCACCAACCATTTCCCCTCATTGAAGCTCCGTAATCTCTGACATGACTCCGTATTACCAGCGCCGCACGCAGTGAATGACGAATGTGAGGCTTCCCACCTGTTCGCTCGTTGTGTCTCATCACACAGCGGAGGCAAAAGAACATTCCGCCGATCTCACCGCCAAACATGATGTCACTAACACACCTGCAAATCATGTCGTGTTTCCATATTCTTGTCCACCCCCCCCCCCCCCCCCTGTATACTTTTGTTCTTATAAGTGCTTGCAGAAACTTTCACCCAACCAGGTGTGTCGGAGGGTCTGAGGGTGTTTTTGGAGTTGAGGTGCAGAACAGAGAACCCAAATTACCAAGCGGCTCCTATGGGTGGGAGGGGGGGGGGGGATGTACCAATACATGTGTATGTGAGATCAGGACCATAGATTGTAAGTTCCTTGAGGTCAGGGACTGATGTATACATGAATAGTATGTAAAACACTGTGAGAACGGTGAGTATTATATTCCCTCACCGGGCACTTTATAAGGTCCCTTGCTAGCAGCGGGTTGGACCCCCTTTATTAGGTCCCCCTTGCTAGTAACGAGTTGGACCCCTTTTATTAGGTCCCCCTTGTTAGAGGGTTGGACCCCCTTTATTAGCTCCTCCTTGTTAGTAGAGGGTTGGACCCCCTTTATTAGGTCCCTCTTGCTAGTAGCGGGTTGGACCCCCTTTATTAGGTCCCTCTTGCTAGTAGCGGGTTGGACCCCCTTTATTAGGTCTCTCTTGCTAGTAGCGGGTTGGACCCCCTTTATTAGGTCTCTCTTGCTAGTAGCGGGTTGGACCCCCTTTATTAGGTCCTCCTTGCTAGTAGCGGGTAGGACCCCCTTTATTAGGTCTCTCTTGCTAGTAGCGGGTAGGACCCCCTTTATTAGGTCCTCCTTGCTAGTAGCGGGTAGGACCCCCTTTATTAGGTCTCTCTTGCTAGTAGCGGGTTGGACCCTCTTTATTAGGTCCCTCTAATGAGTTACTGTTGTCTTTCTATCATCTGGAACCAGTCTGCCCATTCTCCTCTGACCTCAACAAGGCATTTTTCCTCCACACAACTGCCGCTTACTGGATATTTTCTCTTTTCCCCACCATTCTCTGTAATTCTGAGAGATGAATATCCCAGAAATACTCAGCCCGGCCCGTCTGCCACCAACAACCAAGACACGTTCAAAAGTCACTTCAATCCCCTTTCTTCCCCATTCTGATCAGTTTGACCTTCAGCAAGTCGTCTTCACCACGTCTAGGTACCTAAATGCATTGAGCGGCTGGCATGTGATTGGCTGATTAGCAATTTGTGTTACTGAGCAATTGAACAGGTGTACCTAATAAAGTGTCCGGTGAGTGTACATACCTCTAATAAATAAATGGGTGTGGGGCGCTCGCGTCGCCCAGTTATGAGTACGCCACACACAGTCTGGAGGACGGGCAGATTCTGGGTGTATTTTTTGGGGGGGGGGGGTTGTAGTATCACAATCAGTTGCTATAAACATTGCAAGCATTTCCCCTCCCCTCCCCCCCCCCCCATATCTCAGCAGGCGGTGCAGATTGCGGTAGGATGATCAGCGACTGAGGACGGTCAGGTGAGGGAGACACTCCTTGGCTCTTCCTCTCACCTCCAGCTCCTGTCACATAAGCTGAGCATATGTGGGCTGACAAGATGGCACAGCCTGCGGGCATCCTGTGTGGCACGGCTCCTGTGACTATATGAGCTGTGACAGCAGGAGCCAGGAGGGCCTTCTACGGCACTTCAGCCTGCGGCGGCAGCGCTCCCGCCTATCTGTGTTTATTCACACAATGCATGCTGATGAGTTGTGTGACGTGAGCGCCTCTGACAGACGCCGGCACCGAGGTGAACTTCTAATGACAAACTCCAAGCTGTTCTCAGCCGCCGCTCACCGGCAAAATACATCGCCGTTCACCGCCAACGCCAGACTCCCATCTTCCGTCTGCCGTTATTATCGCAGAGAGTCTCATCTCCACCTCCTGACACATGAACTCTGAACCCTGCCTTACCTTTTATATTCCTGGTGTCCGTCCTGCGGCCCCGAGGGCCACATGCAGCCCTTTGGTATATGATGTGCGGCCCTCAGCAGTGTGTAGAGGGAACATTGATTAGGGGAAGAACAATGTACCCCGTCCTCACTCTCTGACCCCCAACAATGTATCCCGTCCTCACTCTCTGACCCCCAACAATGTATCCTGTCCTCACTCTCTGACCTCCAACAATGTATCCTGTCCTCACTCTCTGACCTCCAACAATGTATCCCGTCCTCACTCTCTGACCTCCAACAATGTATCCCGTCCTCACTCTGTGACCCCCAACAATGTATCCCGTCCTCACTCTCTGACCTCCAACAATATATCCTGTCCTCACTCTCTGACCCCCAACAATGTATCCTGTCCTCACTCTCTGACCTCCAACAATATATCCTGTCCTCACTCTCTGACCTCCAACAATGTATCCTGTCCTCACTCTCTGACCTCCAACAATGTATCCTGTCCTCACTCTCTGACCTCCAACAATGTATCCTGTCCTCACTCTCTGACCCCCAACAATGTATCCTGTCCTCACTCTCTGACCCCCAACAATGTATCCTGTCCTCACTCTCTGACCCCCAACAATGTATCCCGTCCTCACTCTCTGACCCCCAACAATGTATCCTGTCCTCACTCTCTGACCCCCAACAATGTATCCTGTCCTCACTCTCTGACCCCCAACAATGTATCCTGTCCTCACTCTCTGACCCCCAACAATGTATCCTGTCCTCACTCTCTGACCCCCAACAATGTATCCTGTCCTCACTCTCTGACCTCCAACAATATATCCTGTCCTCACTCTCTGACCTCCAACAATGTATCCCGTCCTCACTCTCTGACCCCCAACAATGTATCCTGTCCTCACTCTCTGACCTCCAACAATGTATCCCGTCCTCACTCTCTGACCTCCAACAATGTATCCCGTCCTCACTCTCTGGCCTCCAACAATGTATCCTGTCCTCACTCTCTGACCTCCAACAATGTATCCTGTCCTCACTCTCTGACCCCCAACAATGTATCCCGTCCTCACTCTCTGACCCCCAACAATGTATCCCGTCCTCACTCTCTGACCCCCAACAATGTATCCCGTCCTCACTCTCTGACCTCCAACAATGTATCCTGTCCTCACTCTCTGACCTCCAACAATGTATCCTGTCCTCACTCTCTGACCCCCAACAATGTATCCCGTCCTCACTCTCTGACCTCCAACAATGTATCCCGTCCTCACTCTCTGACCTCCAACAATGTATCCCGTCCTCACTCTCTGACCGCCAACAATTATCCCGTCCTCACTCTCTGACCTCCAACAATGTATCCTGTCCTCACTCTCTGACCCCCAACAATGTATCCTGTCCTCACTCTCTGACCCCCAACAATGTATCCTGTCCTCACTCTCTGACCACCAACAATGTATCCTGTCCTCACTCTCTGACCCCCAACAATGTATCCTGTCCTCACTCTCTGACCCCCAACAATATATCCCGTCCTCACTCTCTGGCCTCCAACAATGTATCCCGTCCTCACTCTCTGACCACCAACAATGTATCCCGTCCTCACTCTCTGGCCTCCAACAATGTATCCCGTCCTCACTCTCTGACCTCCAACAATGTATCCCGTCCTCACTCTCTGACCCCCAACAATGTATCCTGTCCTCACTCTCTGACCACCAACAATGTATCCTGTCCTCACTCTCTGACCCCCAACAATGTATCCTGTCCTCACTCTCTGACCCCCAACAATGTATCCTGTCCTCACTCTCTGACCACCAACAATGTATCCTGTCCTCACTCTCTGACCCCCAACAATGTATCCTGTCCTCACTCTCTGACCTCCAACAATGTATCCTGTCCTCACTCTCTGACCCCCAACAATGTATCCTGTCCTCACTCTCTGACCTCCAACAATGTATCCTGTCCTCACTCTCTGACCTCCAACAATGTATCCTGTCCTCACTCTCTGACCTCCAACAATGTATCCTGTCCTCACTCTCTGACCCCCAACAATGTATCCTGTCCTCACTCTCTGACCCCCAACAATGTATCCTGTCCTCACTCTCTGACCTCCAACAATGTATCCTGTCCTCACTCTCTGACCCCCAACAATGTATCCTGTCCTCACTCTCTGACCACCAACAATGTATCCTGTCCTCACTCTCTGACCCCCAACAATGTATCCCGTCCTCACTCTCTGACCCCCAACAATGTATCCCGTCCTCACTCTCTGACCTCCAACAATGTATCCTGTCCTCACTCTCTGACCACCAACAATGTATCCTGTCCTCACTCTCTGACCCCCAACAATGTATCCTGTCCTCACTCTCTGACCACCAACAATGTATCCTGTCCTCACTCTCTGACCCCCAACAATGTATCCCGTCCTCACTCTCTGACCCCCAGCAATGTATCCCGTCCTCACTCTCTGACCCCCAACAATGTATCCTGTCCTCACTCTCTGACCTCCAACAATGTATCCTGTCCTCACTCTCTGACCCCCAACAATGTATCCTGTCCTCACTCTCTGACCCCCAACAATGTATCCTGTCCTCACTCTCTGACCACCAACAATGTATCCTGTCCTCACTCTCTGACCCCCAACAATGTATCCTGTCCTCACTCTCTGACCTCCAACAATGTATCCTGTCCTCACTCTCTGACCCCCAACAATGTATCCTGTCCTCACTCTCTGACCTCCAACAATGTATCCTGTCCTCACTCTCTGACCTCCAACAATGTATCCTGTCCTCACTCTCTGACCTCCAACAATGTATCCTGTCCTCACTCTCTGACCCCCAACAATGTATCCTGTCCTCACTCTCTGACCCCCAACAATGTATCCTGTCCTCACTCTCTGACCTCCAACAATGTATCCTGTCCTCACTCTCTGACCACCAACAATGTATCCTGTCCTCACTCTCTGACCCCCAACAATGTATCCCGTCCTCACTCTCTGACCCCCAACAATGTATCCTGTCCTCACTCTCTGACCTCCAACAATGTATCCTGTCCTCACTCTCTGACCACCAACAATGTATCCTGTCCTCACTCTCTGACCCCCAACAATGTATCCTGTCCTCACTCTCTGACCACCAACAATGTATCCTGTCCTCACTCTCTGACCCCCAACAATGTATCCCGTCCTCACTCTCTGACCTCCAACAATGTATCCCGTCCTCACTCTCTGACCCCCAACAATGTATCCTGTCCTCACTCTCTGACCACAAACAATGTATCCCGTCCTCACTCTCTGACCCCCAACAATGTATCCTGTCCTCACTCTCTGACCTCCAACAATTTATCCCATCCTCACTCTCTGACCGCCAACAATGTATCCCGTCCTCACTCTCTGACCCCCAACAATGTATCCTGTCCTCACTCTCTGACCCCCAACAATGTATCCCGTCCTCACTCTCTGACCCCCAACAATGTATCCCGTCCTCACTCTGTGACCCCCAACAATGTATCCCGACCTCACTCTCTGACCCCCAACAATGTATCCCGTCCTCACTCTCTGACCTCCAACAATGTATCCTGTCCTCACTCTCTGACCCCCAACAATGTATCCTGTCCTCACTCTCTGACCTCCAACAATGTATCCTGTCCTCACTCTCTGACCTCCAACAATGTATCCTGTCCTCACTCTCTGACCCCCTACAATGTATCCCGTCCTCACTCTCTGACCTCCAACAATGTATCCTGTCCTCACTCTCTGACCCCCTACAATGTATCCCGTCCTCACTCTCTGACCCCCAACAATGTATCCTGTCCTCACTCTCTGACCCCCAACAATGTATCCCTGTCCTCACTCTCTGACCCCCAACAATGTATCCTGTCCTCACTCTCTGACCTCCAACAATCTATCCCTTCCTCACTCTCTGACCTCCAACAATGTATCCTGTCCTCACTCTCTGACCCCCAACAATGTATCCTGTCCTCACTCTCTGACCTCCAACAATGTATCCTGTCCTCACTCTCTGACCTCCAACAATGTATCCTGTCCTCACTCTCTGACCCCCAACAATGTATCCTGTCCTCACTCTCTGACCCCCAACAATGTATCCTGTCCTCACTCTCTGACCTCCAACAATCTATCCCTTCCTCACTCTCTGACCTCCAACAATGTATCCTGTCCTCACTCTCTGACCCCCAACAATGTATCCTGTCCTCACTCTCTGACCTCCAACAATGTATCCTGTCCTCACTCTCTGACCTCCAACAATGTATCCTGTCCTCACTCTCTGACCCCCAACAATGTATCCCGTCCTCACTCTCTGACCTCCAACAATGTATCCTGTCCTCACTCTCTGACCTCCAACAATGTATCCTGTCCTCACTCTCTGACCCCCAACAATGTATCCTGTCCTCACTCTCTGACCTCCAACAATGTATCCTGTCCTCACTCTCTGACCCCCAACAATGTATCCTGTCCTCACTCTCTGACCCCCAACAATGTATCCTGTCCTCACTCTCTGACCTCCAACAATGTATCCTGTCCTCACTCTCTGACCTCCAACAATGTATCCCGTCCTCACTCTCTGACCCCCAACAATGTATCCTGTCCTCACTCTCTGACCCCCAACAATGTATCCCGTCCTCACTCTCTGACCCCCAACAATGTATCCTGTCCTCACTCTCTGACCCCCAACAATGTATCCTGTCCTCACTCTCTGACCGCCAACAATGTATCCTGTCCTCACTCTCTGACCCCCAACAATGTATCCTGTCCTCACTCTCTGACCCCCAACAATGTATCCCGTCCTCACTCTCTGACCCCCAACAATGTATCCTGTCCTCACTCTCTGACCCCCAACAATGTATCCCGTCCTCACTCTCTGACCTCCAACAATGTATCCCGTCCTCACTCTCTGACCCTCATCTCCTCTATTAGGTCTGCTGTCGCTGACCCTCCTCTCCCGCATTACATATATTGAACGTGATGTGTGGTCCCTCTGGTGATGTCAGGGGCCACATCTGAGCCCCCTTTAGCTCATAAGTTTACAACCACTGTTTTGTATGCACTTGTGTATGTGTAATATGACGCTATCAGAGCTGCTGCTAAGAGTGTCTGTAGATCTTATTCTGTGCTCCAATGTTATCATACCAAAATGTAACCTTATGGGCAGTTACTTAAAGCGGAGTTCCTCCCACTTTATAGAGATGGTCTTACAGGAAAGACCACCTCTCCACCCCTCGTTTTTGGATATTAAAAAAAATAAAAAATTCTTCTATCGTACCTTTTATGAGTACTTCCGATCCATCTGGTCTGCAGTGCAGGATGTCATATTCTTTTAGTGCGGTGAGCCTGACCCCCCCCCCCCCTCTGTCTTCTGGGCCCTGTGTGTGTCCCAGAAGACAGCTGGCCATTCACAAAGCGATCCACGACTCGCGCATGCGCAGTAGGAAACAGGCAGTGAAGCCGCATGGCAAGTTAGAATGGCAGCTCCTGCATTCAATCCAATGGACAGATTGGCCTGGGGGGGGGGGGGGGGGGGAATCCTGGGCTCCCTGGACAGGTAAGTGTCCTTATTAACAGTGTTTGTAGCTGCTGACTTAAAAAAAAAAAAAAAAAAGTTTGCGGGTGGAACTCCGCTTCAACAACCAAAAAAAAAGAAGACAGCCCAAAGGTTTTGTGAATGCCTTGCTGTAGCGGGATAAGGCTTCCTATATTTATATCAACTTTCCTAATATTAATGATCATAGATGGGCATCAAATTATAAAGCCCAACTCCAGGCTGGGCACATTGAGTCTCTTCAATGATAAATATACTTTACAGACTCTTAACTCCATTTTACCATAAATGCAAATCTCTAAGCGTCACTTTACCAAACTTCTATGATGTGCCACCGGCAGACGCTGCTTCAACCGCACTAGAAATTTTCAACAAACTGGATTTTAAAATTATCCTAAAATCAATGTTCTGCCTAAAGAATTCCGCTACTCAGGTGTAGTGTCTGTCTTTGTAAAGTATTACATTCATATCATTGGTCTGTGCTGCCACCTAGTGGTAATGAGAAGAATATCTCTCTCTCTCTCTCTCTCTCTCTCTCTCTCATTTTCTCTCTCTCTGTCTCTCTTTCTCTCTGTCTCTCTTTCTTTCTCTCTTTGCCCCCTCTCTCTCACTTTCTTTATCTCTATCTATCTTTCACTCTCTCCCTTTATCCCCCCCCTCTCTCTCTCTCTCCCTTCATCTCTCTCTCTCTCCCCCTTCATCTCTCTCTCCCTCTCCCTTCATCTCTCCCTCTCTCTCTCATTGTCTCTCTCTCTCTGTCTCTCTCATTTTCTCTCTCCCCTCCTCTCTCTCTCTCCCCCTTCCTTCTCTCTCCATCTCTCTCTCTCATATATATATATATGTATATGTATCTCTCTCTCTTTCTATCTCTCTCGTGCACGCTTTGTTTTTTTTTGTTTTTTCTTTCTTTCCCTCTCTCGCTTTCTCTCTATCTGTCTCTCTCTGTCTCTCTCATTTTCTCTCTCCCTTCCTCTCTCTCTCTCTCCCCCCTTCCTTCTCTCTCCATCTCTCTCTGTCATATATATATCTCTCTTTTCTCTCTTTCTCTCGCTTTCTCTTTCTCTCTCTAATTTTCTTGCATTCTCTCTCTCTTTCTTTCTCTCTTTGCCCCCTCTCTCTCCCTTTCTTTATCTCTATCTATCTTTCACTCTCTCCCTTTATCCCCCCTCTCTCTCTCTCTCTCTCTCTCCCCCTTCATCTCTCTCTCCCTCTCCCTTCATCTCTCTCTCTCTCTCTCTCTCTCTCTCTCTCTCATTGTCTCTCTCTCTCTGTCTCTCTCATTTTCTCTCTCCCCCTTCATCTCTCTCTCCATCTCCCTTCATCTCTCTCTCTCTCTCTCTCTCTCTCTCTCTGTCTCTCTCATTTTCTCTCTCCCTTCCTTCTCTCTCCATCTCTCTCTCTCATATATATATATATGTATATGTATCTCTCTCTCTTTCTCTCGCTTTCTCTTTCTCTCTCTAGTTTTCTTGCTCTCTCTCTCTTTCTATCTCTCTCGTGCACGCTTTGTTTTTTTTTGTTTTTTCTTTCTTTCCCTCTCTCGCTTTCTCTCTATCTGTCTCTCTGTCTCTGTCTCTCTCATTTTCTCTCTCTCTCTCTCTGTCTCTCTCATTTTCTCTCTCCCCCCTTCCTTCTCTCTCCATCTCTCTCTCTCATATATATATATATATATCTTTTCTCTCTTTCTCTCGCTTTCTCTTTCTCTCTCTAATTTTCTTGCATTCTCTCTGTCTTTCTTTCTCTCTTTGCCCCCTCTCTATCCCTTTCTTTATCTCTATCTATCTTTCACTCTCTCCCTTCATCTCTCTCTCTCTCTCTCTCTATCTCTCTCATATATAAATATATGTATCTCTCTCTCTCCCCCTTTCTCTCTCTCTTTTCCCCCTCTCTTCCCCACCTCCCCCCTCTCTTTCTCCCCCCATCAGTGTTCTGATGAGAAAAGCTGCAGTGTCCGCATCCCTTTAGAAGTTTTTACCCTTTTAGAGTATGTCACCAACACCAAAACTGAAGTTCCTGTTGTAGGGGATGCCTAAAATCTGACTTGTATCCAAATGCAGAAAGTCAGGGAGCCAAACAGGAAAGGGCATTTCTAGGGGTGCTCTCCACATCAACACTGTGCAGGCGGCCATATTGCATTGAATGTTGTATGATATGACAACGCCTGCAGATAGAAAAGGGGAGGGAACTTTTATTAACATTCAATTACAATGTGACTTGTGTAGCGATTGTATATGATATTTATTTGTTTTTGTTTTTTTATGAAAGTGTAATTATCCTTTAAGAAAAGAGAACTAAATGAACTTCCTCCAGAGTGGTTCAGACATCTAAATACTGAATCAGGAACTTTGCAGAAGATTTTTCATATGCAAAACATAATATGAGCTACACAAACTTTACTGGAAAGCGTTGTAAACCCCAAACGTGAAATCTGAACAAAGTATAGTGTGTACGTGTCTCAGTCCAGAGCACTAAGTGTCATTTCTGTCTGCTGCCTCCTTCATCTTCTATCTGCATGAGTCACTTCTGACACCAAGAGATAAAAAGGTGACAGGGGAGGAAGCTCCAGCACACACCCTGTGATTGACAGCCTCCGCTCTGTTCCCGTGTGCTGTGTGAAGAGGGGGGCGTTGTGTCCCTTCCTTCCAAATAGCTCTCATTGAGAGTGAAATTTCAGCTCCCCCCACCCCCTTCTTAACTACTTCATAACCACGCCATAGCTGAAAGATGACTACAGCGAGGCTCTCTAGTTCCAGGAGGGCGTCCATGTTCCTCACGTACCCCCTGGGGAGCTCATCCAGTGCAGCCTCATCAGTACATCCTCATCAGTGCCCATTAGTACATCCTCATCAGTGCCCACCAGTACATCCTCATCAGTGCCCATGAGTGCAGCCTCATCAGTGCCCACCAGTGCGGCCTCATCAGTACCCATCATTACAACCTCATCAGTGCCCATCAGTGCAGCCTCATCAATGCCCACCAGTGCAGCCTCATCAGTGGCCATCAGTGCAGCCTCATCAGTGCCCACCAGTGCATCCTCATCAGTGCCCACCAGTACATCCTCATCAGTGCCCACCAGTACATCCTCATCAGTGCCCATCAGTGCAGCCTCATCAGTGCCCACCAGTACATCCTCATCAGTGCCCATCAGTGTAGCCTCATCAGTGCCCACCAGTACATCCTCATCAGGGCAGCCTCATCAGTGCCCACCAGTGCTGCCTCATAAGTACCCATCAGTACAGCCTCATCGGTGCCCACCAGTGCTGCCTCATAAGTGCCCATCAGTGCAGCCTCATCAGTGCCCACCAGTACATCCTCATCAGTGTAGCCTCATCAGTGCCCACCAGTACATCCTCATCAGGGCAGCCTCATCAGTGCCCACCAGTGCTGCCTCATAAGTGCCCATCAGTACAGCCTCATCAGTGCCCACCAGTGCTGCCTCATAAGTGCCCATCAGTACAGCCTCATCGGTGCCCACCAGTAGATCCTCATCAGTGCCCATCAATGCAACCTCATCAGTGCAGCCTCATCAGTGCCCACAAGTGCTGCGTCATCAGTGCCCATCAGTACAGCCTCATCAGTGCCCACCAGTGTAGCCTCATCAGTGCCCACCAGTAGATCCTCATCAGTGCCCATCAATGCAACCTCATCAGTGCCCACCAATGCTGCCTCATCAGTGCCCATCAGTACAGCCTCATCACTGCCCACCAGTGCAGCCTGTGGTCTTTAAACACTTGCTGACCAGCCACCGTCGGCACGCTCCCGCAAGTCGCCATAGGTGTATGTTAAGGAGCCATAGCAGGCGCACGCCCGCTGTATGGCGGGGGATGCAATGTGTGTGGCCAGCGGCCACGATGTCCACCAGCCATCTGCAATCTCGGGAACGAGAGCCAGAACGGGGATCTTTGTATGTAAACAGATGGATCCCCGTTCTGACATTGGAGTAGAGAGAGATCAGCTGTTCCTAGTGATCAGGAACAGTGATCTTTCTCCTCCTCCAGTCAGTACCCTCCCCCTCCCCCCACAGTTAGAAACATTCCCCAGGAAACACTTGATCGCCCCCTAGTGTTAAAAACGTCCCTGTCAGTGACATTTATACTGTAATCAGTGACTATTTTTAGCACTGATCGCTGTGTAAATCTGTCCGCTGCAATGTTGCAATCCCGCTAAAAATTGCTGGTCACCGCCATTACTAATAAAAAAAAAATAATAATAAAAATGTCATAAATCTATCCCCCATTTTGTAGATACTATAACTTTTGCGCAAACCAATCAATATAAGCTTATTGCGGGGTTTTTTTCCAAAAATATGTAGAAGAATACGTATCGGCCTAAACTGAGGAAAAAAGACGATTTTTTTTTTTTTTTTTTAAGTTATTTTTGGATTTTTATTATAGCAAAACATAAAAAAAAATATATATATATATGTTTTTTTTTTTTCAAAAATTGTTACTGTTTTTTGGTTTAAAAAAAAAAAGGCAGAGGCGATCAAAAAAGAAAGCTCTATTTGTGAGGAAAAAAAGGGACGTCAATTTTGTCAGTTAAAGTGACACAATGCCATATCGCAAAAAAATGGCCTGGTCATTAAGGGGGAAAATCTTCTGGTCTTTAAGTGGTTAATTTCTATTTTCTCCCACTCCTTCAGCTCTAGATGCCCTCCAAGGCAATTATTTTTATTTTTGTTAATGCAATATTTTTAACAACCTCTAAGTGGCGCTGTCTGCTGTGATTAATCACTAGAGCTAAGAAATGCAGACTGTATTCTGAAGAGGACCTGTCATCAGCGATTGCTTTATACTTGTTTCAATTGGCAGATTGATTTCTGTTCCACCGCAGTGGCCACACATGGATCAAAGTTTTGTTTTAGACCCCAGATCTCTTCATAAAGAGGACCTGTCATGCTGTATTGTTATCATAAAAGTGATCAAAAACATTTCACAGTGTAAAAAAAAAAAAGTAATAAAATAAATTTAAAAAAATTTCTTAAATTGCCACCGTCCCCTGTGCTTGCCCGTAGTGGTGAACACGTACGTAAGTCACACCCACATATGTAAACAGTGATCGCACCAAACACGTGAGGCATCGCTGCGAAGGTCTGAGCGAGAGCGATAATTCTAGCACTAGACTTCCTCTCTAACTCTAAACTGGTAACCTGTAGAAATTATTAAAGCGTCGCCTGTGAAGATTTTTAAGTACTGTAGTACGGAGCCATTCCACGGGCGCATGCGCAACTTTAAATAATGACGTGTTTGGTATCTATTTACTCAGCGTAACGTCATCTTTTATATCATACAAAAAAAATTTGGTATATATATATATATATATATATATATATATATATAATGGGTTTTTTTTTTTTTTTACTTAGCGTAACATCTTCTTTTATATCATACAAAAAAAATGGAGTATATATTATTTTTTTAAATTTTTTTTTTTACTTAGCATAACATCATCTTTTAGATTATACAAAAAAATGGGGTATATATTATGTTTTTTATTTTTTATTTTACTTAGCATAACATCATCTTTTATATCATACAAAAAAAAATGGGGTATATATTATGTTTTTTTTTTATTATTATTATTATTTATTTATTTATTTATTTATTACTTAGCATAACATCATCTTTTATACCATACAAAAAATGGGGTATATATATATATATAATGTTTTTTTTTTTTTTTACTTAGCATAACATCATCTTTTATATCATACAAAAAAAATGGGGTATATATTTTTTTTTTTGTTTTTTTTTTTACTTAGCATAACATCATCTTTTATATCATACAAAAAAATGGGGTATATATTAAGGGTTTTTTTTTGTTTTGTTTTTTATACTTAGCATAACATCATCTTTTATAACATACAAAAAAAATGGGGTATATATTATGTTTTTTTTACTTAGCATAACATCATCTTTTAGATTATACAAAAAAATGGGGTATATATTATGTTTTTTATTTTTATTTCACTTAGCATAACATCATCTTTCATAACATACAAAAAAAATGGGGTATATATTATGTTTTTTTTTTATTTATTTATTTTTTAATTTAGCATAACATCATCTTTATATCATACAAAAAAATAGGGTATATATTATGTTTTTGTTTTTTGTTTTTTTAACTTAGCATAACATCATCTTTTATAACATACAAAAAAAATGGGGTATATATTATGTGTTTTTTCACTTAGCATAACATCATCTTTTATAACAGACAAAAAAAATGGGGTATATATTATGTGTTTTTTCACTTAGCATAACATCATCTTTTATAACAGACAAAAAAAATGGGGTATATATTATGTTTTTTTTTTTTAACTTAGCGTAACATCATCTTTTATATCATATAATATATACCCCATTTTTTTATTTTTGTATGATATAAAAGATGTTGTTATGCTAAGTAAAAAAATAAATAAATAAATAAAAAACATAATATATACCCCATTTTTTTTTGTGTTTTTTATTTATTTTTTTACTTAGCATAACATCATCTTTTATATCATACAAAAAAAATGGGGTAAATATTATTTTTTTCTTTTTTTGTTTGTTTTTTTTTTACTTAGCATAACATCATCTTTTATATCATACAAAAAAATGGGGTATATATTATGTTTTTTTTTTTTGTTTTTTTTTATACTTAGCATAACATCATCTTTTATAACATACAAAAAAAATGGGGTATATATTATGTTTTTTATTTTTATTTCACTTAGCATAACATCATCTTTCATAACATACAAAAAAAATGGGGTATATATTATGTTTTTTTTTATTTATTTATTTTTTTTACTTAGCATAACATCATCTTTTATATCATACAAAAAATGGATTATATATTATGTTTTTGTTTTTTTGTTTTTTAACTTGGCATAACATCATCTTTTATAACATACAAAAAAAATGGGGTATATATTATGTTTTTTTTCACTTAGCGTAACATCATCTTTTATAACATATAATATATACCCCATTTTTTTATTTTTGTATGATATAAAAGATGTTGTTATGCTAAGTAAAAAATAAAATAAATAAATAAAAAACATAATATATACCCCATTTTTTTTTTGTGTTTTTTATTTATTTTTTTTACTTAGCATAACATCATCTTTTATATCATACAAAAAAATGGGGTATATATTATGTTTTTCTTTTTTTGTTTGTTTTTTTTTTACTTAGCATAACATCATCTTTTATATCATACAAAAAAAATGGGGTATATATTATGTTTTTTTTTTTTTATTTAAGTACTGTAGTACAGAGCCATTCCACGGGCGCGTGCGCACTGCGCCAAAAATGTGTGATATAAAAAAAATGTTAACAACCGCCATTTTATTCTGCTAAAAAAAAAAAAAAATAAGATAATAATAATGTTTGAGGGTTCTAAGTAATTTTTTTAGCAAGAAAAAAAATGCAGATTTTTTTATTTTTTTCCCTTGAAAACAAAAAGTGTCAGAAAACGGGCCGGTCAGCAAGTGGCTCTGAATTTGTTATTCTACAAAGTGTTTACAATCACTAACTTCATCATGAAGGCAAATTGTTTTCCCATGAGGTGAGGTGGGGGGGGGGGTGGTGAGGTGAGGTGGGGGGGGGGTGAGGGGGAGGGGGGGGGGTGGTGAGGTGAGGTGGGGGGGGGGTGGTGAGGTGAGGTGGGGGGGGGGGTGAGGGGGAGGGGGGGGGGTGGTGAGGTGAGGTGGGGGGGGGGGGTGAGGGGGAGGGGGTGTTAAAAGCATTCTGACAAGTCTGGGTACAACTTACTGATACCGCCCCAAAATATTTATCTGGGGTTCCCTGAGACCAGAAAATGATTTCAGGGGTTCCTCTGGGGTGGGAAGTCGGAGAAAAGGTTGGTATAAAAGAATAAATAAAACGAACAATGTATCAGAGTGGAGGATCAGGGGCCGGGCTTGTGGTCAGTCCCAGAAGGCCCGGCTGGCCCGGCATCGCATTGTGTTCATGGTGACAAATGGTCCGACTTCCAGGCGACTATCAAAATACCGGCAACATGTGCGAAAGAGGGACAGACAGCAGGGGGGTAAATAAACTGCTCTCAGCCCTGACACAAGACCCCAGCCCCCCCCCTTCCTGCCCCACGCCCCGCTCCGCCCCCTTCCACCCACATCCTCATTATTAATAACACTTTGCTGTACAACTGCCCCGTATAATACGCGGTGTGTCCAGTTTTGGTGAACGATATCAGAACACAAAACCGAAGATACAAATTCCCTTTTATTGTCCCTCCAAATCACCGCCGTCCTTCACAACACACTTTTGGCAAAGTTGGTGAAGCTTCTGGAAAACGGTCGGCAAAGGCCTCCATAGGGATCGATCGTAGAACCGGCGGCGGTCGCGCCTTCGTGGATTGCCGCTGACATTGTCTTGACACTGGACTTTTGTAGGCGACTCTTTTTTTTCTGGGTCACTCCATCAATTGCCGCTTGGATTCCGGGTGGAGCTGGTGGCGCCGGGTCTCCTCCACCGTGATGGCGGTCGGCAGGATGGATCCCGGTCACGCTTTGTAAGCTTGGGCGCCCCACAAACCCGGGAACAGATCTTCCGCTTACCCAAATCTTCGCGGACGAAAAAGGTGCGCACCGCGTCCTTGCTGACGCCCAATTCCTTCCGCCATCAACCGTAGAGTCAAGAGTGTGGAAATGTCACCAGCACACCAAGGGTTCCTCAAAAGGGCCCAAAGCTTTATTCACATGGTCACACGGCACACATACGGCAACGTTTTTGAAGCCATGCAGGGGCCCTTCTTCCTGACAAAGGGGCCCTGCGTGGCTCCGAAACATTGCTGTATGTGACCATGTGAACAAAGCTTTGGACCAGTGGAGGCTCATCCATTAGAAATGCCCCCTCTTTCCAGGTCACCCCCCCCCCCTATATGCATAATGGATAGATTTATGTATTGCATGAATCTATCCACAGCCACTGCGGCCGCCCCCCTATTCATGCGTCCAGCCCCTTTCAGGACGCATGAATTACAGCGAGCGGGTGTTTTTTAACCGGTTCCCGACCGGCGCACACCGATGTACGTCGGCAGAATGGCACGGGGGCAGGCATATTGGCGTACAGGTACGTCCAATCTTTAATGCCGCCCTGCCATCATGAGCACGCCACCGGCGGCGCGCTCGCGTGCTGGTCGGGACCCCTGTGAGTCCGGTCACGTGGTCCCGCAAACTCGATCGCCGCGGGCATACCCGCGATCGTCTCATGGGGCGACTGAACGGAGAAATGCCGTTGTAAACAACATTTCCCCGTTCTGCCTAGCAACATGTGATTGGAGCAGAGATCAGTGTTCACTAAATGAAAGCCCAGCCCCCCCAACAGTTAGTAACACGCCCCTAGGAACACTTAACCCCTACACTGCCACCCACTGGTTAACTCCTTCACTGCCAGTGTCATTTACACAGGAATCACTGCATTTGTATAGCACTGATTGCTGTATAAATGACAATGGTCCCAAAAATGTGTCAAAAATGTCCGATGTGTCCGCCGTAATGTCGCTGTCACAATAAAAATCGCTGATCGCCGCCATTACTAGTAAAAAAAAAAAATTATTAATAAAAATGCCATAAAACTATCCCCTATTTTGTAAACGCTATAACTTTTGCGCAAACCAATCAATAATCGCTTATTGCGACTTTTTTTTTTACCAAAAATATGTAGAAGAATACGTATCGGCCTAAACTGAGGGAAAAAAATGTTTTTTTATATATTTTTTGGGATATTTATTATAGCAAAAAGTAAAAAATAATGTGTTTTTTTAAAAATTGTCGCTCTATTTTGTTTATAGCGCAAAAAATAAAAACCGCAGCGGTGATCAAATACCACCAAAAGGAAAGCTCTATTTGTGGGAAAAAAAGGACGTCAATTTTGTTTGGGAGCCACGCCACACGACCGCGCAATTGTCAGTTAAAGCGCCGCAGTGCCGAATCGCAAAAAGTGGTCTGGTCTTTGACCAGCAAAATGTTCCGGGGCTGAAGTGGTTAAGCACCTGATTAGAGCCAGAGGCTCTAATAGCAGAGCTCCCAACTGTCCCTGATTTGGAGCAATGTCCCTCTGTCCCTCTTTCCCCCTCATTTGTCCCTCATTTTGGTCTGATCTTTATAGTTGTATATAAAATGCACTTTTTATCTTTCAAAAAGTGTTTCCCAGAGCTAAACCTTTCATCCAGATTTTAAATTGCTGCATTTTTTCAATTTTAAAAGCCAATATAAAGGAATAGTTGTGGTAAAAAAAAAAAAAGCACTTGTAGATTTAATTAACTTTTTTTGTAATTTCCCCTTTAAGGGGGCGTGGCAGGGGCGTGTCCTATGCCTACATACGTTTGCAAGTAGGTGTCCCTCATTCCCATCTCAAAATGTTGGGAGGTGTGTAATAGGCTTCAAAATAGGGTGACCGCGGGTCGCAGAGAATGTGAACTAAGCCCACCCACGTGTGTTACAACAGCGAATGAAAATTCTCTGTTGAAACCCTGATCCTCAACCTGGCCAATCGGAGGCGGGTGTGAGACCCGTTTTCCCGTTTGGCCCGAAAAGAGAAGACTCCCAATTGGTCGCCGAAACGGAGCGAGAAAACGGAAGCCGCCGCCGCCGCCGTGATGACCCGTGGAGAGCAAAAAAACAGAAGGGAAGCCGCCGGCACTTACCAACCGGGGGGGGGGGGGGGATGGGGGGGTTCATACTGTTTGCCACACCCCCCCAAAAAAAATTTCCACCAGCCGACGCCACTGCTTTGGACCCCTTTTGAGGAAGCCTTGGTGTGCTGATGACATTTCTACACTCTGATTGTCTAAAGTTCCCAGGCGGTGGTCATTACAGCACTCGGCATTACTGCAGCCGTTTTCACGAACGTGCGCTCGGCGGAGAATATTACGGTTGGTTTTTCGATCGTAGAATCAGTCGCCCGATCTCGTGCCAGCATTTTTACCAAAAAAAGGTGAGGTGGTTAAGGTCAGGTTCTCCCCCTCCCATGGGGGGGTCTCCCTTTGGTGGTGCCCCACCTAGTATGCAGGTGGACATTGCTTTGGCAGGTCCCCCGAAGACTGCCTGTTTTTACCACCCCTGGCCGCCCTTGGTGAAACAGCCCTAAGGCCCTATTTCACGCTGAGGCGTTTTTTCAGGCGCTACTGCGCTAAAAATACCGCCTGAAAAAAGCGGCTTCGGAACTGGATCGGTGCGCTGGCAGGACGGTAAAAAAAAAAAGTCCTGCCGGCAGGATCTTTGGAGCCGTGTTTTCACCACTCCTAAACCGCTCCTACCCATTGAAATCAATGGGGCAGCGCGGCTATGCCACCGGCAAAGCCCCCCTGCGGGCGGTTTTAACCCCTTTTTTGGCCGCTAGCGGGGCGGTTTTAACCCGAATAGCGCCGCTAAAACGCCGGTAAAGCAGAGCTAAATATAGCGCCGCTTTACCGCCGACGCCCGCACCGCCCCAGTGTGAAAGGGGCCTTAAGGTTAGCGCAATCGCTCATTTCCTATTCATCTGTATGTCTGACTATTTTTCATTTTAGTACATAACTCTATAATATTTGTATTGCTTTATTTTCCTGACACAGGACAATCGCTTTGTAAGACGAATGATGAACGAGGCCGATTCCGATGGACTGGTTTTTGGCGTTCTTCCTCCTCGCTGTTTATCTCTTACTATTCTGAATCCTGGTAGGAGTGAGTCACCGAAAACAAAAAACAGCCGGCTGATCGTCTCCCATGTCCCGGGTGTGACTCTCCGATTACCAGCCGCGGGCTCTGCGGTCGCGGTAATAACGGACGCTGCGTGTTGATTGAGCCTCCATTTGCCCGCCTGTGCTTGTTAGGCGTGGTGTCGGGATATACAGGCGCTGTGCTGGCACTGCCCATGCTGCCCCCCCCCCCCCCCTGGTGTCGGGGTGTCTGCCGGGGTATCTTTGTTGGGCCCCCGACTGAGTGAACTGACTGAAGTGTCCGGCTGCGGTGATGTCATCTAATGGCAAAATCTGCCGCTCAACAGCTGAAGATTCAATTATCTGGCAAAAGGTTAACAAGCGTTTAGATGTAGAAAACATCGTTCAGCCTCAAAGGACGCCGTCCGGTGCAGACAAACGCGGTGCGCCCCCAGGGGTCGGGGGAACTACAAATCCCAGCCATAACCTTCAGATGTCCGGTAACCTTTTTAACCCCTTCAATGCCGGGCACTTTCACCCCCTTCCTGCCCCAAGCCAATTCTTAGCTTTCAGCGCTCTCACACTTTGAATGACAATTGCGCGGTCGTGCTACACTGTAACCATGTGACATTTATATCATTTTTTTTCACAGAGATAGGGCTTTCTTTTGGTGGTATTTAACCGCCTCCCGCCCGCCGTATAGACAAATGATGGTGGGCGGGATCTCCTCTAATTCTGGGGCGAGGTTGCCGCCTATGTGTCTATGCACAGAGACTGAGCTGTCATAGAGAGCTCCACTTACAGTTCCCGATCATGTGACCATTGTGTCTAATTACTGTATTCTTCTTGAATCTTGGTGAGATTTGTGTATTTCCTCCAGATCTGTGCAGTAATCCAGCGTGAGACTTCCTGTAATAAAGACCGCCCACTGCTGCTCTCTATTCTTGTGTAGGGGGACTGGTCTTGTCCCCGCCCCCTCCTGTAATTTTCTGTAATGGGTGGAGCCTGCTGGGCCCCTCCCACAGCTCTGTTCTCTTTCCTTCTGCAAGGGGACTGGTCTTGTCTCCGCCCCTTGCTGCAGTTTTATGTAATGGGTGGAGCCTGCTGGGCCCCTCCCACAGCTCAGTTCTCTCTCCTTGTGCAGGGTGACTGGGCTTGTCTCCACCCCCTGCTGCAGTTTTCTATAATGGGTGGAGCCTGCTGGGCCCCTCCCACAGCTCTGCTCTCTTTTCTTATGCAAGGGGACTGGTCTTGTCTCTGCCCCCTGCTGCAGTTTTATATAATGGGTGGAGCCTGCTGGGCTCCTCCCACAGATCTGCTCTTTCTCCTTGTGCAAGGTGACTGGTCTTGTCTCCGCCCCCTTGGTGCAGTTTTTTGTAATGGGTGGAACCTGCTGGGCCCCTCCCACAGCTCTGCTCAGGCAATGCACAGCACAGTGATGATGTCACTCCTACCTTTACAACATAACATCTGGGTTTGCAAATGCACTTGGTTCACACAGAGTGCAATTCTATCCTTTTTGGCCATAAAGAAATATACAGTCATGGCCAAAAATATTGGCACCCCTGCATTTCTGTCAGATAACGCACCACTTCACCCAGAAAATGACAAATGTTTCGGCATTCTCATTTCTTGTGTTTGTATCGGGATGACACAAAAAAAAAGTTGATAAACAAAAATCTGACGCATTCCACGCAAAACTCCAAAACTGGACTGCAGTTTTTGCTGCGATTACCATGGCAAGACGCGATGCTTGTCACCTAAAAAAAAAAAAAAAAAAAGGAAAAATCGCGTTTGGAAAAATTGCTGCGCAAATACCGAGTGACAAAAAAAAAAGTTGCAATGACTGCAAATTTAATTCGCCAGGGTCTCTGCTAAAAAAAAAAAAAAAAAAAAAAAAAAAAACATATAATATGTTTGGGGGTCCTGACAAATTTTCTATCAAAAAAAAAAAAAAGATGATTTTTACATGTGGGAGAGGAGTGCTGGGAAAATTATTAATATAGTTACATTGTTACTCCGGCTGAAAAAAGTCCATCTAGTTTAACCAATAAAAAAAGAAAAAAAAAAGTGTATGTGTGTGTATATATATATATACATACACTATACATACATATATGTGTATATGGGACTATACATGTGTATAGTGTGTGTGTATATATATATATATATATATATATATATATATACTATACACATGTATAGTCCCATATACACAATCCGATACCCACAGTTGATCCAGAGGAAGGCAAAAAAACCCCCAATAAAACACGATCCAAAACCCCCAAATTTTTGATCACAATAACTCCAGTGCCTTACAGGAAGCGATTTTTTAGCGATTATTTCTGCGGCGTCTGGCGGCCGCCCTTTAAATCTGATACGGTTGATTTGGGAACAGGTGGCGTTCCTTTTTTTTTATGCATTGTCTACGCATTCCGCTGCGTCCCGATCGCCCCAATAATACTGGGGGGGGGGGGGGCGGCTGGGAGCCAGGAAGTGACCTTGAACAGAGGCGAGCGTGTAACGGGCACAGCTGCAGGCTCTGCTACCCCCTTCCCATCGCACACACAGCCCCCCCCCCCCCCCGTGAGTCTCCCCCTCCCACCCCATGGAGTGGAGTAAAGTTACACTTCACAACACTTGTGCTGTCAGTCACACACAGGCGGAGAGCAGCTCAGTCAGTCCCACAGACAGAGGATATCCTCCGAGCCGGCTGGATGGAGGGTCTGATGCTGCTGGCCACGTGCGTCTTCGTGCCCCTTTGGTGCCAGGTAAGTGGGCAGCTTCTCACTGATTTGCACTTTGTTCTTCTTCTACTTGTCGGAGGTTTTGTGTGGATTGATTAGGAAGTCTTTACTACTCGCTACAATGTAACTTTCATCCCGCTTGTTCTGTGACTCCGGAGTCCGGACACTTTGGATGGATGCGACTTCTTGTCCCCTTCTTGTAAAGTTGGACCCGCTGCTGCGTGTAAAACGTTCGGGTACGACTTTCGTGCAACTTTTTTAACATTGAAGTCTATGACCCTCGAGTTGCATAAAAGTCACACCAAAGTAGTGCATTAATTACTTTGAATTACAGCGCCTTGAAAAAGTATTCATACCCTTGACATTTCCCACATTGTTGTCATGTTACAACCAAAAACATAAATGTATTTTATTGGGATTTTATGTGATGGACCAACACAAAGTGTCACATAATTGCGAAGTGGAAGGAAAATGATAAATGATACAAATAAATATGTGAAAAGTGTGGGGGGGGGGGGGGCATTTGTATTCAGCCCCCTTTACTCTGATACCCCTAACTGAAATCTAGTGGAACCAATTTCCCTTCAGAAGTCACCTAATTAGTAAATAGAGCCCACCTGTGTGTCATTTCATCTCAGTATAAATACAGCTGTTCTGTGAAGCCCTCAGAGGTTTGTTAGAGAACCTTAGTGAACAAACAGCATCATGAAGGCCAAAGAACACACCAGACAGGTCAGGGATAAAGTTCTGGAGAAGTATAAAGCAGGGTTGGGTTATAATAAAATCTCCCAAGCTTTGACCATCTCACGGAGCTCTGTTCAATCCATCATTGGAAAATGGAAAGAGTATGGGCACAACCGCAAACCTACCAAGACATGGCCGTCCACCTAAACTGACCGGGCCGGGCAAGGAGAGCATTCATCAGAGAAGAGCCAAGAGGTCCATGGTAACTCTGGAGGAGCTGCAGAGATCCACAGCTCAGGGGGAAGAATCTGTCCACAGGACAACCTATTAGTCGTCTCTCCACAAATCTGCCCTTTATGGAAGAGTGACAAGAAGAAAGACATTGGAGAAAGAAAGTCATAAGAAGTCCTGTTTGTAGTTTGTGAGAAGCCATGTGGGGGAGGGGGCAGCAAACATGTGGAAGAAGGTGATCTGGTCAGATGAGACCAAAATTCTACTTTATGGCCTAAAAGCAAAACGCTATGTGTGGGGAAAACTAACACCGCCCATCCCCGAACACACCATCCCCACCGTGAGACATGGTGGTGGCAGCATCATGTGGTGGGGATGGTTTTCTTCAGCAGGGACAGGGAAGCTGGTCAGAGGTGATGGGAAGATGGATGGAGACAAATACAGAACAATCTTAGAAGAAAACCTGTTAGAATCTGCAAAAGACTTGAGACCGGGGCGGAGGTTCCCCTTCCAGCAGGACAACGACCCGAAACATCCAGCCAGAGCTACAATGGAATGGTTTACATCAAAGCATATTCATGTGTTAGAATGGCCCCAGTCACAGTCCAGACCTAAATCCCATTGAGAATCTGT